>NC_054387.1:33393981-33993981 GCF_017654675.1 Xenopus laevis
GGGGGGTCTACCTGGGGGGGTATGGGTTTTTTCCCCCACAGGTTGACTTCTCCTTTAAGTACATCCTTTATCTCATGTCCTTGCCTTGAACATTGGTGTAGTTGTGGCTTGCCCCTAGTTCTAGCTCTGCCTTGGTCATGTTCATGTCCTGCTTTGGTCATGTTCATGTCCTGCTTTGGTTTTGTTCCTGTCCTGCCTTGCTCTTGTTCCTGTCTTGCCTTGGTCTTGCACCTGTCCTTCCTCGGTCTTGTTCCTGTCCTGCCTTAGTCTTGTTCCTTCCCTGTCTAGGTCTTGTTCCTGTCCTGCCTCTGTCTTGTTCCTGTCCTGCCACGGTCTTGTCCCTGTCCTGCCACGGTCTTGTCCCTGTCCTGCTTCGGTCCTGTTTCTGTTCTTCATTGGTCCTGTTTTGCATTGGACCTTCTTCTCCACCTGCTCTGTCCTGCTTGCTCCCAAGCAGTTCCTTACCTGAAGGACTTTCCACCCTCTTATCCATGCATTGTAGCTATACCCCCTAAATTTTTGACACTGAGTCTTTATTTGACATAATGTTTTGCTGAATTAACAGAAAAGGTCAGTGGGTATTTTGGTTACTGAAAATATTGATAATGGTAGAGACAAAGGACAGCAGATTGAGCAACAATACTACAAGGTTGCTCATAATTTACAAACAGACAAACCATGAAGACCTCTGCATGATTCATTATTTACTTTGCCAAACTTTACCAGTTACAATTGTTAATGGCCCTTTTGTATCTCAAACTAGGATACAAAGTGATGTCACATAACGTTGTTACCCATATCATCTGCTCAGAAATCGGAATACACATAGTAAGTTCTTTCAAAAATTCACTGTCTGATTTGCCCATGATTTTGGAATCAGATCAGTAAGTTGAAGTAATTAAGATACACTGAAATAACTCTCTCTCCTTATCCCTGATAATAAAAAAGTATTTCGGATTTTACAGAACATTGTACCCTTGGACTTTTGACATATAGTTACATGCGGAACTTTTCTACTTTCCCTAGTATGTTACATAACGACGGATTTGATATTGTGCAGTCTGTTCCCTATTGTGTTGCAGGATAACATTTGTTTGACCTTGCCATGTAATTACAGTTTCTACTGAATTCAAGGTGAAACTCTGTCTGTGAACCTGATATTGTTTTTTGTCAGTTCAGGGTTTTCTACTTTGGGATAAACAGCAGCAAATTTTCAAGATGAACATCATCTGAATTACTAAGGAATTAATTTGGTGTTTAATCTTTTCTGTTTCTGAACCAAGTAACCACAGATCAATATGATATGTCTCTCTCATAGAGAATTAGAAACAATGCATTTAATTCTGCTTTACACATCCATCCACCTGCTGTCTTTGCCTATTTTCTTTGTTCTTTTCCTGCTCCCATTCTCTTGATCATTCTTTTTCCTTCTCTCATTTGTTTCTTTTTTCCCTCTTTTTCCCCTGGGTTCTGTTTCATCTGAAGTTGAATGAAGCATTTATATGTGCTCCCCATTATCTCTGTGTGAGAGATCACAGGAGTTGGGCAGCAATCACACATCCTCCCTAAGGACCCATTTCTTCCGCATGTAACCGGCATCTCACTCACTGCTGAATCTCCAGCCTCCTTGAATAAAAACATTACGGAGAAGCAGCAGGCAAAGGAGCCAGGACACTGGCCCCATTGTAGTTGTTTTAATTTGGCTCCTAAAGGTTTAGTCTGCAATTCTATAGCAACATGGGAAGAAAGAGAGGAATAAGTCCAGGTAGAAATGGCTAAACTAATAAACATACCAAAAACCCTCCAAACATTGGCTGAATTCAATAAACTAAATGCAAGTTATGTGATTGGGAATAAAGCTATTATTGCCATATTTGGAATTGATTAAGGTATAAAATGATTATTATAGGTTTATTATGGTCCTATTGAAGGCCAACCTTTGGTCGGAACCTTATCTTAGAGCAAGAATACAGATACATGAAAACACTGACGTATCAGTCATTCATCTTTATCGGTCCAAGAAAGTCTTTAGCAAGCAAGTTTTTACCATAAATCTCATCCCAAGTGACCTTCAAGCTAGGATTTCAGGTGTATGTAGGAAAGTAAATAGTCATTCTTCCCAAATTTTACCCTAACAGACCTTTAGACTGAGGGTCTTTGCCACTGCTCCAACTCCCACAGGGATTGCAGCACCAAGGTTTGGCAATCGCTGCAATAAAACAATGCACTCTGTCTTTTTCCATGCCACATGCATAACAGAGCCATCTGATTGATGCTTCTGGACAATTCAGATTTGCTGGTTACCCCACTGATGACAGTCATGCAAGCCATTAGAGTTCATAGGTCCTATGTCCTATTGTTGTAACCTACATGCTAAATGAATTGCCGCAGGTCCCTATGTTTCAAAATTGAGTGCTGAGATCTGCATCTGTCTGCATGAACACAGTGCTGCCTGCAGTTGACAAGACTGTATTCGTGAGTTTTGTAGGTATCCCCCCCTACTGAAACCATGTGTTCCCTAAACTGCACATAGTTTAGACTAAACGCAGGAATACCTGCAGGTGCAGTCTGCATTGGGGCCTGTACTCCTTTTGCTCTCTCTGTTGCTCCTAAATTTTTGACAGGGCAGTTCTAAATTTATACCTATAGTCTGAAATGCAGACTGGGTAGAGAGGTGAAAAAAACTTCATGCATCCTAACATTCTGCATAATTTAATAATTTAAGCAACAGCTAGTTATTCCCAGCTCCACCTCCATCTGCAGTAAACATCACCCATTTTCTGCCATGTCATACACATCTCCTACTCCTGGCTGAATAGAGGAAAGTTTACATAAGTTTTTGGTACTTGTGTTCAGGGAAGGTTTGAGATAAAGATACAGTTTATAGAAGGAAGTTAAATCAAAATAATTTGCAAAACCCTCAGCCAGGAAGTGAACTGCTCAATTATTGCATGGTCCTGGGTAGGGGCATATCCTTTCACATATCTAAAGATTGGTGTGTGTGTGTAATGCAGAAAGGGTCGCCACATTGTCAATGCCATGTGTACAATACAGAAGCCTTTTGTGCTTGATAAATACATTCCATGGATGGATGCAACTGACTGTCTAATGCAAGGGGTACAAACGTTCCTTTGGCTGCTGTTAGTACATAACCCAATTATGTGAAAGTTTACATTGATTTTTACTGTACGTTGCAAAAATTAACTGTAAAATACCAGTAGGCCACCGCAATTTGGCAAACATATTAAAAACACGACGGGGGGGGATAGGTTTTTTTGTTAGAAGTTTCCACTATGTACCCCAGCCCCCAGTCGTGGTCTTTACTAAGCATTCCAGCGACAACCCTTCAGCTACTACTCTGCTAGTGTAGCATATGAGATTATCAGGATGCTATTAGGGAAAATGTAATTGTATCCTTATCTTCCTTCCTTGCAGTTCACCTACTCATCTCCCCTGGGTTACAACCCCATTGAAATTTAAATCAGGGAAAAAAATGTGGCTAGACAAAAGGTGACTTACAAGGGTAGACTAACGGGATAACTGGAAAAAGGGGCTTCATTATTAGTCGGGTCAGGCTCTGCCAGTTGTCCAAGCAAGTGCATTCGCTGCAGTGTTCTGTGATTTGCCTATATCATTTTGTCACAACCCCCCAGGAGACTTTGCAGTAACAATAATCTGAACATGAGTGAGTGGTTGTGGGTATAAAACTACATGTGTGAGTGGGTATGACTAAGCAGTCGCCGTGATTCAACAATATGACCATCCGGAATTAATAGGTAGCTAGTTGGGAAGCAGACAGGGTCTATATAATTGCTGTATTCTGAAGTTCCCTATTATCAGTTACAGACAGCGTACAGGGTGACAGAATAAATAAACTAACAGAACAAAGACAACATATTAAGCACACAATAAACATTTTAAGTCCAGTTCACAGGAAGGCTATGACTAAGTTGAGCTTCAGAAAGTGCAGCCAAGAGGTGGGAAACTAAAATGTCTATCCCACCATCCACAGCAAGTAAATAAAGCATATAAGTAACAAAAAATAGAGATAGGGTTCTTGGTTTGAGATGGATGGTGGGGCTCGTTTCATACAACTCCAAAAGCAAGTGCAGACCCCTACATTATTATAATATTATATATATATAATACACAAAAGCCATGAATAGCTTGTAAATTATATCCTTATAAACAGTGAGTTCTGATGTCATCAGTTATAAACGGTGAGTTCTGATGTCATCTCGGTCACATGACTCACTGAAACTTGTGTATTATAATAAATAAAGTACCCCCAGTTGCAAAATATGAGGATATTAGAAGTTACCTCGGAGTTCCATGACCTGTATAAAAACACTCGGCCTTCGGCCTCGTGTTTTTATATGGTCATGAAACTCCTCGGTAACTTATAATATCCTTATATTTTACAAGAGGGGGTACTTTATTCACTATATATTATACTTATTTACACTACATTCAAAGTCTGACTGGTGCAAAGCAAGGTGTTATCAAGCACAAGGCAGCCAAATATTAAATGGCTGCTATCGGTAGTTGGTAAATACAGAACTTTGCTCTGCCTTTCACTTCCTACCTTCCTAACACATCTGAATGATCCTCCACCCCTCATGAGTCCACCTTTGTATTCATAGAAGAAGTACAGATATTTGCCTTCCATTCTGGACATACACAGGCAGATTTAGGCTGCTGATTCAATGTATGAGTTTTTCCAATGGCCTGTCCCATATATGGCCAAAAATTGTCCAGATATTAGATACCGATAAGAAAGATTGGACAAAGATCCAATAAACCTTGCTGGATCTTTGTGTGAATTAGTGTTACTGCAGGCAGGGTTCAGAAAAGCAGGTGGTTTGCCATGGTAACATATAGTTAATATACTGAAGGTCAATATAGCCAAATCCTGGAGCACCTCTTTTTCTCAAGGAGGAACAACCAGTGCCTCCATTAGATTATAAAATAATTTATATTCCATGTAAGGTTGTGGAATGCTGTACCTGGTCTACCTGCCTGTAATGGAAGATTCATTAAATCCTTCATAAAAGGCTATGTAGAATATTTTAATATTTTTATGGAGAGAAGAAAGTAACCCCTAGAAGACTTACTAATATTCAATTAGTAAAAGTATCTGAGGTCCAAATATAATAGAGCAAATGGTTGTGGAAGGAGGGTATAAGATTGGATAAATGTGACACAGGTTTGGGGTCCTTAAGTGCTGTTTGTATGTACATTTTATGCATTTTCACCTAACCCAATACCTTGGAAAAAAAAAAAGGATAAATAGGGTGTTCGTAGGTAAGTATACACCAAACTTCTTGTTTCTTTTTTGTTTCTATTGGTGAAGCAACAAGAGAACAATATCAATTTAGAGGGAACACCATTGTATAGTACATTTTTTTTCCTTTAAAAATCAGTTGCTCTTTGCAGTAGTATTACATTGTCACGTTAAATGTGCATTGGACATTTTTTGTTAATTTTGAAACAAAACACCTGGAATTAGAGAACTGAAGCGAGATGCAGAGTTTTGTATAAAAGGCAGACTTGGAAAAGTATTCCCCACAGTCATCTGTCAGACCTTTCTGATGGTCATTATCTGAATAAAAGGAAGGAGCTGATGTACAGATAGGCACAGTCTGGGCTTTTATTTCAATCGAGTCGTTCCTTTTGGTGCCTCTGATTGAATTACTGTAACTCCTGACTCCTGAGTAATGTATTGATCTCTTCGCTATCACAGAGTTGCATTATGCTGTAGGAACAAGATCTTGTTCTACAGCCTCTCCCCTGAAGAAAGCCATTTCTCATACGCTTCAAGGAATGCCCAAAAAGGCAACCAATGTTTTTGGATTAATGACACAAATCTATCAGGGGTGACCAAGTTTAGAGCATGACTGACAACAGACAGATTGTAGGGACTTGGGAATAGACGTTGTTAGAAAGTTTTGTTTGTGAGAGCCTTGTACAGGCTGTGTATTACAGGCAGTTCATTCCTGTAATAAAGCTTTATTTGTGTGACCGAATGATAAATCTATACATTATGGGGCATATTAATTACGCTGTGTAAAATGAATTTTGCCAAATAAAAAAAACAGGGTAAAAAGCTGTGTAAAATAAATGGCAAATGAATCAAGGTGTGTGTAATTATAAGCCATTTGAATGACAGATTTGCCACCGTTATTTTACATTGCTTTCGGTGGAAGTCACTCTAAGGGGTCTATTTATGATGCTTTGTAAAAAGTTGTGTGAAGCATTTCCGGTGGTGTTGCCCAGAACAACCAATCAGCAATTGAGTTCAACAGTTAGAAAACAAAAGAAAAGATCTGATTGGTTGATATGAGCAACATCATCGGTAATGCATCACTCCACTTTTTACACAGTATCATAAACAGACCCCTAAGAAAAAATAAAATGTTACGCTGTTTTTGTGCTATTTTTTACACAGCGAAGCCTGGTGATGTGTGGTGTATTATCCTGCTGTTTTTTTACACAGCATAATAAATATGCCCCTATGAGTAACTGGGTTTTTTTTATAAAGATACTCCGTATTGTATAATGTTGGAATTTGTTTATGTTAAAATGCTGTGCCTTTGGGCAATGTAGTACTTGTTAGTTGTTTCACAAGTCAAAAACTTCTGGAGGACTAACAGGGGAATGTAATAAAAGTCGCAAAGAGCAAAACAATTCGCACCAATAAGACTAAAAATCCACATCTCGCAATGTAATATTGTTCCTTAAACTGTTATTGCATTGCGAATTTTAATTGCGCATTGCGAATTTTAATTGCGCACTCATAAGAAGTGCTTGAAGGTGTCGTAATCTTTTGGAGCAAACATAACGACTTTTTCAGTAAGAAGTTTTATTACATTGACTGCGCATTGGCGCAAACTATAAAATTCGCAAACGGTCTATCACTGTCGGAAGTGGTCGCTAAACAGTTTCCGGGCTCGCAAAAGCTATATTAAATTCGCACAAAGCAAAATTTGTTCGCGCAAAGGCATAACTTTTCGCATTGCGAATAGTTTTTCCGTTAGCGATTTTTATTACATTCCCCCGTAAGAGTCATACAACTCATGGGGGGTCATTTATAAAGTCCGCGCACCGCATATTTATTCACAAATAATTGTATTGCCCATGCTTTTTCCTGAACACTACAATATTGCACTGCTGTGCCCATCTTTTCATTTTTTGTGAATTCACATTATGAATACATTTTCGCAAATGGCTCACAAATGAGACGGATGTCTGTGTGAGTGCACCCAGTGCGTGAGGTTGTTGTGGGAGAACATAGTGTTGACAGTAACATAAATTTGCAATTTGCAAAGCTGTTTTGCGAATATTTTCTCCTACACCAAAGTTGTGGCGTAACTCAAATGCAGAGTATCAGTGTTGGACTGTGACACCAGGGGCCCACCAAAAAATCTTAGACTAGGGGCCCACCAATTAATCTTAGACCAGGGGCCCACTCTTAGTACTATTATTATTCTTCCTCTCCTCACTCAACTTCTATTCTCCTAGTCTCTTTTCTTTACATACTATAATACTATAATCTGTTATTCCATCTATTTAGCCACTTTGTTCTCATAAAAATAGGGAATGGCCATGAAATAGGCCAAATGTTTAGCAGCATGAGGACCACTGACACCTGGGCCCACCGGGACTTTTACTGGTATCCCGGTAGGCCAGCCGACACTGCAGAGTATTCACTCTGCATTCAATTTGCATTTTTTGCCATATTTAAAAAGTTCTTATGGGCATTTGCAGCGTGAAAAAAAAAAATCGCAATTCTGTTTGCACATTAAGTACACCACACTTATCCAGCTTTATAAATATAACCGTGTGCAGGACAAATATTTTCAATGTGCGATTCATTCTGCCCTGTGCGAAGTTTATAAATGAGCCCCATGGTGCCTTAAGTCTGCTAAGCATGTTCCCTATATTGCAGTGGTTTACAGACTTTTCGGGTCCCCTTTCAGACCCATCATTTAGCCAGGCCCCCTTAGTTCATGAGTGAAGGATAGAGACTTATGTAAGCATCACTGTATCAGTCATTCAGTCATAGTTTGAAGAATACCAAGTGTTCATCCCCATATCTCATTCTAATTCACATTCAAAAGTATCTAAAGGAGAAAAGGAGTGTTGTTAACCCTGGTTTGGACCATCATCTTTCTAATGGGTGAGGCATACTGTAGCTGTTGAGAATGAAAAACATGTGAGGCTTTTGGTGTAAACGCTTGAGAACCACTGGTCCAGATTAAATCTAAGTGGTGCTCAACGAGCAGTGGAAATTTTTAAAGGACAATGTCCTAAAGTCCAAAGTAGAAAAGATGCACCTTATCCATATGCTAAATCTATCTGCAGATATGGACACCTGTTCCATGTGTTCACTAACCCTTCTGGGCTCCTCATTTAGCCTCTGGCTGCTTTACTATCTACCCTGATCCTACCTCTGACTAGATTGAGCTAATGCAACTCTTTCCTAGCACTTACTTCACCTACTGAAACCTACCTCTGCTCCAGACTTCAAGCACTCACTGTCACTTCCTCCAAGGAAGGAAAATTCAAAGCACATTTTGGCTTCACTTTTTATAAACTAGGGGAATCCTGACAACCCACGGCTAAGTACTGAACTGCCAACTGCTCCACCTCCTAGTGTAATATTCTGCCTGGAGTTGAACTAGGGACCTGGTATTTCTGGACAGCCTGAGTTATCGCTGCTCTATGTGAGCAGACAGCTGAGGCCCCGGTTCACTCCCATTGCTATACTTGTAATTGCAAGTGGCTGTGTTCACCTGTTATCAGTATGGCCACAGGTGCTCGGTATTAACCATTAGTCTCATTCAAAGGTAACACACATGCACCCAGCATTGGTTGAATATTCCTGATTTGCACTGGTGCTCCGTCACAGGCAACCACAGGGTTAACTTCAATATATTGGAACAGCGCACCTAGGACCAAGCACACTTCACATATAACGGCAGTGAATCAGTGCAGGGCAGAGGGTTATATAGGCAGACTAATGGTTAACTTCAATATATTGGGATAGCAAATCACGGAAAACAGCAAAGAGCAGAATACCTGCTATTCAATCTTTATTGTGCATTTCACACAACATGTTTCGGGCACTTTTGAGAAAGGGCACTTGCTGCCCGAAACATGTTGTGTGAAATGCACAATAAAGATTGAATAGCAGGTATTCTGCTCTTTGCTGTTTTCCGTGAATTGCTATCCCAATATATTGAAGTTAACCATTAGTCTGCCTATATAACCCTCTGCCCTGCACTGATTCACTGCCGTTATATGTGAAGTGTGCTTGGTCCTAGGTGCGCTGTTCCCTGCAATGGTTATTCCTTTTACTTCTGCTGCCTGCTGTTCCCTGTGTGACTTCCTTGTTCTGACCCGGCTTCTTCCTGACCTTGAGTTTGCCTCACGTTTCTTCTCCTGCTATCTGGTTCTGACCCTGCCTGCCTGACTACATCCAGCTCCCTCCCAGAGTATATGTTTGGCACCCTTGCCTGTCCCTGTGGGAGTTTCTGGATTGTCGTGCAGTAAATCCTCGTGGTACCCAAGTAGCTAAGGGCGAGGCTCAAAGCCAAAGGTGATTGTTATAGGCAGAAAGCATGGTTGACAGGAATCCAGCCACTCCCCTGGGGGTTGGGTTTGCCTGATGTCACATCAAGCTGTAATAATCTAGTTGGCCAAACCTTCCTGGGGAAACTGAAATTAAAGATTGGCAAAACCCTCCTACACCTATTTTTCCTAATTGTCATGGTTGTTCTTGGTGTTCTTAAGACGTGTTGTGGTCAGTTTTACTGACTTTGTGATTAAATGCGCTTAATTCATGTTGAACTACATATGAGAAGTCCCTACAGTTCCCTCTAAGCATATCAGACATCCAAAGTGGTTGATACTGAAAATAAATTGCACCTCTAACACCCTTACTTAATTCAAGGACTTGAAGTTGAAGACAAGACCTGGTTTGACAAGATAATTGTAGAAGTACCAGTGCAGAGTTCAGTAGACAGGCTTAGGTCAGGCTGGAGACAGGCAATGGATAGTAAAAGATTTAGGTGAGGGCAAGAAGCAGGCAAGGAATAGTAACAGGCTGAGATTTGGGCATGTAGCAAACCAGGTGCAGTCAACAACAGGGTGAGGTCTTGGCAGGCGACAGTTGTCCATGTGGGTGTAAATTTTGTTAGGTGCAAGGCAGTTGTGCATGTATGCACAATATGTATTAGGAGCATTAGAAGTGATACCTCCTTAAGGCAGGATTTAATTCCAGTAATGTTGCTCTGAGAATGTTGGCAAAGGTAATATTTAGAATTTAGCCACAAAATTGCTTGCAATGTATCTTTGTTCTGAAATGGTTGTTTACCAAATAATAGAACAGAATTTATAAATGATTTTTTAGATCAGCCAATATTATTATTTTCAGATTCAACTTAATTTGCAGAGAAGTAATGTCTAGTGAGTTAATCTCAGATAATGGTTTCATTTCTTGCAGATGTTTATGTGGATTAATATTTTTCTGTTTGTTTTTTCTTATCAAAATAAAGTAGCAAATTTAATAAAATGGAGAATATGAATGGTGAGAAGTTCTCAATCTTTACTGCTTTGATCAAACCAATTAAGCATGCAAAAAATAATCTGGGAAGCTAACACTGAAAATGAAAAGGGCATTGCTGTTAAAACACAACACATCACAAGTGATTAAAATATATAAACATATAAAGTAGTGAAGAGGGGTTATGTGGGACTCTTGGTTTCAGTGTCAGATTATTGGTTAAGAGAGCGGTACAAGTTAATAAAAAATGTTGTGCTCTCTCACTTTAGGGGCATTTTCTGAGGGGAAACTTTTGTTTACCTGAGAAAACTATAGTTTTTTTTTTGGGGAGAATCTGGCTGAGTTTTCATGTATTTCCACCTCTGCATATTTATAGCGCTAAATACCAAAAAAATGAAAAATTCCTATTTTTAATAATAATGCATTTATACCAGAAAAATATTTCATTTTATGCATGAAAATCCAACTGATTTGGAAAGCCTCATGTCCTTCAAACGTGCTAATACCAGATATTTGTAGTTTTGGGAGATTTAGGACTTCTGTACAGCAAAAACTCCCTGCAGTATATTACCAAATTTTGAAAGCACTAAGGCAGAATTCCAAGACCAAAAAATCCTGAAAAAAGTAGGTTTACCCCAGAAAACCATATATTTTTGAAAAGGACATATTCTGCTGATTCCAAAATGGTTAACTATGTCTCTCTACGCCTAACTACCAAACATCAAAGCTTGTCTGAACATAGCGGTTTTTATAAAAAAAAATTAAAATGTCAAAGGTTTTATTTTGCTGCTCCGCATATCCCACATTATTTACCAAGAAAAAGCAACCTGAATATGATTGCCAGGGGTCCACTGAACAGTTTGATGCCCATTATGCATAGGTTTACCAAAGTATCTGGCATTTAGAGACCCCAATATGGATATAAAGCAGACAAAATTTCCATGGGTAAAACAAAGTAACAAATAGAGCGAAATGCATAAAATCACTAAAATCCAACAAAACCCCAAAAATCAATGCTTTTTTTAAAATTTTGTGCCTAGTGTAATCAGCAGTCAGAATCACAGTTTCAGTATATTAGCATGGCCAAAAAGGTTATACGGACAGAAATACGTGAACAACACCTACGCAAAGCTGAAAATGCTATAAAATGGCGAAACTTGCAATAAAATGGCTAAAAATCACAAAAATTGCAATACAAATAAACATACAAAAGGTAATGCACAGCTTTGTGAAGTGCGATTAGTGAATATACTATTCTTAATGGCAATAAAACATTTTTTTTAAGGCAAAACAACACATGATGCAGTAAGAAAAATAAAAAAAGCTATAAAATTATGTATGTATATGTGTGTGTACACTAGGCAAATTGTGTGACTGTGCATGTGCAAGTATGTGTGTGTTGTGAATGTGTGAAACCCCCTTGATCGCCCAAAAATGTATGTGAGTATGTGTAAATGAGTGTAACAGTGTAAAAAGTGTGTGTGCGTGTGTGTTAACACTAACCTGGGGTGTGTAGGCTGCAGATCTGTGTCCAAGAAGGCTGGAGGACTAGAGGAGCTGGAGGGGGTCGTCTGATCTCAGATTCCGGGTCGGGGGCGTCGCTAGAAGAAGCAGTAAGTGAGTATAGCTGCAGTAGGCACACGTGCTTGCTCATCTATTGGGGCCCCTGGGCGATCACGCCCCAGGGGCCACTTTTCTGCCCACTCTGCTCGTTGGCTAGGGGATTCTGAGCGAGCAGGGAAGGAGCGAGCGGCTTTAAAAAGTCAGCAATGGTTCATAACCTAATGGAAATTAGCCTAGGATACTTAAAGAGCTTCACTTAATCTTCTTTATCATCATCTATGATTTTTGATGTCTAGTTTTGCATTGGCAGATTAGCAGGCAAAGAGTAAGTCATTGGCCCAAATGAACAGTAGAATGTTGATTGGATAACTTGTATGAGCATTTGTACATGAAGAGAGAACTAGACAGATAATACAGTGGTGATAAATGGAATGTTTTGTACCTGGACCAGTATTTTTAGTGGGGTACTTCAGAAGTCTGTTTTTAGTTTATTGCTTTAAAACGTATACATATACGTTTAGCACTGTAAGCCCTCGTGATGGATCTCTTGTAAGACCTCACCTTGGGTATGCAGTGCAGTTTTAAACGCCAGTCCTTACCATTTTAATGAAATAGTAAAATGCATAGAGGTATGGAACAATAGCTGTTTACAAATATGCTGAAGGACATTTATAGACGGCTATCTGGGGACCCTTTTTCACACGGAAAAGAACAAAGGACAAGGTACCCTTGAGAGAGAGAGAGTAAGAGAGAAAGAGGCAAAGTTGGTGAGTGTAATGAGGTGTTTTTTGCCTAATGTGGGTCAGTGTTGCTTGGAGATACTCTAAAAGGTTGAACTTGATGGACAGTTGTCCTTTTTCAACCCAAATGAACCATGTGCGTCAAAATACAATTTTATCAAAAGGGCCTTGATGCCTGGTCACTGGAACAATATCATTTTATACTGCCTTTGTGTGACAGTCCCAATTATTCTCTTGGCCTTGGTCAGTGTTTTTTGAAATCTAATATTACTTTGAGAAATTCTGCTAGTACTCTTTTAGTATATTTCATACGGGGAGATGAAAGCATCCCAGCTTAAAGAGCCAATGTATTTTTATTATTAATTTAATTAATTTTATTTTTATTTAATAATAAAAATAAACATAATATTTAAAGGGAAATTATTGATATGACCTTGCTAATAACAGACAATAATAATAATAACAGACATTTTATTTCCTGCAATTACCCTTCAGGAGTCAAGCCTGTTTCTCCAGTTTGGACCCTGTCGTTCTTCATACGTTAAGTCTACTGGAAAATAATTTAAACATCAAATATACCCAATAGGCTGGTTTTGCTTCCAATAAGTTAGCCTGGATCCAGTACAAGATATTGTTTTATTATTAGGTAGAAAAAGAAAATGATTTGTAAATATTTGGATTATTTGGATAAAATGGAGTCTATGAGAGATGGCTTTCCCATAATTTGGATCTTTCTGGATAACAGGTTTCCGGAAATCATATCTGTATTGATTGGGTTTTTTTGATTTTAAGTAGCGGTCATGGACTTTGAAACCATAAAACCTTTAATATTTTATGTATTTTATTATTTGCTGCCCTACTTTAAATTCCATCTGCTTTGTATAGTACTCTTTGCTCTACAACATAGAACACAGTTGAACCTTCCCCATACTGTTTGAGTGACTTAGACAAATGTTGACTGAATTGCCTGTGTATAAACCAAGGGAATTTTTTCAGCTCAAGTGCCCCAATAAGTGGATCTTGGGTTTCCGAGGATTAGAAATGCTTTTTTCTAGAGTGCGACAAAGTCATCAACCTTGAAAATGGAAAACAGCATAACTGTAACACGCTATTGTGGAAGGTGATAGCCAGTGTTAGCTACTTTCAGTCAGATTCAGCCCAGACAAGAATAGGTCTCTTTGCAAGACATTGAAATTCAGTCCTTCAGACTGCTTTTTATAAAGAACAGTCAAATCCTACTTTTTGGCAGACTATATTATCTTGGCTCTAGAGACAAACTGGCAGGAGCAATGCTGGAAACTCTACAGCAAAGGGGGGAAAAATGAAGATATAAAGCTGCTCAACCTGATTTCTTATGAAACTAAATCAAAACAAGTGTACAAGCTTCCCATCTGCATTAAACATAGTTTAATTCAGGCAGAATGATATCAATAATTTTAATGACTGGAAGACATGTAAGACAATCAGAACTTCAATTACATTAATAAAATGAATCAATCTTCTTGCACAACCCTGCATTTAAAATGCAAGATATAGGATATTATATTATGATGCTTATATAAAAAAAAACAATATGGACATGGGTTTTCTTTGCATACAGTAGGTGCACCATGTATGATAGCTAGGGGCCTCCCATACATCATATTTATTCTTGCCCCCCTTTAGCACCAAGATTACTGAACCATTCATTCACAAGGGTAAAGGAGCTACATTTCATTATAAATAGAGGCATTACATTTTTATCATTGGTACATTTTTTTTTCGTTGCTCATGTAAATCAGTTATCAAACATCGCCCATCAATGACACCACTTAATTGAGATAAACTAGTGCTAGGGAGGTTTGGAAGAACAGGCATGGGACCCATTATCCAGAATGCTCGGGATAATGGATCTTTCTGTAATTTGGATCTTCATTCCTTAAGTCTTCTAGAAAATCATATAAACATTAAATAAACCCAATAGGCTGGTTTTGCTTCCAATAAGGATCAATTACATATAAGTTTGGATCAAGTCCAAGGTACTATTTTATTATTACAGAGAAAAAAAAAATCATTATTTGGATAAAATGGAGTCTGTAATTCTGAGCTTTCTGGATAATGGTTTCCGGATAAAAGATCCCATTCCTGTACTTCAATTCAGCCAGTGCCTTATCCATTACTAGAGCATTTGTTGAGCAACCAGGCAGATACTTGATAAAGTAATACTGTGCTGCTCTTCTACTTTAAGCTTCACCCAAATTTGCAGCAAGTATTTAGTGGGGTGGGTTCTTGGAGCTTGTTTCTGAACTAGTCTGCCATATAGATGTGTACAGCTTTGCTAGGGCAGTCACTGGCACTTAAAGCCATCTGACATCTGTTTGAATCTGCTGCTCTCAATCTGATCCCTGTGCTCTCCTGTTGAATATATTGCAGCACTTTCAGTACATAGCGATTCCGTTTTAACTGGGGTGCGCAGGGCAGGGCAGAGAGCACGAGATTTAAAGAGATGTCAAGAGATTTGGATGGCAGCTTCTCCATACCTCCGAGATGAAGGCAACGCATTGACTTAGCCATCCATCTTCAATAAGGGAGCACAGTTCAAACGCATCAATAGCTTTGGCTGGCAGCAGCTCCATTCCCTTCACCTGAAGAAAGCAACCCAACACTTTCAGTGACTTCTCCATCCATCTTCAATGGGAAACACACAGGCAGGACAGAGACCAACAAGTTAAAACACATCAAGGGCTTCAATTGACAGTTAGCCCTTTAACTTTGCCATACGGCATGGCATTGGGGGGTAGGGGATTTGACATAACTCCAACTTGAAGTACAATGAAAGCAAAGAACAAAGTAAACAATAATTTAAAATTCCTTAACTATTTCCACATCTCTTGTTAGGCTTCCATTGCTAAAGTTGGGGCGTTGCCTTAATGTATCAGAGTTACTTACAGTAAAGGCTTATTATGCCCTTGCTGATACGCAGGACAGAATTTGCTGAAATTTATACCTGCCTATAAAATAAATCCAGTCGGATCCAGCGAGTACAGATTCAAAATCTATAGCATGCTATCTTGCCTGCCAGACTGGCCCGAAAAGCATCACTGCAGCGCATCCGTCTATTAAAGATCAAAAAGAATATCCAGTGTTCATTTAGGATTGCGCATGTGCTAATACTGATTGTAAATGATTGTTTTCCCGTTTAGTACGTGTCTATGTGCTGATTAGCAAACACAATCATTTAACAATGGAGAAAGATTAATAACTAAAGTCATGGGTTATGCTGCAGAGCAAGTTGATTTATAGGTAGATTGTAAGTTAAGCAGTGATTAATAACTCAGCCCGGTCTTCTTCTTCTGTTCACTTTCACTGTGTTACAAAGAAAGTAATCTACCACTCCAGCGTAAACAGTCTTCAGCCTTCCTGGTGGCACTAGGTGGATGCAGATTAATGAAAGGAGTTGGGTATGAACCAGGTGGTTTGGTGAAAAGGAGAAAATGTTTTAGTAAGTAGAGTCATGGGAATAAATTGGATTTTACAGTAAGGTGCAAAGTGAATGAATGCAGAAGAAATGGCAGTACAATTACAATTATAAATAGTGAGGAAGCCATTTAAAGAAGGAGGAACTGGGACAGCCGACAGCAAGTTGATGGAGGAATGACGCTAATAAGGAAAACCAAATGATGGCAGTTCAAGACTATAGATATATCATTGAACAGTATGAGATGCGTTATCTGGAAACCCCTTATCCAGAAAGCTCTGCATTATGGATAGGCCACCTCCCATACATTCCATTTTAAGTTTTTAAATATTATTTCCTTTTTCTCTATAATAATAAAACAGTACCTTGTACTTGACCCAAATTAACATATAATTTAATCCTTATTGGAAGCCAAACAGCCTATTGGGTTTATTTAGGGCGTTATTTATCGAAGGTTGAGTTGTTCTTTTCCACAAAAAATTCAAGTTTTTGGTAAAAATTCTTTTTTTAGGTTAAAAAAACCTCACATTTTTTTTCGATATTTATTTTGCACAAATCTTTAATCTGCGTCGGTTGCCAGTGAACGGTTATTCTCAACCAATTTGTCACCTGCAGGGAGTGTGATTCTCCCAAGGGCGACAAAGTGACCCATGTGACATACCATAAATCTATGCCAGCATATGTATTCTCCTTAACTAAG
Source organism: Xenopus laevis (assembly GCF_017654675.1). Taxonomy (NCBI): domain Eukaryota; kingdom Metazoa; phylum Chordata; class Amphibia; order Anura; family Pipidae; genus Xenopus; species Xenopus laevis. The sequence continues at coordinate 33,411,009 of NC_054387.1, forward strand.
CACAACTTTGCTGGACAGTTTAAGGGTACAGTAGCTTTTTCAAGAATCAAAGTGCAAATCAATGGATATTATACTTGCATTGGTACATTATAATATCTCTATAATGAGATACACATACCAGTGCAGTAAGTTAATGGCATGAGTATTGCAAACATGATAGGATAAGAAACATTTGCATTGTACAACATTATAAGATGGAGCTTTTCCCAGTTCAAGTTCAGTCTCACCTAAAACAATTTAATGGCCTGGAATCTGTATACAACCCATTAAATATTTTTTTACACAAGAAAAAAGGAAGTTATGTCCTAGAATGCTTCTTCTGACTAAGTTGTGGCCCAGTACCAGACACACATAGCAGGGACCCCCCCCCCAATGTGTGGTTAGTGCAAACAAAAGAAATAATGGCAAGTCATTATAGAATCCATAGTGACCGTTGCCTTGGGATATGCTGATTTTGAGACACTGGTGCTATGGAGACTATGGAGCTATCCAGTCAGTAGTTTTTCTCAAGCAGAAACTATCTTCTCCATTTATAGGCTTCAATTCACAACAGTCCCACCTCAAAGACCAAATTCAACAAGATCCAATTGACATTTATTCAAGCAGATGTGTTCCAACCATAGAGCTATCATCAAGGAAACCATGTTGACACTTGCTATAGAACCTGTTGTCAAGGAGGCCGTGGCATGTAATGCCATGGAGACAGTGGCCACAATTGCCATGGATATTGACAACCATTGCCATGGAAATAGTTTCCATGCATATTGTAAGATTATATATACAGTTTTTGTGATCTTGCATTTGGTTCTTATTTGCGAACTACAGCATTGCGGGACACTTCAGTGCATCAGCAACAGATTGGTACATTCTACTAATGCCTTCAACGAGATGGGGCAAAACAAAATGGAAACATTTTCTGTCGGTGACATAAAACATGCTTCAATGGAGTGATTTATAGGCAAAACCTTGTACAAATGTAAGCCTAAAATGTATATTTTTATATCTCACGTAGTACATTTTAACTGAAACATTGGGTGCCCCTTTAAAATCTTATTTACATAATGTTAATTATATGTGTTAGAGATTTTTTGCAGTCCAACCAATCCACCAATTTCTGATCAGTTTCCTCTTGTCATTTGCCATACAAAGATCAAACAAGATCAGTTTTTTTTTATTTTATATTCTGCACCATTTACATTGCAACACTCGTAGCACACATATTTTCACATGTAAAGGGACCAATTATATTTAGCAAACCTCATGTATATGTATACACATTTGCAATATATAATATCACATTGACACAGAAAGCATATATGTAGGCCGTGATCAATGGTGTCATTAGATAGTTAATGGGCCCCACAGCAAGTTCAAGTTAGGCCCCCAAAACATTGCTAGATTGACCACTTCTACCAAGATATTTTGAAAAGATATATTATTATTATTTATTATTATTAACATGTATTTATATAGCGCCAACATATTGCGTAGCACTGTAAAGTAAATGTGATTATACAACTACGTCACATGAATTACATATATAGAATATATGGAGTAACAAACATCACAATCAATACAGGTACAAAAAGGTGAGGAAGGCCCTATGCATAGGCATACAGTCTAAAGGGAATGGATTAGTACACAAGGTGTGGGAGTGGGCAAGATCGAATTAAGTGGGTGAGAAATGTGGTATTGTATGTGGTGTTGCATTTGGTAGTTAAGCAGAGTGAGGGTAGGCTTCTCGAAAGAAGTGCGTTTTCAGAGATTTCTTGAAAGCAGAAAGGTTGGGAGAAAGTCGGACAGACCGTGGGAGAGCGTTCCAGAGGAGGGGTGCAGCCCTTGCAAAGTCTTGAATGCGAGCATGTGAGGAGGTAATGAGAGAAGAGTTGAGTAGTAGGTCAGTAGAGGAGCGTAGTAAGCGAGTGGGTGAGTATATAGAGATGAGTTCAGAGATGTAGGGTGGGGCAGAGTTATGAAGTGCTTTGAAAGTCAGTGTCATTAATTTGAATTTGATTCTGAAAGGTAATGGAAGCCAGTGCAGGGATTGACAGAATGGCGAGGCAGAGGAGGAGCGGTTGCTGAGGTGTATATTGAAATTGCTCATTAATTAGGGCCTTACTGTGCCCTTTACACTCCTGGACCTTCCAGAGACCGCAGGGTCCGATTTGTCTGTAGTTTCGACCCTGCCCGTGATTGAATTCTGATTTGTAAGGAAAAGAACAGAATGCTGCCGGGATTTCACAAAAAGGGTCTGTAATTACAACTGATGGCAAAAATAAACACTTCAAGTATACTGATATTTTTGTTACTGTTGAATCAATTGGGACTGAACCTCGACGCTAGGAGTTGCCGTGTGCATGAATATAGAGCACGCACATCTGGCCCTGTGCAAGTCTCTAGGCAGCATTATCAGATAGGGGGATAAAAGAGCAGAGCCCCTGGCTAAGCAGATAAGCACGGCTCCAGTGGGGGAGAAGAGAAGAGCGAGGTTCCGCTTCACCTGCTAAACTGTGTCATCATTCCCCTCCTGTTATCTGCCTGGAGCACTCCTGCTAACACGTACACTACAGCACACTAGCAGCCTGGGCATGGAGGGATTCTCCAACTGAAGAACAAAATGTAAGATCACATAGGAATGGAGCAAACTAGGGGCATGAGGCAAGCAAGTCAATGGTCAATACAATAAGAGAGTTTCTTTAAAAGTCTCAATATTAACAGCAAAATACGTTGAGGCAGTTCTACAGCAAATCCACACGGGTTAAATACTTGCAATACTGTATATCTACAAAAGAAAGTGCCTCTGTATGGTAAAGCAATTACAAGCTTTTCTTTGGTGGATACAACTACCTGAACTCTCCAAGGCTTATTTCTGAATGCATTTTATTGTGCAAAACCACAAAATTCAGTAAATCGCTACATTTATTGCCCACCTTACAGTAGTTTTTCATAAAATTAGAGCCAATAACACAATTGTGCCAGTATGGACACACATTTTGGTAAATCATTCACAAGATTTTTCCAACCCATTTGTGTTTCTGTCAGGGCCCGAAGGCTCAGGTTAGGAATTACGGACCTAGGAGGAAGTAGCTGGCACCAAACACAGTTCAACATAGTCAAGTCCAGGCAAAGGATCAGGCAGCAAGGGTTCAATAAACAGTGAAACAGGCCAAGGTCAAGATCAAAATCTTGTAGAATTAATAATCTAGCGCACCCAGGAACACACAAAGTAGAACCTATAATCGGGCAATGTCTGTAGGCCTTTGGCATCTTTTTAAAGGCTGATTTCATGATGCCGCGCATGTTTTGACACATTGGAGGCTCCCCTGGGTGCTGCCATCTGGCCGGAGACGCCGAAGAAGAAAGGAGTGCCGGCGAGCATTCCTTACACTTCCATACTTCCATCATATGGCTTTTTCAGCATTGGCACCTATTGATGTAGCCCACAAGGGAACCCTCGATTTAGCTCCAGACCGACAGTAATTCCAGGGTTCCCTCTTGTCAAAATGCGCATTTGAGTGTTAATCATTAAATCAGACTGAAGAGACTGCATTGGTGCAAGCTGAATAGGAGCGAAACAATATTTTTATTAAAACCACTTAGAGTAGATACATAAGAGGAGCATCATGCAAGATATTTTTTGGGTTTTGCTCAAGAAGACCACACACCCCAATTAAATTCCAGAACACAAATGCACCATGAGATGCATCTCTTCCCCTTCAGGTTGGGTATTCACACACCAATTGTAGAAATAAATTTGTAGCATATAAATATATATATTGATTTCATTCATATAGATGGTTTATGCCTCACTTCTGAACAATCACAATGAGCTTATCACAAAAGATCAACCCACAGGAGCCGTCACTTGTGAAAAAACCATATATAATATACATTCATGTAGTATGTATTAAATCACACACAATTGTAACAAAACAATAATTATACAAGATGGAAATGACCACAGTCCTAGGTGTGGCCCCAGAGTCTATGGCTAAATACTTTATCAATATGTCCTATTGTCCCATAGCAAGAAGTATACTGCTTAGTTTACGCCTTGGGAGGGGACACATGTTACTCAAACCTTTGGAGGGATTGTATATGTTAACTTCCCAATGGCTCTGGTCCATGCTGTCATACGTGAAGCCTCAGTATATTGACTTCAATATTGAAACAATGTTACATATATACATAGCTGACGTATAATCTCAATACCTTGAGAACTTGCCAAAGAACTAGTGTTACGGATGCCTTTTTTATGGGTTCCTTATCGTGGCCACTGCCCTATGAGGAAACCTTTTATTTTTTTTAAATCTCATCACATATTCTTATCCACTGGCAATTTATATTAGTAAATAAAGCACAATAGTTTTAATTTTATTGTCATGTTATATATCTATACATTGTGATCATATACTCTTCTTCAATGTAAATAATACGAGCTTAGTCAGTCTGTCTTTGTGGCCCTTTATTAGCTCCGTAGCCCTTTGCTGGACTATCTCTCCCTGTTCTGAAGACCAAAACCGTCTTGCAATCTCTGGATGGGGCCTGACTTTACAACATGGGAACAATAATGTTTTCCACATATATGTCACCTTTAATACAGAGAAATATTTACCTATATTGAGAAGTTATGCAAGTGCTCCAGGATCCATCTTCATTGAGGATTTACTGTATCTAAAGTCCTCCCATTAAATGTATTAGTAGCCTAAATATTTATGTTTGTCACCACTTTGCCTGTTGGCCAGTTTGCCCACTTCTCCTGGCAGCATATATCCTGCATATATTTATTTGTTCTTCATAGTAGGGCTTGAGTGGTGAAGCGTTAAAATAAAAACATGAACACTCTGGGGCAGGTTGAAACCAGTGAACAGTTGAAATTTGCCAAAGACCAATGAGAAATTCACAGGAGAATCAAAGTGATTCATTGAGTTGCATCTTATTAAGCTCCAAGTTGCATATGATTTGCAGTAATTTGCTACATTGCAATTGATATCCTAATCCAATCATGGGTAATTCTCTCATCTGTAGTTTAAAAATTCAAATGTTTAATCCCTTGGCAACGGAAAGGGTTTCTGGTACAAAGAGGCTTCTGGATTCTTAAAGAGGTACTCTTTTTCCATGTTAAAAAAAAAAAAAAAAGTCTGCTCTGCGTTAAGCAACGCCAGAATACCACAAGGTGCTGCTGGCATTTTCACTTTAAGCATTCCGTGAAGTTTTTCAAAGCCCTGATGTTACATGTGAGTGAGTTGCTTAAATGTCATCCAACTGCAGGTGCTTTAAATTGGCTCCAACCATTTGTTCTGTGGGTGTGCATTACACAATCAAACTTACTACAGCAAATAAGCTTCAGGAGATGCTTCCTGCATTAGTAGCTTAAGCTTCTGGCTTGTTGCCCAGCCCGCAAGTAAAGAAAACATTAATACAGGTATAAAGTGTTCAAAAGTGCAATTTTACATTAAAGTGGTTGTTTACCTTTATGTTAACTTTTTAGTATGTTAAAGCATGACATATTCTGAACAACTTTTCAATTGGCCTTCATTTTTTATTTCTCATAATTTTGTAATTAAGTGCTTTTTCTTCTGCTTTTTCCAGTTTTCACACGGTGGTCACTCACCATGGCAGCAAAAAAAATGATTGGTCTGCAAGGCTGCAATTTTATTGTTATTGTTTCTTTTTATTACGTTTTTATTCAGGCCCTCTCCTATTCATCTTCCAGTCTCTCATTCAAACCACTACCTGGTTGCTAAAGTAAATTGGACCCTAGCAACCAGATAGCCACTGAAATTCCAAACTGCTGCATAAAAAGCTTAATACTTTAAAAATCATTAAAAAGTACTCTCTACATTATACTAAAACTTAATTTAAAGGTGAAGTTACTCCTTTAATATATATGGGTAGATATCGGTTTTCTTTAAATGTGCGTTACAAGGCTCTCAAGCCAAGGTTGGAATAAGTTTCCTCGGCTAACTCCATTGTATTTCTTTAAGCATTGAGGACTTCATATACCCAGGGTATATTATAACTATACTATAAATATTTTCCTCTGCAGTTATAAATATGTATAGATATAGTTTAGATAAGCCTCAAGAATTGGTGCTTGATACTGTTTCTGTTGTCCCTCATTCTGAAGATACCAGGTTTTCAACATCACAGTATATCTAAAGAACTTCTGGCTTGGTTACAATTAGATTAAGGTGGTTTAATTTAAATTATTTGTTAGATACACCTATGGCATCAGTTATCTGGAACCCATTATCCAGAAAGCTCCGAATTATGCAAAGGCCATCTCCCATAGACTCTATTATAATCAAATAATCCGCATTTTTTAAAATGATTTTCTTTTTCTCTGTAATAATAAAACAGTACCTTGTATTGATCCCAACTAAGATATAATTAATCCTTATTGGAAGCAAAACCAGCCTGTTGGGTTTATTTAACATTTACATGATTTTCTAGTAGACTTAGGGGGTTATTTACTAAAACAATATGTGTAATGGCAGGGTTTGTGTCAATGCCATACAAAAACGTAAATTAGGTACTACTCAAAAATAAATCATGAGTCAAAAAAGTTGAAAATCAAATATTAAATAAAACTAAGAGGTTTTACTCACAGTTCACCCCAGTCCCACCTGGGACTGGGGTGAACTGTGAGTAAAACCTCTTAGAACAATATTTCAAAAAGAGATGTGAGGACCTCCAGTAGTAAAGAAACAATCAGTTAAAAAATTGAAAAAATTTATTAGGACATAAAAAAACCTTAACGCGTTTCGTGCCTTTTGGCACACCCCTGTACACGTGTTATAAAGGGGCTGTAGCCAATCACAAAACAGCTATCACGTTAGCACTTTATACAATTTGTGAAATTCCACCTAGTGGTCAAAGTACTAATTGTTACAAACATATCCATGCAAAATCAATAATACAAAAAAATGAAACAAATACTAATTATGCAATACACCTCAAAAACAGACAAGAAAATCCAAATACAATTACTGAAAAAGTAATAATAAATGATGATAATTAATAATATATGAACAAATGAAAAAATAAATGAAAAAAATAAATGAAAAAAGTAATAAATGAAAAAATAAATGAAAAATAATGAATGAATGGAAATGAAGAAAAAATGAAAACATAATCAATAAAAATTCAATTAGAGCAGGTTTTCCCCAGTTACATTATAAATATACACAAATTATTTGAATATAATGTGTTTAATGTATTTAACACATATTTTCTGTAGAAAACGACAACCATAATATACAAAAAAGAAGAAGAATGGCAAGTCTTTGTTGGACAGCACAGAAATTACATTAAGAGAGAGAAACATTTTCAAGGGTTAACTACTCAAAGTGAGCCACTGGTAGCTTAAAAAAAGTATGTGACATCAAAGTCGCTATTTAAGACAGAAGCTTTCCTGCTCTGTAAAAAGAAAATCCACTTTGTTTCCAAACGGAGTAACTTGGGGGGCAGGGCATCTCCCCCTCGTTTTCCCTTAAACACTCTTATCGATACCTAAGACAGATAATTTAGTGATATCCCCCCATTGCATTCTTGAAAATGCTTTGCTACTTAGGAGTCTTGATGTCCCTTCTTGATATCCAAGATATGCTCTCCGATTTTTCAATGGGCGGGATGTTTGACCTACATACAGGACCACCATCAGAATTCGCAGGGCCCCATACGACAAAATTTCATGGGCCCCCTGGGCTGCACCCAACGCAAGCCCCATCTACAGGTCCGCCCACCCCCACAGGTCCGCCCACCACCACACAGTAAAAAAACAAAAAAAATATTGGTCGCTAGGGTTCCCACATGTTAATAAAAAATAAAAAGATATTGGTGGTCAGGGCCCCCCATAAAAAAACATTTGTGGCCAGGGCCCCCCCATTAAAAAAATATTGGTGGCTAGGACCCCACATGAGAAAAGAAAAATTGGTGGCCAGCCCCCCCCCCCACATTATGAGAAAATTGGTGGCCAGGGCCCTGCCTACATATTGAATGTTGCAAACCTTACATTCTAGAAGGTAGACTACAAATGAGGTGTTATAGTTTATATACCACTTAATGGTGTATTCACGTCCAGTAACACTGGACCTGAAGGATTTCGTTTTAGTAACTTGTGCACAAGTTAGAAATCTAGATGCACCACATTTATACATACCCTTGGTGTTTAACTAGCTGGTGTTGGTAATGTGTGCTTGAACTAAACTAGGGGCAAGTTGGTTGCCTATTGTACGTGTGCGACGAGTAACTGTTTTATAACCTGTGTCAATCACCTGATCAAGGGCTGGATCTGTTCTTAGTATGTTTAAATTCCTTTCAAACTATTTTTTTATACTATTATATTGTGGACTAAACTCTGTAATAAAATAAACAGGGTTATTTATTCAACCTTGTTGTGTAGTGATGTTTACCAATGTGTTGTTTTCTATCCTCTGGCAAGTCCTATCTCGTTTTTCACTAGGATGAAAGTTAAGAGCTTTGTTAAAGGCATGGTCTAAATGAGTTTATGAATATCCACAATACAAATTCCTGTGTGTTAGTACATAATCTCCACAATCTCATAAATTGCCCTAGTGGTTCTGCCCTAATAACATGTTTGGGATGGCAAGAAGTTGCCTCAAGCAAAGCGTTTCCTGAATTCGGTTTTCTATATATAGTGGACACAATTCACCCACTATCTTGATAGAGAGTTAAATCAAGAAAATTGATGGAATCTCTATTAGCAAAGTATGTACACTTAAAAACCTATTTCATTTCCATTCTACAAACTGCAATAATTCTCCATGTGTGCCTTGCCATACCACAATCAAGTCATCGATATACTGACCAAAAAACACAATGTATTTTTTGAAAGGATTATCCATGCTATAAACAAACTCTTCTTCCCACCAACCCATAGTAAAGTTGGCATACTGTGCCATGTTGCTGTAGGTAATACTTGTTATTATACAGAAAAAAGATATTCCATTGCATTAAGTAAGAAAGTTTGTAAGTGCAAAGAGTAAATACTATAATTAATAAGATGATATTTAATTACCTCAAGGCCAGGTATATAGTGATACAACATCTAAGGAGGTCCACATAATACCTTCCTTCCAAGTAATTACACATAGCTGTTCCAAAATGTGTTGGCTATCTCTAATGTAACTGCGCAAGCATAAAACTAATGGTTGTAAATAAGTGTCAACTAATTGTGCCAAAGGTTCTCCTTGGGATCCTATACCTGATATTATGGATCTCCCCACAGGGGGGCGTGTCTCTTTATGAACTTTTGGTAAATGATAAAATATCTGAATAACTGGATGTTTTACTTTAAGAAAATCGACCTGCGTCTCATTCAACAAATTTATTCGTTCAGCTTTGTCTATCAACGTAAATAGGTTTTTTTTTATGTCCTAATAAATTTTTTCAATTTTTTAACTGATTGTTTCTTTACTACTGGAGGTCCTCACATCTCTTTTAGAAATATGGTTATTTACTAAACTCAGAATGCAAAAATCATAAAAAATGTGTTATTTTTTTTATTTTATTTTTTTTATTTTTTTTATAAAATCTGACTTTTAAAAAAAAAAATCACAAATATTTCGGAATTTATTAAACACCGAGGAAGGAAAAGTCAGAATCTGAAAATTCGGCATCTCGGACCAGTCGAGGTTGCATATAAGTCAATGGGAGAAGTCCCAATTATTTTTTGATGTGCGCTGGGTTTTTGGCAATACCCAGAAGTTTTCTGAGTTTTCAGGTGAAGAATTCGAAAAAAACTTGAAAATCGGATGAAAAATCCGAAAAAATCTTGAAAATCGGATGAAAAATCCGAAAAAAAACGTGAAAATCAGATTTTTTACGATTTTCCCCCGCAAACAAAATTTTCAGGAATATGTATTAATAGATAAGCCCAAAAAACCTGTGCGGATTTAGTTTTTTCAGAAAATATTGAGATAAATTCAGACTTTGATAAATAACCCCCTTAATGTATCAAGATTCAAATTATGGAAAGATCCATTATCTGGGAAAACTCCAGGTTCCGAACATTCTGGATAACAGGTCCCATACCTGTACATGGTTCTAAATGTTGAGATACCTGTAGTAATAATTGACTATATCACTTACAATAGATTGTTTGCAATCAAGTGTTTTGTGCCACAAAATGAAAAATAACTTTTTTCTTTCAACTGCACAATATGCATCGTTTAGAAAATCAATGACAAATTTAATTTTATATCCCAAAATCAGCACTTTTAAAAAAAAAAATCTTTAACGTTCAGACATAATTCGGACTCTATTGCCAGTAATACTTTATTATATTCTTTTTTCATCTCATAAAATGTAAGAGTAGCAAATGGCGCCTATGTCATGCCAGCTCTTGCGGTATTTGTATTCCATCTATTTCTGTCTAACTGGTGTGAAGCAACATGGCACGGTAAATTTGTCCAGAATTTCTTGCATGAATGCATATGTGCGAGATCCTAAGTGATAGTTTTAAGGCGAGAATATTTGCAAGTATGCCATTTGATTGCAAATATCCATGGAAGCAACATTCTGTTCTGCGCATTCACACTTGGTCTATTAAAGGAACTCGTTTATATAATAGTTTACTTTTTTTAAGTGACGCTTTTAATCTGACTAGATGGTTCTCCTATATTGTAGTTCAACACTGTCAATCTGATTTATGACGCGTGATGCCGATCAGATTAAAGTGGAATGCCACTGAACAAATCTGAGAAAATTTAACAGTAGTGCAGTACAGTTAAGGGACCTGTTATCCAGATTGCTCGGGACCTGGAACACCACTGAACACATATGAGAAAATGTAACAATAATGCAGTACAGTTAAGGGACCTGGTATCCAGATTTCTGGATATCAGATCTTGCCATAATTTGGATCTCCATGCATTGTCTACTAGAAAATCATTTAAATATTAAATAATCCAATAGGCTGGTTTTGCTTCCAATAAGGATTAATTATATTTTAGTTTTTTCAGCCAAGTACAAGGTACTGTTTTATCATTCCAGAGAAAAAAGGAAATGATTTTTAAAAATGTGTAGTATTTGGATAAAATGGGGTCTATGGGAGATTACTTTCCTGTATTTTGGAGCTTTCTGGGTAACCGGTTTCTGGTTAATGGGTTTCCAGATAACGAATTCCATACCTGTATCTGTTTATACCAGTTCATGGGCAGGCTGTGGGTTGTACAAAAGGACTCATTTACAATGCACACGCAGTGCAAAAAGTAGCCACAATCAGACATTCTTTTGTGTCTTGCACACTTTATGGTGCCTTGTGCAAATAGTCGCAGACTTCTGCATTCCCTTCCTGAGAGCAAATACCTGCAGCTTTGGTTGCCGGTGCCACCTGTCCGGCTTTGACCCGGACAGCCCAGTTTTTAGAAGGATTGCCCTGGTCAAAATAAATTAGGAAAACCGGGTAGAACTTCCCTAGGTTCTCGTGGTGATTGGCCAAGAAAAATAAATAATTGGACAATAGAACCAGCCACTTGTGCAAACTGTATGTAACTAGTAGCTCCTTCATCTTACACAAACATCTGTTAACTAAAGGGTAAGGACTGCGATAACGGCTTGATCCCAACATACCTAATTTACAAAACTGCAAGTACTTCTGTCAGTGATTTTTTTTTGGCACATATATGTTATTGCATCCACCGTGTATAAGCTGTTTTCCAGAGTAATCACCAAAAAATCACCAACATTGTTGCCTCTACCTAGGGCAAACAATTTTAAGAATGATACAATGACTATATTGAAAATAATTAATGCTTTATTATTTGTTATTGCATATGTTATTGGATAAAAGAGATTACCAAAAAAAAAATTAAGAATGATAATCAATATATTATATTACATGCTAGAGCCATAAATATCTGTAAATTATATCCTTATAAATGGTGCTTAGACTGGAATCAGGATAGGAGGACGAGAATAGTCGGAGGGCAGGCAAAGGTCAGATTGGAGAGGTCAGGGTAGTCACAAGCAGGCAGGATCAGGATTGGAGAGGTCAGAGAAGTAAAGCAGGCAGGCAAGGGTCAATACACAGTATAACAGATAGGATCAAACTAAGCAAGGCACCTAGGAACTTTCTAAATAGAACCTAACAACGGGCAACTTGCTACACACAGAATTCCCCTTTTATAGTATTAGAATTTCACGACATTGCGCGTGACATCATCACGCCGGCGTATAAACCGTGCGCGGGTGTGCGCGCCATAGGGGAACCGGACACCGGGGGGAAAGGACGCATGCGGCGGGTGTCCTTACAGGCAGTTATCACAAGGCCAATTTGCTGCATCTCACTCAAACATGGAAGTGCCATTAATTGTGGTGCAATAAATTTGCAATGTTATTAGACGTGTTGTCAAACTAGGACAGGATTTACTTTTTTCAACGTTGCCCCTCATTGCCCCAGTCATGAGCAGTCATTTCTTGACAGTCTTCTTTGACTGCTTTACTTCACTGTTGTCTCAATTGTTTGGGCTGTATGCCTGAACACTGGGAACAGTATAAAAGAGTCCATACTGTATTTGGCCCCTTGTGCACTATCCATCTGTTTGACGTGCAAGCCGATCAGTTGGCTGGTGCAGTCATAAATGTATAGCCCCCCTAAGGTGGACAAAATGGCAAAGTATATGAAGGACCTGATTAAAGATGTTTCTATAGAAAGTCTTAATATGTTTATACTAGTGATGTGCAGGCCGGCCCAATACCTTCGGGTCTGGGTTGAGCTCTTCTTCCTGCTCTCCCGGCCGCCAGCTTGCACTGTCGTCTTCCAACTTCCAGCTTCCTGTTTTATAGACACTCGGTCCGCCCCTTTTGTGACATCATCGGCGGGTCCGTCGCGGGTCTATAAAAGGAACCCAGAAGTCGGGCAGGTACGGGCTGAGGGAGGGCGTGTGCAGGTCAGATTTTACCCAACCTGCACATAACTAGTTTATATATATTTGCTGAATACCCTGGGGCATTTGAGAAGCCACTGGATCTGTTTTCTATAGTCTAGTGAAGTGGTCCCCAACCAGTGACTTAAGAGCAAAAAGTTCACCAAGCCTTTGGATATTGCTCTCAGTGGCCTCATAGCAGGTGCTTATTTTTGAATTATTCCTCCTGTAGGCTGTCAGTCTACTTAGGGACTACCAAATGGCCAATCACAGCCCTTATTTGGCACCCCTAGGAACTTTTTTATGCTTGTGTTGCTTCCCAACTCTTTTTCCATTTGAATGTGGTTAACAGGTAAAATAAAGTTGGGGATGCCTGGTCTAGGACCTTTACTGCCATCAAAAACAAGTATGTTAGCAATGGTTACAGTAGGGTTGCCACCTGTCCGGTTTTGACCCGGACAGCCCGGTATTTTGACCCGGGACTGCCCGGGTCTGTACTTACTGCCCGGTTTTCCAAATAAGGAAAACCGGACAGGATTCCCTTGATTGACACGGTGATCGGCCAATCGCTGATCGCCGCGTCATAGCCCTGCCCACTGACGTCACAGACCCCAAACCCCCCCCCCTGCCCGGGCTCAGCCAGACATAAAGGTGGCAACCCTAGGTTACAGCCTGGGTTAAGACATTTAGGTAGAAACCAATTATGGAGTTTACGGAGATCATAACTCCTAATGAATGGATATAATATGGCAATCAGGTTAAATAACAGCTCTCAGAAAAATGTTTTGTGTGTATTTTAAATGCTTCCCACTCATACACTCTGCCGGTTTCTTTCCATTCTGTCGCTGCTCGTGGGGAGCAAGTCAAAGATGCCATTTTTACAGTCTGCATGTAGCTTTACAATACCTCCATATGGTCAGCACAAAATTATACAGACACCCTGTCAACCTGGATTAGAAAGCCATGAATCAAATGGCATTATGCAGTTTACACTTATAATCTCTCGGGGGAGATTTAGTTAACGTGGTAAGAAAAAAATATCATAGCAAGTACAAATTGTTTAATACAGAGTAATTCAAATATCAAATCCCTGCAGTATTGGAATTGTTAGGCTAAATCCACAAATACACACATTTAGGTAACACATATAGCGATGAGCTATTTTTTTCTCCAGCCATGGATATGCTGAGAAATTCTGCATTTTGTGATCTGCTATTTTTTTTTTGTGAAACTACAGCAAAAATTAGCCACGGAAAAATTTGCAGATACACCATCAGAAAAAAACACCCATTGACTTTAATGCATTTAAATCACAAAATCGTCATAAGAAAAACGCCCATTGATATCATTTTGCTTTATTGAATATTCAAACATTTTAGTATTCTCCAACCAGAAAGTGTTTAATTTAAGTTCAGGTAACTTTCCGTTTGGTATATCATTGTTACTTCTTCTTAGTTTTTTATGTCCATCTCTTCTTCTCTGCTTATTTAATGTTAGGAGCGTTCTGTTGCAGAGCTCTCCGCTTTGGTGGAAAGATGGCGTGGCCAGTGCCGTGCAGTGATGTCATGGCGCCAAACAGTGTTGGACTAAGATACCAGGGGCTCACCCGAAAACCTTAGACTATGGGCCCACCATAAAACCTTAGACCAGGGGCCCACTCTCGGTACTAATATTCTTCATCTCCTCAATCAACCTCTATTCTCCTAGTTTGTTTTCTGTACATACTATAATCTATTATTCCATCTATTTGGCTTTTTTGTTCTCATAGAATAAGGAATAGCCATAAAATAAGCCAAATATTTAGCAGCATGAGGGCCCACTGACACCTGGGCACACCGGGAGTTTTCCTGGTATCCTGGTGGGCCAGTCCGACACTGGCGCCAAAATTCGATAAAAACAGACGCCGAAGTCACGGGTTCAATGCCCGATTATACAATTTTTTTCTAATTGTGTTTTGAGTACTTCTAAATTTATATTCTTTGGATTATTGACCCTTTGCTTACACTCTGACTTCGATCCATTGCTGCCTGCCTATAGAACTCTAGCCTGTATTCTGACTACACTTCATCTTTAACCATTCTTATACCATGTTTTTACTGCTTACTCCTTGGTCCAGACTCTCCGCTACAGGAGCCGTAAGGCCCCTCACATTTTAAGAAGTTTCTACTTTTCTACATTGAAATTCTATTAGTTTCTTTACTCCAGTGTTTCCGCATGTCAATTTCCACTTGTTCTGTTTCTCTTCTCTTTGTTCTCCTGTTGTTGTATTCTTCATCCTCTGTTGTCCTCTTCTCTACAATTATGGTGTACAGCAGTATTACTACTTTGCTAGAACTGGGACTGTAACATTTCTCAAATGACATAATTGGGACTAGTAAGCAGATAACACTAAATTGTTGCCTACTATGCATAAACATGTTTTGGCAGTCATCATTTTGTAGATGTATAAGATCATAAATGTTTAACTGAACCAAGAGCGCTTGATCCCTACATTGGGTATAACATAGAGTTTGTCGCAAATCTAAACATTCACAAGGATGGTGAAAATTGACAAGTGATAAGACAGAAGTCCAGGTAGCAAAAGGCAGAATTGTTGATTAGGCACCCCCGCCTAATGGTTTTAAAAAATAGTGGTGAGCACAACTTTCCCTTGTTTGTTAGAATTGTTGATTCCCCACACCTGAATTCATTTTGTTTCCTTAGCACAGTGTTCCATATAACTTCAGTTAGAGACTACCCACTTCAAAAGGTGAAGTTTACAGACAATATAATATTGTTTTTAGGTCAGGTAGTACAGCAGATCCAGTGGTCAAGTATAATCAAGCAATGGCAGCTATGTTATTTTGTCAGGTTTGAAACTGTGCTTGAGTCCACTAAAAATAACACGTTTCTTTTTCTATCAGCTGCCATTTTACTGCGGATTGCAGTGGAACATATATTACAGATTCCAAACTGAAGGATTTCAAAACAAAGCAGGCACTCGCAGCAACCCACCACCAGGTGGATAAAATAACCATAGATTTTATTACAGGAACATATAAAGAACAGAAAGCCTGAAGTGTTTTATACCTCAAGGTACCTAATATATATGATTAAGCACTCTGAGACATGAAATAAATAAGACTTTCTGTTCTCTATATGTTCCTGTAATAAAGTCTTGGGTTGTTATAAACGCCTGACCAATGGTTTCTATATCTACCTTGTTTTGGAATTCTAGTTTTCTCCCTAAACTGAAGGTCTCAGACATTTGCACCAGGCCCCATGCTACTTTTGGTGAGCTTGTACTCTTCAGTAATGAACTGTTCCTTAATATTCTTTGCTTAACAGCTCCTCACTACATTTCCTCACTTGTCTCCCTGTACATTCCTAGCCTCATCCTCTGCTCCTCTCAGAGCCACTGTCTTTAAACATCTTGCTGCTCCTTAACTTTTAAATTATATACCTGAATTTCTATGTCGGGAATAATTTCTCTACCTCTTCAAATAGAAACTCAGATGCTTCTTTGTTGGAACACTAGACAATTAATTGATCAGTCTTGGAACTTGAGGGCCAACGTCCAAACTTTTGCCCTCTGCTTTGTGCCTGGAATCTACCCACTTAGAATATAATCTCTACTGGGCAGGGACTTCTTTCCTACTTTGCCTCTTACCATATGGCACTTAATCTCTGTATATCTGATTTATTAATTTATTATAATGTTGTCTTCACTTTGTAGACATTCTATATTATAAAAGTTTATAGTGCTGCGTAGCACACATATATTTATTTATATAATGGTATTCCCTCTGATGGCAACCCTCTGATGTAAAGCAATATCTACCATATAATATATTGTGATTGTGGAAGTGCAGTTAAGACTTGTACTAATTGGAGCAGCACCTCTAAGAAACATTGGTGTATTAGACTATTCTATGGTATTCCACCACTTTATTTTGTTAATTAGTTTGGATACCCCCATATATTTTATTACTCTGAACCTATGGAAAATACATTTGATATCGATTGCTTCTGATTCAGGCATGTCATATTTTGCCAGAGTAAATGAATCTGGACAAGGCCAAGTTGAAAAATAGGAGTGGAAGCAAAACTTCCATTATATTAAATTGATCATCCATTACTTTAGCTGTATTTTTCACAAGGTTTAGCTTAACTGTTTTAATTTTCTTTAAAAAAAAAAAAAAAGAGAGAATCATTGTTGGAAAACCAAGAAAAGCCAGATGCAGAAAACCATCTTACTTGCAACATATGGTAGCATATTGCATGTGTACAATGGATATTTATAGCATGTGTGAGAAAATTCTCCCGTTGTACATCACCACCAACACATTAAAAGCTACAGGTATCTCAATATACAGTAGGTGAAGCCAGCGAACACAACTGAGAATCTCCTACTCTTCTATTGCAGCTCTGCATTTCAGATCAAGGTTTGGAATGGATGCGATGCTGGACTTTTGAAGGACATTTTAAACAACATTCAGAATCCAGCTAACAAACCAGGATCAGAGTAAACGAACACACGGCTTGAAGGTAAGATGCCACCACCTTGGTGTTTTTTTACGAAGTAATTAAGACATTCATGCAAATATTTATATTAAATTTGGATTACCAAGGATGTTTCTTGGTAATAGCAACGATGATGGTACATTTATTCTTCATGTGCCGCACTAAAACCCTGTCAGCCGTTTTGTTTAAGAAATGATTTGCTTTATTGATTATGAAAAATAGCATTTCCATGTTGAAATATGAAATGGGAAAAATCAGAAGTGCATTTTTGCTATTGACAAAAGATTATTTTCTCCTACCTATGGTGTTGACAACTATTGATATTGTTAGACCAGCTTAGATTTGCATTACTCTTGACTCGTTTCTTGGGATTGTATTTTTTTTCAAAAGATCAGGGAATTTAAACACTTGCCAACATCTTTGGAGCTTCTTATAAGAACCATCATCTAGAAATTTCTAAATGTATTTTTTGGGAATTGACTTAAAAATGCACGTGATGACTCCTCCAAATATAACGTACAAGAATAAGCTACGCTATTGACTGCTATATAAAGACTTTTCACATTAAGATCTTACTTAATCACATGGGCCTAAAGTCCTCTTCAAAATCCGGAGTTCCAGACCTGTGTGGACATTTTCCATGTTGGGTTATATTACTATGAATATCATGCATAGACCCAGGTAGTTATCCACTTTTAACAACTGTTAACACTTGATTAGGGTTGCCACCTTTCCGCGGTCCTCGTTCCGTGCAGGGGGTGGAGCGATGTCAGAGGGGTGGGCCAGCGCCATTGTGGGCGGAGTGAGCATCACAGGATGGGGCTATGACGCGATGATCAGCAACTGGCTAATCGCCATTTCAATCAAGGAAGATCCTGCTCGGTTTTCCTTATTTGGAAAACAAGCCAGACTGTCTTGACCCGGGCAGCCCTTCTGAAAAGTGGGCTGTCCGAGTTATATCCAGACAGATGGAAATCCTACACTTGATCATGCAGGTTGTTTTAGGATCATACCCCATTACAAAATGGTAATACTTAATTGTAGTGTTCCTCAGTTAATAAAATGAATGAAATTTAGCTGTAGCCCTCATTAACTATTTTGACAATTTACTATATTTCTATATTGTGTACATCAGGTTAAAAATGCGGTACCGGTATGGGATGCCTTTTCTGGAGTACCAGTGTTTTCAAAAGGCTGTTCTTCTTCTTTTCAAATCGTTCTACCTTTATTTTGCCTTAGAAATTCAGGTGTTTGTCTTTTGGTATCAGGTTGGCCAACTTTGCTCTTAAATAAGAATTACTATCTCTCCCTAGCTCTGATAGGAAATATGGAAATCAGACTCCCTTACTGATCTTGTCAGTCTGAATGGAATGGAACCTTGAAAACGTTACCTGCAGGAGAGAGTAGATTCAATTGTATGAAGGGGGAGTGAAATTGCTTATTAGATTAGGTAGAATATATTGCAGATAAAACTGTTGTACAGGTATAGAACTTGTTATCTAGAATGCTTGGTATCTGGAACTTTACAGATAATGGATCTTTCCATAATTTGGATCTTCATACTTAACCTTTTGTCTACTATAAAATCATTTAAACATTAAATAGACCCAATAGGCTGGTGTTGCTTCCAATGTGGATTAATTATATCTTAGTTTGGATAAATTACAACGTGCTATTTTGTTATTACATAGAAATCATTTTTACAAGTTTGGATTATTTGGATAAAATTGAGTCTATGGGAGACAGCCTTCCTGTAATTTGGAGCTTTCATGATAATGGATCCAATACCTGTATAGCTTTTTGGCTGGAGAGCCACTCCAAACACCCAAGCAGTTGCTGTCGTGAAACTGAAGCACTCTTTGCCTGCCTAGGTCTCATCTTTTTAAGTCATTCATCTGAATTGCTTCTCCAAGGCAATGGAGAATTAGACCCATGGATTCAAGGATGCAGGTCAATACACAAAAGCAAAGTTAGCATAAAATGCAGCAGAAAGGATTATAAATAGCAAGACAGAAATGCAGTAACACAATCAAAAGTTTACTGCCCCACTAATCGCTAAAGGTGATTTGTGTTCTGCAAGTCATAGGCAACATTCACTAGTCTACCTGTGGTAGAACTACAGCCCTCTGCCAGATAGCAGGGAGATCCATCGAGCTACACTTCCACAACACTGATTTTAATGGCATGTTAGAAATATTCAGTCTGTTTTATATGCCTGCAGTAAATGTCAGTGTCATTAGGCTGGCTTTGTAGTGGTTAGTGATAAAAGGTATGTAAAACAATGAGGTTTCTTGAATTACTTAATTAAGAAAGTGGTTGCCCTTGGGTATTGGCTCTTGCTTGATTTAGTAAGTAGTAAAGCCTTATTTTTAAATCAAGGCTATGAATTAGAAATTTCTAAACAATTAGGTAGGTAGGTAGCTGTAAAAGAGACAGACAAGAAGCATAGAATAGCAACCGGGGACAACCATATCCAAGAACAGCAGAACCAGAGTAATATACCAGAGAATATAGTTTTCCTTTAGCCACATTTGTTGGATACATCCTACAGAGCCTTGAGTTTCTTGCCTTTAATTTCTACTTTCCACTATTGTATTAAACAGCCACAGTAAGTAGAGAAGCCCACCCATCGGGCATGGGGCTTTGATGTTTCATATTAACCACCGCACTCCACTTGCAGAAAACACCCACAAACTATGCATGGGTTGCAACTGTGTGCATAATACAGATCTTGAATCTTAGGAATATGAGAAAGTGCATTACGAAGTAAGCTTTGTCTTATTCTAGCCTTGTAAATTACCATTCCATATGATGTTCAACTTGTGTGAGTGTAAATAGTGTACAGTGTCGTACTGGGGGGGGTGTTGGCCCACTGGGGCTGCCAGGTCAGGGCCTGCAGCCCCCTAGCCGCAAATCCCCCTCTGTTGCCCCCGCTCAATTCCACAGCACCGACCTTCCTCATGCGCTAATGCACGTTATTTCAGCTGCGAACAAGCAGGTGGAGGCCAGGAGTTAGCTTAGGTAAGCCGTGGGGAGAGAGTCTGAGCTTGGGGGTCCACCAGGTTTTTTTGTGGTATCTTTTCAACGTAGTCTGACCCTGTTAGTGTAGCCAAGTTTAAAGAAAACTATGAATTTATAGGCCATACTTAATCTTATTTAGGTCTAGTGGGCAATCTTATTATCTTATCTCATTAGCTGGGCCTATTCATTAGTACAGTCATTTGTCTACTAATATCCAGTTCTCCTGATACTTTCCTTGGCCCAGACTTTTTGTGCTGGTGTTTCAGTATTTTATACTGTCGGCAAACTGGGGCCCCACTGTTATTGTATCCTATCAATCCTATCCTATGTGTCTTACTATAGGTACCACTATCGGTACTACACATATAGGACTAGAACTGAAGTATAAAAAACAAAAGAATTAAAAAGGCAAATAAATGAGGCACTGGCCAGAAACAAAGAGGATATTTAATCTGATTTCTGATGGAGGTGCCTATTAATTCTTAGGTGCTATAGGATCCCCAATATAGCGGCAAACACAAATGGGACGATAGAAGTAGAAAACATTGAGCTGTAGGGTATTTCAGGAAAAAGAAATCAAGCAGGATTGTATCTGCCAGAGTTTCCTAAACCTTTCACTTGGGGGATATTTATATGATATGTATTCCATCCCAGAGACAGTCATTCTGGCAGAGTTTTTAGAATGAGCGAGGAAATGATCTGCTGGGCTCAATTTAAGCTCATTCTGTTTCTGATAATCTATTGAGACTCATTTTCCTTCTTCCTATATATTCCCACATTTATATCCCCCCCCTGTATTTTGTGTTACATTTGGTAAACTGGGAGCATGGTTGGAGAGGGTATTATGTTTGCATTCCTTTTTTTATTTCTTTCTTTATGTAAGATTAACTCTTCTCTCGCTTCATGGTTTTCAGGCCTCATAAGAAATCTATATATACCATATACTGCAGTTACTGGAAAGTTCCCTTTATATTCCTATAATATGCAGAAGGCAGGGCGCACACACACACACATATATACATATATATATATATATATATATCTATATATATATATACATGTAGAACAGGACAGCTCCCACCTTCAATTAAAGCTACCTTGTAGCTGCCCCTGTGCCCGGAGTAGAATGCAGATATAAAAAGAACAAAAAACCAGCACCAGGGGTCTTTGCAGTGAAGAAAACTTGTATTGTTACATTAGTATGTACAACCGACGTTTCGGTCCCTCTTGGGACCTTTATCAAGGTCCCAAGAGGGACCGAAACGTCGGTTGTACATACTAATGTAACAATACAAGTTTTCTTCACTGCAAAGACCCCTGGTGCTGGTTTTTTGTTCTTTATATATATATATATATATATATATATATATATATATATATATATATATATATATATATATATATATATATATATATATATATATATATATATATATATATATATATATATATATATTATATATATATGTATATATATATATGTGTATATATATATATGTGTATATATATATATGTGTATATATATATATGTGTATATATATATATGTGTATATATATATATGTGTATATATATATATGTGTATATATATATATATGTGTATATATATATATATGTGTATATATATATATATGTGTATATATATATATATATGTGTATATATATATATATATGTGTATATATATATATATGTGTATATATATATATATATGTGTATATATATATATATGTGTATATATTATATATATATGTGTATATATATGTGTATGTGTATATATATATATATATATATATATTCCTCTCATTGTCCCCTCATAAGAGACTGGCCTGAGAGACTAAGAAAAGTATGGCAGCTATGTGTAGATACACAGAAGATTTAATACGGCATATTTCACCTGTAATTGAATTGCCACATGGGTTGTATTGTAAAAGTTAATTTCTAGGCCTAAAATGTGCTGCACTCTGTACAGAAATCTCCGGCATTTGTTTTGTCTCAGCTTTGCAGCTCTAGTTCATGCACAGTTCATCCAGGATATGTATACAGTATGTGTGAATATTCTCAAACACAATGGTCAGGAGCGGGGTCGGACTCGGAGGCCTGGTGTCTCAGGGCCCCCTCTGGACCCCCGCCGCAGCAGCAACCCCCATTTAGCCTGCATGCGCATGCGTGTACCTTCATTTGCTGCGACCAGGGCCAGAGAGGCTGGTCGAGGGCAACAAAAGAAGGGAGCGGGTTTGGGCCAGTGAGGCCCACAGAGTTTTTTCCCAGTGTCGAACCCTGGTCAGGCGTTTAATATTTTGCATTTGCTCTGATCAAATGATCCCGTATTTACGTTAGGGTTTCCCTTTATAAATTCCATAAAATTGTTGACTTTCTCTGTATGTACATAGGTTTTGTACATGTCATTTCCTAACACTGAAACAACAGCTGTGTGATATGATTATGCTCAGACCAATATTAGTCCCTTTCATTTAAAAAGCAAGACCCGTGGAAGTCATCGCCACATAATATGCTGAGAAATAATAGACATGAGAGTCAGGAATTGATGGAGAAAGGCTGCAGCGATGTTTTATTTAAAATTCCATTAACGTCTGAACAATTGATGTGCCCTAGCCAACCCCGTGGAACTTATCCGAGGCCGCTATAACTCCGCCATAATCATTAGCCACAACTGCAAATCATAATCAACGCCAACATTTTTTGATGTTATCCCTTTCTCTATTTCACCATTGATTCCTAATTCTCCCTTTAACCCCTTCCATTCAAAGTGCTTTAATCTTTCTGCACCGTGTGTTGACAGCACATGTCATGACACAGCTCAGAGAACAACCCAAAATCTTGTTCGCTTGCAGTCACTTCTGACACTGTAGATTTTGCATTCTATGGCTGGTAATCAGTTAATTTCTGGGTTATATTTATTTACCGATTGCTATGGAAGTTCTGTATAAAGATTCTCAAAGCTTTACGTGTTGTACCCCCAATTACATCAAATATCATTTTCACAACATTGTACAGCAGTGAAAGGCAGGGAATTGTTAATACCTCTGCGCCTGCCCCACTGAACCATTTGGCAATTTAGTGTTTAACAGTGTTTGCTGTGGTTTTAATAGTCTTGCAATAATGTATATGTGCAAATCTTTTATATCCTGGACTTTTATAGGCCTTGCAGTGGCTGCATATACCCAACTAAATCAGTTCATGGTCAGTGAACATTATGGAGCTGATTTACCAATGCTCATATTTTTTTTTTATTTGAGCGATTACGATAGTTACCTCTCGTAAAAATAAAATAACAAGCGGTTCCTATTCACAAATAGGATCAATATGGAAAGTGTCCGTACAAGAGCATTGCATTAAATGTAATGCAGTGCACAGTATTTACTTAATTTGTTGGGTTTCGCTCTGAACTCTAACACCCATAGGGGATGATTGAATTAGACATCTCAAAGCAATCGATCATGGGGTTAAACCAAATCCATAATTTTTAGTTATGGCTCCGTTTCGAATCCTCTAGGAAAGATTTGGTTAAATACTGTACCAAAATAAATTAATAAAATGCATTGTCTGTGAACCAAAAATTGCCACCTTCTGCCATCAAAAGTTGAGGTTTGGCCAAATACAGGATTGGTACATCACTAGTCAATTCAGTTGATCTGCATTTGTGTGTCAATGTATTAAAAAAAACTTTCCTGACAGTCAGGGAAGTGTTGATCAATCCCAAAATATTAAACTGCTGGTGAATCCTTAGTCTGCCCCTCTCATATCCATCTGTGCCATAGGACAGCCTATGCACGCACATTTTAAACTAGGGATGAGCAATTTTTTCTTTTTACCTGATACAGATACTAATTCATGGTGAAACGAACAGTTTTCGAGCAGTGAAAATTTTCAAAGGTTATTTTTACATAGGAGAAAAAAATAAGAGGGAAAAAACATTGTCCCTATTGTATTTGACACATGAAAAAAAACACAGAAAAACATGCCTCTGTATAATGAGTTGCTCCTTCTCTTACAGTCTAAAAGGCCATGGGCATCCACATATAGGGGCAAGGGGGGCACTGCCCCCCCTGGACTTGTACTTCATGCCTATCTTGCCCATGTGCATCTGTAATGGCACAGCCCGGGACCCTGAGGGAGAAGGCACTTACCCCACCACACGATCATCAGTGTCAGACTGGGACACCAGGGGCCCACCCAAAAAACTTAGACCAGGGGCCCACTCTCAGTACTATTATTCTTCCTCTCCTCGCTCAACCGCTGTTCTCCTAGTCTCTCTTCTTTACATAATATATTATATTATACATAATATAATACTATCATCTATTATGCCATCTATTTAGTCTTTTTGTTCTCATAGAAATAAAGAATGACCTTGAAATATGCCAAATGTTTAGCAGAATGAGGGCCCACTGACACCTGGGCCCACCGGGAGTTCTCCTGGTATCCAGTGGGGCAGTGGACACTGACTAGGTAATTACACCTGGTGAAAACATTTTTATTATCATACCTCCTTTGTCTTTGTGTTGTCTGTGTTGTCTGTGAAAATGTTATGTGCTGCTCAGACACCATATGACTTCAAGTATTTATATAACGTAAATGATACTTTGTCCAAACTCACTGCAATGTTGCTTCATTCAGTAACTGCTTAGACATCCCACTATAATGCACAATAAAAACCGCCTAGATAGTATCTCAAAAATTTGTATATTTCTTTTTTTTTTTGAAAGGTATTGTGTTGAGTTACAAACATAAAGTATAATGTGCAGCACTTTTGAGTAGTTAGGGGCCCCTGAAATGGTGCATTTTGGTGAAGAGAAATACCATAAAACGGTCAGCTGTGAGCACCTTTACCTTTTCATAGCGCCACTGGTAGTAAAGCCTGCTACTTACACTCATGCCCATCTTTGATGTTCCTGTAATATAAAATAGAGATTTGGGAAGGTTAGAGTTAACGTAAAGATGTAAGACCCCAAAATAAACACAATAAAGAGCAGAGGTAAAAACAGCAGCATATTTACACCTTATTTAATAAGAACCCTTTTCATTCAGAAACTATGGTTTTAATATGGTTCAAGCATGCTTGATAAAGGGGGTAACCCTGAAACGTTGCATGCTGCAAGAAATACTTAGCAAGGTATAACCTGCTTGCATTACCTGTGTGCTGGTGAATTCTTGTCGCCATTGGATAGTGAGGTTGCCGTTTCTTCCATTTTGCTGTGCACCAGGGGTCTCTGTCTTTCGGGAAGGCCAGGGTGTGCGAGTACTTCCTGGACTGTTCTACTGTTCTACCTCCCCACCAGCTCCCCATGTCCTCATTTTAAGACAATACCATCCCATTTTATTTGGTCCACAAATCAGCCCATTATTTCCTGATTCCTCTGGATCAGTAGTTACACAAAAAGGTAGACCTTGATGGACGTGTGTCTTTTTTCAGCCTCATCTACTGTGTAATACATATTACAGATGGAAACAGGGTCCCATTAGAAATCACGGGGCCCCATAAAAAATAGTTCTCAGGGCCCCCTGGGCCCCGCCCACACTAGCGCCTGAATCCCACCCCAGATCCCACCCACCCACTCCACATCACAGTTAAAAGACCACACAGACATCAGCACTAAAAAAGTAACCCCTCCCCCCCACACACACACACAAGTTATAAAAAGCTATTGATGTTCAGGGCCCCTTATAAGTTAAAAAAACATTGGCGCCAGGGCCCCCCATAAAAGTTTTTTTTTTTAAAAGCATTGGTGCCAGGGCCCCCCTTACAAGTAAAAAAAATTGGGGCCCAAAGAATATTTTTTTTTAAAAAAAAAAAAAAACATTGGATCCAGGGCCTCCCTTACAAGTTAAAAGAAATTGGCCCCAAAATTTTTTTTTAAAAAAAAAACATTGGTGGCAGGGGCCCCCTTACAAGTTAAAAAAAATTGGGGCCCCATAAATATTTTTAAAAAAACATTGGTGGCCAGGGATTAAAAAAAAAAAATTGGTGGCAGGGGCCCCCTTACAAGTTAAAAAAAATCGAGGCCCCATAAATATTTTTAAAAAAACATTGGTGGCCAGGGATTAAAAAAAAAAATTGGTGTTCAGTAGAATTGAACTCATGGCTTCAGGACTTCAACTTCGCCTCCTTTGGTGACTTTGGGTCTTTTCGCCGCTTCGGGGCTTCAATTTCGGCTATTTTTGTAGTTTTGGGTATTTTCGGGTCCTTTGGATGTTCGGCTTGTTGACACTTCCGCATTTCGGCTGTTCGGGACTTGAAAAATGGCGGCATTGCTCGGGCGCTCTCAAGGGGGGCCCGGTTCTTTCATAAGTGCAGCACTGCTGGGCTTCCTTCATGCCCGGGCCCGGGACACTTGTCCCCCCCCTGATGGTGGCCCTGGATGGGAAAATGCAGGACCCTTACCTTCCTCCAAATACTCCACAATGGATTGTTCAAATTGTTCTTCTGCTCCTGATGAAAGTTGACAGTCTTTAAAAAGACTTTTGTGTTTCTTCTTTATCTCCTTCTGCTCCTGGGAATCACTGAGAATCGCTGAGAATCACTGAGAATCACTAGGAATCGCTCGTATTTCACTTTATGGGGAGAGAGAGAGGAGATTGTGAACTGAACCCTTTCTGCCATATATCTGTATATACTGGATTTCCCTTTATAGCTCAATACTGCGCTACTGAATATGGTTGTGCCTTATAAATAACCAGTAACACCAATCAGCAGCAACTTTAATAGAATGAAGGAGCTGTTTGGGAGAGACAGAATTTATTGGTGCAATCAAGGGCCCTAGACACCCCTGCTAACCAAGGTTGGGTCCTGGTGACACAATGCACAAATTAATAGTTAAATGAACACTTGGAATCACCCTCATTCATTTCTATGCCAATTGCTTTCACCAGGGCTCAATTAAATTTAATTTAGAAATGAACGGGATTGATCATTTGGGAGTGAGCATTTGGTTGGCCATACACTGAACTGGAAATCACATGGGGACGAAACATCCCAAATCCCCCTCTGTGCCATTACTGTAAAGCTGTATGTTACTGGCAGGGTGTTATAGGGGCAGAAGACACTGGTTGCCATTAGAGGCCCATGTGAGTAATGGGCCCACTGGGGCTTTTCATAACCAGTCAAGCTCTGATCAGTGCCCCTGCACCCATAACACAAGGCACCCTAATTCTAGGCATGTAACTATTGTTCTGGGTTGTGCTACTTCTCTTTCTTCTCAGGTCCTCCCTTAACCATCATCTACTCTAATGCTGAGGCCACTAGTATGAGTGATGAGTGGGACAGTAGGCCAATGCAGTTGACATTAACAGCTAAAGAGCAGCAGAGTAAATGGTCTAACACTTCAAAAGCTGTAACAAGTAAACAAGAAATACCAAACACACTATATTCTGTAACTACAAGTCAGCCACAGGGGGTGCTGGGAATTGTAGTTAAGGCACAGCTAGATAAGCACAGGTTTAGAGTCAGTGGGACAGCAAGTTCTCATGTTGTCTCACTCCCCTTAGCAATGGCACACAGGCAGATTTTGGGTACCTTGGCACCCACAAGTTTTAGTAGTTTGAGAAGGGGCAGGGCTGCCATGAGAAACCATTTTCAAGGCCCCATCATTGATTGTCCCCTTCCTTGTAGTCATAGAACCAGGGCCACCGATAGAACTCACTGGTCCCTGACTGGACTCTCCCATGCCCAGTGAATGAAGGTCCTGCTGAGATTTCCTCTCTTAGCCCATCAGCTACAACTCTGCTACTGGTTCTGGCTTTGAATGCTGGGAATTGTAGTTTAGCAGTGGCTAGAGAGATACAGTTATGGGATCACTGAGGCAGACAGTAGTATTCTGTTGGGAATATGTTTTTTCAGTTTACTCTTTTGCAGCTCTTTGTTTGAATTTGAATAGTTTTCTTGTTTTAAATGTTCTACCTCCCTAGCAACCAGGCAGAGGCTTAACTAGACATAGAAAGGCATAGTATCCCTTGAAGCTTGCAGCCTATTGGCACAGCCTATTGTCACTTGTCTATAGGGACAGAGACTAGAGCTGCAGCCAACAAATATGCTTTAGTAGGGTGCAGCAGACCCAGCAAGGGTCTAAACATTCCCCCTATGCCGTGCACCCTAACCCCTCACCATCCCACCCCCCCAGCTCCGTCACTGGATTTCCAATGGAAATCCGTGGCAGGGGCTGGAGAATCATTTTTTTTAATTAAAAAAATAAATTTATAGGCACCCGAGTGCCGCCCCCAAAAACTTGCCACCTTAGGCACAGGCCCTCGGGTTCCTGATGAAGGGTGGGTGTTCCCCCCTGAAACGTTGAATGTTTGGTGGCTGAATAAAAGGGGATACTCCCCGACTGCATTAACCAGTGTGTGTGCGGATCCGTTTTCTATACACATTCACAGGCCCTCGGGTTCCTTAATATAAATATGCCCCTGTCCTCTCCAAGAGATAACACGGCTCCTACATCAGAAGCAGTTTCTGGAAACCGCAGATATTTTGTATGTACAATACTGTAGTTGCTGACAAGGACAGTGTTTGCATGCAGTGCTTCCTTTAATGAGGACTGAGAGAAAAACAAATTGTTTGTTGCATAATATTTCCACACACACTCTCTCTTTTACACACACACACTCCCTCTCTCACACACCCCTTCTCTCAAACACACATATATACACTCTCACACACACACTCCCTCTCTCTCACACACATATATACACTCTCAGACACACTCCCTCTTTCTCACACATTCTCTCTCTCTCTCTCTCTCTCTCTCTCTCTCTCTCTCCCCCCCCCCCCAAAGGAAAGGAACCCAAATTTATCTCTTTATCTTGGCTTTGTTTTGGAAACCTGGTGAAACCCCGTGTTTGCTTCACCATCCCTTAAGCATTTTTGTTAAATCATGGACTATCTGCAACGTTGCATGCTACTTACAGTAATGAAGTAAACTCACCTATGATAAAAAGTGGCTGTTTGTACTAATGTATATACTTAACAAAATGTGCAAAGACGCTGGCCTTCTGCCGTGTGCCATTTGTTCTGGAACATGATAGGCCACGGCACATTATATGTTTTTTAAAAGGCGAAAGGCAACATAATGACTAAAATGGTTTTCCTGTTGCTGCAGAAGAGACATTAAGCATGGGCCAGCTTATGTTCCTTATGAGCATGTGTTCCACCAGTCGTACATCAGATGTACAGACAGACAAGGGACCAGAGACGTGCTTCTTCAGAAAGTGGCTCGCTTGGCTCTCCAGCCGTGTTTGGACAGATGGTGTTTGCAAATGACCTTGAAACCCAACGCAAGACCCCATCTCACTGATATTGAAATTCGCTGGCAGCTTTCAGCACAGAGTAAAAACGTCTCTGCCAATGTAAGAAAAGCGGTCACAGGACCGACACAAATGTCATGTGTAGTGCATGGAGTAGAATGCAGGGCTATTAAATAGAGTGAATTACTTCCCTATTAAGCAACCTGTTCCAGAGACCAGCGCCCATCACAACAGATGTCCTCAATGTAATTGAGTGAAATAAAAATTAATAAAGGGCATGCTACAAGGTAATTAATCCCATGCTATGAAAATGTGCTTAAAGATACTCCCACACGTGACATGTCTTCCCTAAAGTATCGCCATTGAAAAACCACTTCATGCTTTCCAAAAATATTCAGGAAAACATTCTGTTAATGATAAATGTTTAGGGGACCAAATGTAGTATTCTGAGCAATAAGTGAATTTCCTGTATTAAAGGAACAGTAACACCAAAAAAATGTAAGTATTTTAATGGAATGGCAATATAATGTACTGTGGCCCTGCACTGGTAAACATGGTGTATTTGCTTCAGAAACACTACTATAGTTTTATATAAACAATCTGCTGTGTAGCCACGAGGCAGCCATTACGCGCAGGATACACAGTAGATAACAGATAAATTCTAAAGAATCCCAGTGTATACTACAGAGCTTATCTGTAATCTGCTGTTTAACCTGTGCCTTTTCTTCTTTTTCAGCTTTAAATGGCTGCCCCAGGGATACTCTGTAGCTTGTTGATATGAACTACAGAAGAGTTTCTGTAGCAAACACACAGCTTTTACCAGTGCATTGGATTTTCATAACTTTAAAACACTTTACATTTTTGGTGTTAGTGTTCCTTTAACCATCAAGGGAGGCAAATCAGGTGGCCACGCTATGAAGTGTGTTTGGTTTACCTTAAAGAGCACCTAGTGGCACAATCCTCACCCTACTATAAATATGAAGGTGGGGCTTATCAAAGCAAGGGCTGCTCCTACTTAAACCAACTATATCCTTTCTGTTGCCGCTTAAAACTCCCTTTATATCTTTAGCATGGAAAACTAGTACAGAGATGGCATCTATTAAACGGAAAGCTCTGAGTTATGGGAAGGCCATCTCCCAGACATTTTATCCAAATAATCCACATTTTTAAAAATTTTCTTTTCCTCTGTAATAATAAAACAGTACCTTGTACTTGATCCCAGATAAGATAATTTATATTTAATCCCATTTGAAAGCAAACCAGCCTACTGGGTTTATTTAATGTTTAAATGATTTTCTAGTAGACTTAACATATGAAGATCCAAATTATGGAAAGAGCCATTATCTCGAAAAACCCCAAGTCCCAAGCATTTTCGCATAACAGGACCTGACATTCTAGGGAACAATACTATTAAGTCGAGTTTTTATTTGAACTCTTCTGCTAACAAAGAACGGAGGGTGGAGTTAGCAGTTATCTCTCAATAGGTTTCACTGACCCGTGTCTGAGTATGGGCTGTTTCTATCATCATCTTTGGTAGGGTTGAAGTAACCCCGACCTTGAAAGGATTTTCATGCATTCAATGTTCTCCAAGAGAAGACAGGTTTAATTCCAAAGGCTTTTTATGTTAAAGGGGGTAGTTCACCTTCAAATGAACTTTTAGTACGATGTAAAGAGTAATATTTCACTTATTATTTTTGTGGTTTTTTTTTTTAAATTTGTAGCTTTTTGTTCAGCAGCTCACCAGTTTGGAATTTCAGCAGCTATCTTATGGTTAGGGTCCAACTTACCCTAGCAATCAGGCAGTGGTTTAAATGTGAGACTGGATGATGAATAGCAGAGGGCCTGACTAAAAACATAAAATAAGAAGAAGTAGAAATAACAATAAAATTGTAGCTTCAAAGAACAATCGTCTTTTGGGTGCCGGGGTCAGACCCGCATTTGAGAACTGGAAAGAGGCATAATAAGAAGGCACATAATTACACATAATTATACAACTATGTGAAATAAAAAATGAAGACAAATTGAAAAGTTGTTTAGAATAGACATACTAAAAGTTAACCTAAAGGGAACCACCCCTTTAATGCAGATATTTGGAAAGTAAATCATTCTTAGCAGCCTCCAAACATAAACCCATCCAGATTTAAATGAAAAGGATGAATCACCACTATTCCCGTGCTTTATAGCAATGTTTTTCTGTAGAACTTGGAACTTTGGTCCTTTAATCCCTATAACAGATTTATACCTTTTGGTATTTAATGTTGAGCAGAAGTCCTGATAAAAATGTTGCTCCTTCTAATGATAGCATATGTGTGATTTTTATAATGAATATTTGCTCACAGTTTTTATGCCAGTGAGTGAATTAGTCTCACCATCATTAACACTTAAGGGATTAAACTGTCTGTTGATGCTAAAGTCATGTCATGTAAACTGTCTGTTGTTGCTAAAGTCATGTACAGGATATATGCTGAACCCTCACCAGCTGCCAACACTTCTGTACTTCAGACTAAAAGTAATATAAAAAGTAATATCAACCCTGCTTGAGGTGGCCCTTCACTGTATTGGGCAAAGGTATAGAAGACTCTGCTTTTATGAGGTTGTGGTTACTTTATGTACAGTTGCTTTGCAACAGGATTTCATGCAGCTGGATGATTTAAAGGGGTTGTTCCCACTTTGATTAACTTTAAATATGATGTAGAGAGTGATATTCCGAGACAATTTGCTATTGTTTTTTTTTTTTTTTTATATATATTATATGTGGTTTTTGAGTTATTTAGCTTTTTATTCAGCAACTCTCCAGTTTGCATTTTCAGCAATCCGGTTGCTAGATTACAAATGACACTAACAATCATGCACTGATATGATTAAGAGACTGAGATATGAAGGAGAGGGCCTGAATAGAAAGATGAGTAATAAAAGGTAGCAATAACTATTAATTGGTAGCCGTACAGAACATTATTTTTTAGTTGGGGTTAGTGAACCCCCATTTGAAAACTAGAAACTGTCAGAAAAAGAAGGCAAACAATTCAAAAACCATAAAAAGAAAAAAAAAAATACTAAACGTTACTAAGGTGAACCATCCTTTTAAAAAGCAAGAATGAATATTCCAACTAGAGTCCTGTGCAGGTCCATTTTTTGGAACCAGTACCCGACCCGTACCCTGCAATTTGCAACCCAGACCTGCAACCCGCATTCTTACCCACTTGGACCCACTACCCGACCCGCAAGTACCTTATCCGCAACCCGGACCCGTGACCCGCTGACCATCAAGAATCAGGAAGTGCTGTCATTGTAAACCGGAAGTGACATCATAGGAAGTAGGCGTGATCAGAAAAAAAGAGTGAAATTTGCTATTGAGAAGACCCGCGGCCCAACCCGCAGAACCGCCGACTCGCGTCTATACCCGCACCTGGAACTTCTACCCGCAACCCGCAGTGTACCACAGGTTTTTGCACAATTCAAAGGGAAAATATTAAAAAAACAAGTTTTGTTGGCCCTCTGACTCTATACTGACACTTAATATATATGACAAGAATTGTTTTAATAGCACTACAACCAACTAGGACCATTATTCTTAAATCCCACTACTGTACCCCGGCTTAGCTTTGATTTTGGATTGTAAACATACTTTAAGGCTCTATTAGCCTGAACTTTCGGTGGAGGAAACAATTTCACTCTGATGGGTGTCCTTTCAAAAGCAATCGTTCCTCGGCATCTGAAATAGTGTTAAAGGAAAACTATATCCCCAAAACGAATACTTAAGCAACAGATAGTTTATATCAAATTGAATGACATATTAAAGAATCTTACCAAACTGGAATATATATTTACATAAATATTGCCCTTTTACATCTCTTGCCTTGAACCACCATTTCGTGACTCTATCTGTGCTGCCTCAGAGATCACCTGACCAGAAATACTACAACACTAACTGTAACAGGAAGAAGTGAGGAAGCAAAAGGCAGAACTCTGTCTGTTAATTGGCTCATGTGACCTTACATGTGGTTTGTATGTGTGCACAGTGAATCTTACGATCTCAGGGGGCGACCCTTATTTTTTAAAATGGCAATTTTCTATTTATGATTACCCAATGGCACATACTACTAGAAAAGTATATTATTATGATAATGGTTCATTTACATGAAGCAGGGTTTTACACATGAGCTGTTTTACTCAGTATCTTTTAATAGATACCTACATTTTTAACCTACATTGTTTGGGGGGTATAGTTTTCCTTTAAGATTCGTCCGAATACTTTAATGCATTCTGGGTGTGGTGCATTGCTAACTCGAGCGACATTGCCGTAGTTTAATAGGAACATGCCGATGTAAGTGAGAATATTACTCTGCAGCCATATTTGTAAGATATCTTTAGCACCCATGTTAGTAAATAACACAGAGCCAAGTCAAAAAATGTGGGTGTCTGAGGCCACTGAATCTAACCTCCATCCCTAACCCCCCACCACATCATCTTGCTTGTTTGCTACCACCATCTGCTCATGCCAGCCCCCCATCATTCACTGCTTATAGTGCCAGTTCTCTATCCCCAGTGTGTCAAATTATGCCCTAGTATCTAAGCATTTTACATTTTTGCACAATATCTGGATTAGAAACTTTCAATCCTGGAGACTGAGTGAGGGTTAGTGTAAACTTCTGCACAGAATTTACAGGAGTAATGACACAAAAGAACCATGGCTAACTCTAAATCATGCCATTGATATTTCTGGAGGCCATGAGTAGTGCAACTCTTTTGCAGAGAGTTTTATTTCAACGATCATTCTATTGCATTATACACTGCTAATTTATTGAAAGGCCCGGCACCCATTACTTTAACTCCACTTCCTAAAATAACAGTGCTTTGATTGATAGCTGCAAATTTCACTTTTTAATAACCACAGGGAGATAACGTGAGCAATGCTTTTCAATAATGTCTGCACACAGGCCAGATTCTAGGTATTACCATGTTTCGGTCAAGATTATTGAACTGTTAATTATTTTTTTTGTGCCTGAGCAGGAACATCCCAAAATCTGGTTTGTGTGTTCACAGTGGGCAAGAATTCTGAGCTTTTGTGATACATTTTATTAGATTGGATTTATTAGCTTCTGTGCTTTTCTATATAAGGGGGTTTTCCATAATTTAGGTATCCATATCTTAAG
Source organism: Xenopus laevis (assembly GCF_017654675.1). NCBI lineage: Eukaryota > Metazoa > Chordata > Amphibia > Anura > Pipidae > Xenopus > Xenopus laevis. Next base: position 33,445,839 of record NC_054387.1, read on the forward strand.
ACCACTAAAAAATCGTGTAAACTTTAAATAAAACCAATTGGTTGGTTTTGCTTCCAATAAGGATTAATTATATCTTAGTTTGGATCAAGTACAAGGCACTGTTTAATTATTACACAGAAAAAGGCAATTTAAAACATCTGAATTGATTAAAATATAGTCTGTGGGATGGGAGAGGGCCTTTCTGTAATTCAGGACTTTCTGGAAAACGGGTTTCCAGAGAAAGGATCCCATACCTGTATAAGGTTTCGTACCCCACACAATGAATTATAAGATAGTTCTTGTTTGAAACACTACCATTATACGAAAGCACTGATGTAATATCCAATACCCCATTTTGACAAAAATTTAAGAAAAGTTGATTGTAGTCAATGGCCATTTTTTACCGTACTTTTGTGCCAAAAAGTCAATGGAGTCAATGGATGTTTTATTCTCATGCCCTATGCATTGGCCAGGGGGAGATTTTTTTCTCACGTTTTAATCCCGTGCAAAAAAACCTGTTTTCCAGTGAAAAAAAGCACATGGTGAAATTCTAGTGCAGATTCACAAACATTATCACTTCTCATGAAGACACAAACGCTGTGAATTTGTATTGTACAAAAATATTCGCTCATCCCTAGTTAGTGATTATATAGGGTTGCCACCTTTTGGCCTTCTCAAAAACCAGACACTTGATGATGTCCTGGGGGAGAAGCAGTGACATTGAGGGCAGATTGATGACATATCGGGGGTTTGATCATGGCATGCAGGAGGTGTGATTGTGGGAGAGGGCTGTGACATCAGAGATGGGTATTGGTCAGATTTTTATTTGGGTTGCACAATGGGGAAACCTGGACAGTTTTTTTTAAACAGCTCCAAGAGCAATTGAACTCCCCGGTTCAAAACCAGACAGATGGCAACTTTAGCTTTATGAATACTTATTAATAGAACAACAACTACTAATAATAATAATGAAAAACATATCATTCCTGTAACATATAGAACATAGGGTTGCCACCTTTCCAGTTTTGACCCGGACAGCCTGATTTTTTTAAGGGCTGTTTAGGTCAAATCTGGCTGCCCGATTTTCCAAATTAGGAATTTCCTGAGATTGACGCAGCGATCAGCCAATTTCCGTATCAAAGCACAGCCCCAATGTCACAGCCCCGCCCCTGACATCACAGTCCCGCCCCTCCTGTCACAGCCCCGCCCCACTACATCACACCCCCCGCTTAACCCCTGAATTTGTTAAGCGCAAAGGTGGCAACCCTAATAGAACAGCACATAAAACGCTAATTTCCATTCTCCTTAAATCTCACCCAAACTGGCCTTCATGCTGAACCCTGTAAACTTAGTTCCAGGCTCCCAGAGGTGGACCAGGTCCAGATTTTGAAAATCCCTGTTCTAGAGGAAGAATTTCATTAGTTTTGTTCTTCTACAACTTACCCCTGTCTTAGGTACTTGTTCCTCTGCCCTCTTGTCTTATTTTTCCCCTCATCAGAATAGATTATACCTTCTTCAGGGAAGTGGCCTTATTCCAGCTCTGTTTGAAAACTCTATTTCCGTGGTATAATGTATATCAACCGTAACCCTGCTTGTGTTTTCACCTCAAAAAGCAGGGCATAATTTTTTGGCTTTACATTAATAAATAAGTACAAACCGAGGATAAATAGGAAGAAATGGCTGTGATCAGCCACTGACAGAATAAAAAAAAACTATTTCTAATACAGATTTTGTAATGATGACCGTTTCATCTTAAAAAATGTAGTGGAAATGTGTTGAAAGTGCATCCTATGCCACCTTCCCAATCACTTCATGCCTACCCAATAATATTGTGCCCTTGTGCAAGTGCACACCAACTATATGATCCATGTAACGAATATACTTATACAGCATATTGCTTGGATTTTCTCAGAGACAGATTGTTCCTGTATGAAGTCCTCTCTTCATTATACCCAACAAAATATATAGCCCAAACACCAAGACTGCCGTTTTATGTACTCAGTATATTTTAACTGACGTGGTTCTGTATATTTCTGATCCCAGTAGCACAATTACCAACACATTTGATTTTTACATGATCATTAGAACAGAGAGCATAACAGGCTTTATTTTACCAAGGGATAATCACCACCGCTGGGGCCGGAATTCTCCATGTATCTGTCGGTAATGAGGGGTATAATAAATTGGTTGCAGCTCCAGATTTAAAAATGAAAAAGATTTGTATTGTAACCCGTGTGAAGTCGCTATGGCAACATTCCTTGCTGCAAAAGAGGATTCTGTTTTTTGTTTATTTTTTTATTCATAGGTTTTAAGTCAGTATTAAAGTATGGGAGATAGGGACTTTAGCAGTAGCCTAAGGATCTTGTTTGATTTTCTTCAGAGACCGGTTTCTGGAAATCTGCTAAACATTTACATTTAAAGAAGTGATAGGATGTAGTGCAAGGACAGATTTAATAGATACAGGATGTATTAGAGATGCACCAAAGCCCAACTGAATCCAAGGTGTCTTTCCAAGCTTCATATTGGGCCAATGCCTTATTTAGACCAATGGCACATGGGGTCTTTGTCCACCCTAATATTAGGCAGAAAACCTGTGTTTTCTCTTAATGGAATACACATGCCAAGACCCTCATTGGAGTCTTGAGTTTTTTCTCCTAGCTTAAAGGAGAAGGAAAGTCTGTTTGCACTTGGGGGTGCCAAATGTTAGGCACCCCTAAGTGATTGTATTGACTTACCTGAAACCCCAGACTGGTGCTCCTATGGGCAGAAAATTACACCAGCCCAGGGTTTTTTATAGCGATCACCACGGATCGATCCTCTTCCGGCGTCTTCTTTCTTCAAATTACCCGGGCAAACTCATGCGCAGTAGAAAGAAATAGTCGACTTTTTAGTTAAAGTTTGGCTTTTCGCTTTACTGTGCATGCGCAACCGCGCAAAGAAAGAGGAAGCAGATCTCTCCGTGGTGCTCACCAGAAGAACCTTGGGCCGGTGCAGATTTCTGCTGATAGGAGCACCGGCCTGTGGTTTCAGGTAAGTCAATACAATCACTTGAGGGTGCCTAACATTTAGCACCCCAAGCGCAAACAGACTATCCTTCTCCTTTAATGTTTCATGAATATGAAAACATTTGTACAAAAAAATTTTTGCGCATTAATGTCAAGTGACTTTAGCCCAAGGAAACCATTTCTTATTGATTATGATGCAGTATTGTCTGTTGTGTTGTCAATGTGAAGTGCAGTTTTATATTCAGCTGGACTTTATGTTAAAGGAAAACTATACCCCCAAAATGAACACTTAAGCAACAGATAGTTCATATCATATTAAGTGGCATATTAAAGAATCTTACCAAACTGGAATATATATTTAAGTAAATCTTGCCCTTTTACATCTCCTGCCTTGAGCCACCATTTCGTGATGGTCTGTGTGCTGTCTCAGAGATCACCTGACCAGAAATACTTCAATTCTAACTGTAACAGGAAGAAGTGTGGAAGCAAAAGACACAACTCTGTCTGTTAATTGGCTCATGTGATCTAACATGTATGGTTTGTTGGTATGGTTGTGAATACAGTGAATCCTACGATCCCAGGGGGCGGCCCTTATTTTTTAAAATGGCAATTTTCTATTTATGATTACCCAATGGCACATACTACTAGAAAAGTATATTATTATGAAAATGGTTTATTTACATGAAGCAGGATTTTACATATGAGCTGTTTTATGCAATATCTTTTTATAGAGACCTACATTGTTTGGGGGGTATAGTTTTCCTTTAAGGATTTGGAACTTGGCTGAAATCATTGCATTGGGCTCATTCTAATGCTCAATTTCATAATGGATTTTATAGTGCTATTTGAGCCAGTTGCAGCATCACAAAACCCATTAACTAGTAGCTTACCATCGACCTTCCAATGTAGCCTGTTGAAGAATGCCAGAAAGTGGGGCTTTTTTATGCACTGCCTATGATGTCCTTATCATCTCCAAAATGATAGAGAAACTACAATCTGAAAATAGCAGTGCCTCATATCTATCATAACGGAACCAAGTTATGTACTGGGTATGATGCTGTGTCAGTACACAGAAGTACCAGGTCTGCTGTTGGCTAAACAACAAATCGAACTGCCAGGTATGTCAGCTCAATTGAAATGCATAACAGTGTTATCCTAAATCCTTTCATATTGTCCAAAGCAGGGAGCATGGCAGGGCCATGATGCCCCCAAATCACTTAGGATCCAGGTTGGCATGTCTGAATTGCCCAACCTAGGGGCCAGTATGAGTATAGAATATGTTTAATCCCTTGTGTGTGTGTAGGGATGTAGCTATGTTTCCAGTAGTAAACTTAATCTAAAGAGTATTAAATCTTGCATTGATTGCTGTGTAACACATGGAATTTACTGGCTGCATGGGGAGTATTAAATTATATTAGAATATTTTTTCGTAATGCTTCCAAGGACCCACACTAGGTTTGTTTATATCCAGAATCTTTCAGAGGCTGCTACTATGAATGGAGGTTCAGGTACTTGTGGCAATAGATTGTACCACACACATTAATCAGCCTCTTATTGCCATGGCAGCTTGTTGACAAGGAGTGTTATGTAACTTGTCAGAAAGTATTAGACAGAGAGGGATGCTGTAGCAGTTTCAACATTTTATTCCAAAATAAAACAGAACTATCTGAGATTTCTAAGAAAAACAATTAAGAAATGGTTGTCCCTCTAGAAACTTGCAATTGACATTCACATTGCTAACCAATCTAAAAATAATCGCATTAACCTGATAACTAAATGTATGGGATAAATCACAATTGCCTAAATAAATTGTCAGTGATTAGAGGAAAGGGAACTTTTATTACCCTATAGAGTGCAAAACAAAGAAGCTTGTAAATAAGAAATAAGAGGAAAATGACAAATCTCTTTATGGTTGTTGAAATAATGGCAGTCTAGTCATAGACACAAAGTGAGGGACACTCCCATATGCTCAGAAAGGGAGCAGAAGCATGCCAGTCTTTGTATTGGAGTCAAACCCAGGACTCCAGTGCCACAAGGCAAGAAATATACATTTGTGGAACCATTATGATGGGTCTTGAGCACACCGTTTTGGTTTAGATGCTCTGTGACTTGATTGTAAATAGACTAATGAAATTAGAAGGTTTTAAGAACTTCCTGATGATTAGGTTTTTAATGAAGAAAACAATATGATTCATTGGGTGAAAATGCAAGAGACTCAAAATAATGAAAATTAAGTACCCCTTTTTCTTAAAGGAGAAGGAAAGGCAAAAATCATTACCTATCTCCCTGTAATGTACTACCCAAGACCTCCTAAATCGCTATAGTTGCAACTCTCATACGACAATCCAATTGCATAGAATCCCTGTCCCTATTCGGCTTGCATTTTCAGGCACGCAGGTGCCATGTTGGTAAGGTAGCAAACGTTTCCTTTTCCTCTATCTGCTTATTGAGCATGTGCAAAATAAAAAAAAACTTGACCCCAGGAGTGCTGCGCACTACAAGCGCTTGATGATAACTGTTTGCTGTCCCAACTATAATTTAACAAAAATACTCGTGCTTCTCCTTAGTTCCCAGATGCTTGTAATCTGATTGGGTGGGGGCATGGGCATAAGGGTTAATGATGATGTGCGCATAGCCCCATTTGCATGCAAAAAAGCCTCATTTGAACAGAAATTCTGCCCAATGCGTCTCAAGGCTGCCTCGGGCAGCAAGGAGGAAGATGACTGCAAAAATCGTGATGTCACCCGAGTCAGACTCTGCAGTCTTCTGAGAGTGTAGTTGCTTCTACATGAGACCAGGAAGAAAACTTTAAAAACGGTCAGTATGTTCTATGTCCACCAGACTATGGATACAAGGCTATTTATGTTTTGCCTTTCCTTCTCCTTTAAGTAACATAATTTGTGCCATATTGTATATTATGCATTATGTACCCACACGCCACACTGTTGATTCTTTCATTATATTAGAGCTCTTGTTTAGTAAATGCATCAATTTCTTTCAATGTCATTTTAAGTAGTTTTTCCTGTTGCTGCAAATGTAGACATGGGTAACTTTTAGTGCCATCAGCTATAAGATACAGGGGCTGATTTATGAACATTGGTGCCAAACTCACAAGTGGGTTACCAAGCACAACCAATCAAAATTCATTTTGAATGGTTTACTGCAAGTTAAAAAATAAAATCTGGTTGCTCACTGAGCCCAAAATTGCATACTTCCAAGCAATAACTATGAAATAATAATTTATTAACAAGCTGTAAGAGATTACACATGTACTTACATTGACTCCATATATACAGTATTTTTGTTTAACAGTAAGAGTCAAGTACATGGCCTAATAAGTTTCTGGTATGAATATTATTCCTGCATAATGGCACTCGTTACATTTATAAAATGCCTTGACATAAGACAAATGTTAATGCCAAATGTAACTGCAGATGCTTTGACGTGAACATAAGTGTTTTTCACCATAACAAATAATGGTGTATGTCTCCATAAAAAAGGCACTCAAATATATGGGGAACATTTTCACTGAATTTACAAGAATACAAATTGGCCCTGCAGCCACCTCTTTGGCATCTTTCAAACATTTCCCCAGAAGGTACAGGTCTTTAGAGTAAAAATAAACTGCAAGAAACTTGAAGAAAGCGATTTTGTACCCTAGCAAAACACAAAAAAAAGTGACATTCCCTCTTACTTTTTTATTTTGTTTTATGACATCATAAACATAGTGACATACAATAAACAAAACATACAACTACAGTCCAGGGGCACTGTTTTGTTGATGACAATGACAGATCCATAGAAAGCAGAATGTCACAATACATTTCTGCATCCCAATTGAACCCAACAAAGTACACAGCACGTATAGAGGGCCTCAAAGGCTCTATAAATACAATCCATTCTTAGCAGTCTGTGATGAGTAACAAGTGCTAGAGGGCTGCAGATGCACATCACAGTTTAATTGTACTACACCCCAATGATATTTGCCGAATTAATAATACTGTAGTCAAAAAAAAAGCGCAAAGAGACAAGGGATCTTTTCTAAGTGCAGTATTTAGTTGTACAAAATTACACTCACAGGATAAAACAATTAGTATCGCATATAAATGTGTGTTTCGCTCTCTGTCCTACCCCATGTGTGTTCAGTGCTCAGAACCAGTCCCTGCCGGCAATCAGTCCCTCTGTGGTCCAGATTTCGAGCTCTCTCAATTCACACTTGTTTTTGGTGTCGTTTTGGGCGAACGGACAGAGTCCTCGCTCTTATCCAATGCGTTCTGCGGACTCCGATCCGCTTTCTCAAGATACTAGTTGTTTTATCCTGTGAGTGTCATTTTGTATGCAGGGATATGTTGAACTACAACTAAATACTGCACTTAGAAAGATCCCTTGTCTGTTTGCTCTTTTATTTTTAACTACAGATTTCAACTTGTTTGGAGCGGGAGTACTCCATTACCAAAAGCTGCAGAGGGGAAGTAAACATTATTGAAACAAAGTGAAGTGGAGGAATACCAGTGTACGTGCAGTGGTGCCATATGCTGTTCAATAGACGCAATCATTGCCAATAACAGATTTATAAATCAAATGCAAAAAATGATTTGCTACATAAGAAGTGGTTCATTTTTAGTACAATTAGTATATTGATAACCTGAAGCTATGTCATTCAAACCTTACCTTCCATCATGGTAACACAAAGTGGGCAATAGTAGAGAGCAGGCTTGGACTAGCAATCTGTGGGTTCTGGCAAATGCCAGAGGGGCTGCGGTAAGTTGCCATAGACAGGCACTATTTATTGGGATGGTGAGGTGGTGTTTGGGCCTCTGTGTAGCTGAAATGCCAGGGCCTATTTTGAATCTCAATCCAGACCTGGTAGAGAGTGTAGAAAATGGCACTGTATGCTGATTTTGCCTCTATTAGTTGGGCTGCAGTTCTGCTTGCTTAAGCGCTGCCCTTTCAGACAGATGGCTGAGTATGAGTCAGTTACCATTCTCTTGGCACCAGCAACATCTGCTCAGCGTTACAAAATGCTAATTGTCTTCAGCACCTACCTGCAGCTGCATGTCACCATCAGAGAGAGGGAACAAATTCTACATATCTGAGAACCTGACCTTTTCTGGACAATGAGCCCTTGGTGGAATTGAAATATGGCACATAGCACAGGGAAGGTATTATATGTACAGGTAACAGCTGCAGGTGCAGCTGGGGCCAATGGAGGGAAGGGGGGTTTAGTTCTCCTTTAAAGGGTTGCTGTTAAAAAAAATCCTGTCTACTGGAGTGGATATTTAAAGGACAGGGCTCCTTTACAAATTGTTTTAAGGGTTATTTACCAGGGAAAGTGCAATTTCTGCTGCAAATGTTTTGTTTTTTTTTACCCAGAATGCAGGTCCTTTAATAATTTCAAATCAGTAGCCTTCTTTAATGCTTAGCAGCACGCTGATTTTCTTTAAGGGTAACCTTTCCATCATTTCCATTATTTTCTGCTTGGAAGTATTTCATTCTATCCTTCCTCTAGTTTCTGCACCTGATTAAAGCATTTGTTTTCTGCCTACCATGTGTGACCCTGCCCATTCCTGTACCGTTGCTTATTTGGCATTGGCAGTTATGGTAGACTATTCACTTCTGCATTGACCTTTTGCCTGTGTCAGACTGAGAACCTGATATCAAGGTCCCAACAACCGGAGCCCTTAAATGTTTTCTTCTTGCTGATATGTCTGATAAATTAATTGTTACCATTACCAATGTGTTATGCAGTCATAGATGCCAATAAAGAAAAATGGAGAGCAGGACTGTATTGAAATCTGGGCATCCAAGCATACAGAACAAGAAATAACTGCAAAGATGGTCTCTACATTGCACATTGCTTTCCTTCACAGCTGTCTTTTGCTAAGGTTAATGCAGTGTTTGGTAACCTTACAGGCTTCATTGGGAAGCTTCAAGGATATATTTACGTAGAAAGCCTTCAGCAAGTCAGGGTTAACTTTCAGCTCATTATGAGACTGGTACTTTTTCCAGCAGGCACCAGCTGCTCAAATGATCTTGCAGGGGTAGTGCCAAAAGCAGATGCAGAGGAAGCACTGGTGTCAGCACCTTGGGTTCTAAAAGGGACTTTTAATATTAATGTTTTCTTCGTGTTCTAATATTCTTTACTACACCTCTGGTACCCCTCTGGTTCCTTAATACTCATCCGTATTTCGCAAAAAGGACTGTTTTTGCTCCTCAGCTGCATCTCAGCTAATGAATCCCTCTCTCTCGCTCTCCTAAATGACAAAATTATCCTAAATAAACCTTTGTAGACATCAACAAACGGCACATTAAACCTCCTTCTGTGCCCAAAACAACATGTGCTCTTACAAATGAAAGCTTCAGAGTGTAAACTGAAAAACAGCTGACGGTGTGAGATTAGTAGAGAAGGTCCTGGGCAGGCCGGCTAACCTTCCTGTGGCTAAACAAAAATGCACTAAGTAATTACCCACCCCATTACATCCCCATAACAATATCAATAAAAGACACACTGTATACCCTTTGGCTACTCTTGGCAGGACGTGATACTTTACACTGCCTCTGCAACACACATATTCACAGCTCTCCGGTTTACAATTTCAGCAATGTGGTTGCTAGGGTCTAAATTACCCTAGCAACCATGCACTGATTTGGATAAAAGACTGGTATATGAATAGCAATAACGAGTAACAATAACAATACATTTGTAGACTTACAGAGGATTTGTTTTCAGATGGGATCAGTGACCCCCCATTTGAAAGTTGGAAAGCGTCAGAAGAAAAGGGCAAATAAACACTATAAAAAATAGTAGAATAAGTTGATTACGCTATAACATACTAAAAGTTTACATAAAGGAGAACCTTTAGGGGAAATGTCCTTTTTTATTATAATAATAATAACAACAAATAATAATAATAATATTGGCTATTATTATTATTAATAATAATAATAATTAATGTCTCAGGAAAAATATAGCAACCACTTGCTTGCCATTATAATTGATATAGTATATACACAGTAGGACATGTTTTTATGAAATACTCGTGGTGGAAATAATTACTATTTTGCTTGTGTTTCTGTTATGCTCCATTGGCTTGAAACATTCAAGTTATGTTTCCTATTTAGACCTGGCCTATTGTTTCCTTGCACATATATTTTAGCATTCATTATTAAATATATCTGAAAGGGTCGTAAATGTCATAATATTGTCACTTTGTTCACAGCCTACAGCTCAACAGTAATTGGAGCAACGTAGCTTGTAATTGTGGTTGATGTAGTTACTGTATGTACAGGTATGGGATCCATTTCCAGAAATCCCTAATGCAGAAAGCTCCAAATTATGGAAAGGCCGTTCTTTCAGTGATTTGGATTCCTATACCTTACAATCTGCTAAAAATCAGTTAAACATTAAATAAACCCAATAAGATAGTTTTGCCTCAAACAAGGATAAATTGTATCTTCGTTGGGTTCTAGTACAAGGTACTGTTTTATTATTATTATAGAGAAAAAGGAATAATAATAATAATTATAATAAACGGAATCCATGAAAGATGGCTTTGAAGCTTTCTGGATATAATGGGTTTCCAGATAACGAATCCCATACCTAAACTGAATCTTTTCAGGCAGCTATCCTACACTCAGAATGCTTGCTCTGAGATAAAGAGTTCTAATGAACAGCATTTAGAAGGTTACTTAAATATGTAAAATTACCCTTCCCAGCAGCTCATGCTCTTAAAGGTATATTTAAATGTATTAAAATGTAAAAAAATAATTGTATAAATATACATTTTGATTTCACCCCAGAAATGAAGCTTACAATCTTATTATTAATGAAAAAAACAGGCAATTAAACAACATCAGCATGTAAGAAAAATACATTCTGTTTAAATGTGATCTGCTACAGGTTTTAGCAATTGCTAATTAAGCTCAGGGCATGTATCCTGCACACACACAGTGCTAAGCTTTTGCTCTCTTTATACCAGATTGGAACAGATACCCTTGGTAAGTAATATCTTTGGTGATCTTTTTTGTAATGCTGGGAAAAATGAAAACATAATTTATTATTGTGACTACAGAAGGAAGAAGTGGACAGCAAAAAAAGGTTTGCTGGCCAGCAATAGAGAAAGGGAAAAGCATGGATACCACACTTTACAGGCAGACAAAGTAAAACATTGTGCATATCCCTGCAGAAACTGGTGGATATATGTAAACATAGGCACATACAGTAGATGATGTCATATTGCATAGAGATCACAGAACACAGCACAGCTGTTTGGTGGGTCCTACAAGCAAGCAAGACCAATCTAGAAAATATTGGCCTGTATACAGTATGCTCCGTATAGACCAGTGGTTCTCAACCAGTAGCTTGTGAGCAACATGTTGCTCTCCAACCCCTTGGATGTTGCTCTCAGTGGCCTCAAAGCAGGAGCTTATTTTTGAATTCCAGGCTTGGAGGAAAGATTTGGCTGTATAAAAACCAGGTGTACTGCCAAACAGAGTCTCAATGTAGGTTGACAATACACATGGGGCTACCAAATGGCCAATCACAGCACTTATTTGGCACCCCAAGAACATTTTTTTTAATGCTAGTGTCGCTCCCCAACTCCTTTTACTTCTGTATGTTGCTCACGGCTTCAAAAGGTTGGGGGTCCCTGTTATAGACTAAAGAACAAGAGCTGGTATGGGCTTTTTTTTAATGTGCACAGAAGTGATTCATCAGTATACTGATATCTGAATGATCCACTGGCCTCCCAGTTTTATACAGTACCTACAATATACTGGCCTTCCCACTCTATGTTGGGAGCATGCTGTCTATTTTCATGATAAGTATCTACTTGGAGGTGTCAAATGTTAGGCACCCCAACTGATTGTATTTACTTACCTTAAACCCCATCAGCAGAAAACTGCACCAACCCGGGGTTATACCCAGGGGCGCTCCACCAATGAGGCGAGTTGAGACACTCGCCTCAGGCGGCAGCGCCCCCCTGGTTACCAGGGGCGGCAAAAATGCCGCTCCTGGTAACTAAGAGCCGAATTTCCGGTTTTCAACCCGGAAATTCGGCTCTTCTAGTGCAGAGAGCGCAAACGCGCTCTCTGCACTAGCGTCGTGCAGCGCCCCGACCCCCTCCTGCGCAGAAAATGTGAGCGCCGTGAGGAGGGGTCGGGGCGGCAACGGAAGGCCGCCTCAGGCGGCATAAAGGCGCGGATCGGCGCTGGTTATACCAGTGAGCACCACTGAATGATCCTCTTCCGGCTTCTTCTTTCTTCAAATTTCCCGGGGCAAACGAATGCGCAGTTGAACGAAATAGCCGACTTTTTTTTTTTCTATGGGGTCCATTATCTGGATACCTGTTATCCATAAAGCACTGTATTTTGGGAAGACCATCTCCCATAGACTCCATTTTAATAAAATAATTAAAAATGTTTTAAATGATTTCCTTTTTTCTGAACAGGTGTGGGGCGTGTTTTCTAGAATGCTCAGGGGGTCTCAGTTTAGGTCCCCATACCTTAAATCTGCTAAAAATCATTTAAACCTTAAATATAACCAAAAGTATTTTTTGCCTCCTGTAAGGATTAATTATATATTAGTTGGTATTAAGTACAAGGTAATGTTTCCTTATTACAGAGAAAAAAAAAAATATGAATTATTTGTTTAAAATTGAATCTTTGGGAGATGCTCATCCTGTAACTTTTGGGGTTACAGGTTTCCGGAAAACAGATCCTATACCTGTAATAATAAAACAGTAATTTGTACTTGATCCCAGCTAAAATATTAATCCTTATTGGTGGCAGAACAATCCTATTGGGTGTGTTTCATGTTTAAATTATTTTTAGTAGACTTAGGTATGGAGAGCTAAATTATGGAAAGATCCATTATTTGGAAAACGACAGGTCCCCGGACATTCTGGATAATAGATCCCAGACCTGTAGTGATGTCATCAGTTATAATTGGTGCTTAGTGTTCCTGTGTCATAATGAAATGTTTCTGAGCAATGGTTAACTCATATGCTGGACAGCTTTCAAATAAATATTGACCTTTTCCTTGATTAAAGCCATTCTGAAGAACAACGATTGCTTTTATCATTAATGCACAGGTAATGTTAACACCTTATCTACCACCAGCACTATATTGATTTACATGTCCTTTTATTGACACCTTACATAAAAGCTTCACAGCTGCAGTAAGAAAAATTCTCATGGGTTCCTTTAGGTTATGTAATAAAAAGAGCAAAGTTTGCCACTGGTCTAATTACTATAGCAACTAATTGGCCGGTAGCATTTACCGGCAATGCAAACATCTTACTGGTTGCTATAGGTTACTGTGCCATGGCAAACGTGGTGCCTTTTATTACAAATCAACTGAAGTTTCTATATATTAGCTGAGATTATTGTCTTGTTGCATAAGTTACAGTGCCTTGCAAAAGTCTTTACCCCCCTTGGCATTTTTCATGTTTTGTTGCCCCACAACCTGGAATAAAAATGGATTGTTTGAGAGTTTGTAGCATTTCATTTACAGAAGATTTTATTTTTTTGTATTATAAAGCAAACAACAAATAGGACAAAATAACAGCAATCTTCAGCGTGCATAACTATTCACCCCCCTAAAGTCAGTACTTTGTAGATCCACCTTTTGCAGCAATTACAGCTGCAAGTCGCTTTGGATAAGTCTCTATGAGCTTGCCACATCTTGCCACTGGGATTTTTGCCCATTCCTCAAGGCAAAACTGCTCCAGCACATTCATGTCGGATGGTTTTTGCTTGTGAACAGTAATCTTCAAGTCTGACCACAGATTCTCAATTGGATTAAGGTCTGGACTTTGACTAGGCCATTCCAACACATTTAAATGATTCCCCTTAAATCACTCGAGTGTTGCAGTTTAGCAGTATGCTTCGGCTCATTGTCCTGCTGGAAGTGATCCTCCGTCCCAGTCTCAAATAACAGGCAGGCTGACACTATCCATCTTTCCCTCGACTCGGACCAGTTTCCCAGTCCCTGCAGCTGAAAAACAGAATGATGCTGCCACCACCATATTTCACTGTGCAATGGTGTTCTTGGGGTGATGGGATGTGTTGGGTTTGCGCCAGACATAGCATTTTCCTTGGTGGCCGAAAAGTTTAATTTTAGCCTCATCTGACCAGAGCACCTTCTGGTTTGTTGTGGCACCATTTTTGTTGTACCATGTCAGAAAAGGTGTGTTTATACTGACTGATCATGTGACTGTAGGACTACACGTTTTTGGCGCGATCCGACGTGCTGCGACAAAACGCATGCGACAGATCGCATGTGACAGAAGTAAGGTAAGAGATAGAAATGTCGAATGAAGTCGCAGCATGGATCCGACGCGTCACGACTGTCGGATGCAGATGCATCGTTCATCGTTTTGTCGCGGCGCGTCGGATCGCGTCGAAAATGTCCATGTAGTCCTACCCTTAGATTGCACACAAGTGGATTTCATTTCAACTTATTATGTGACTTTTGAAGGTAATTGGTTGCCCCAGGATTGTTTAGGGGCTTCATGGCAAATGGGTGAATACCCATGGCACATGCCAATTTTCTGTTTGCTTGTTTTTTTAAATTCTTTTTTATATATATTTTTCTCATTGCACTTGCAGATCCGTCGCATAAAATAAGATTAAGAAACATTTAAATTACAGGTTGGAATGTAACAAAATAGATAAAAATCCAAGGGGGTGAATACTTTTGCAAGACAGTGTATATTCAGAATTGAGTCGGATTAGGGTGATGCCAATATGGAGAGCGGGAAATAAACTTCATAAATAAAGTGTCCCACAGCATTAATGGAACCTGTGCTTGAATATTATACGGACAGCTCTTATTATATGTTCTAAATACCCCGGCAGATGTCCCTGTAACTGCCAGTGCATGCCGCATACAACGGAAATAAGATAAGAGATAGAAATGTCGGTTGAAGTTGCAGCGTTGATCCGACGTGACACCACACGCTGCGTCTGCATCTGACAGTCATGTCGCATTGGATCAACGCTGCAACTTCATCCGACATTTCTATCTCTTAACTCATTTTAGTCGCATGCGATTTGCCGCAGCGTGTCGGATCACGCCAAAAACGTCCATGTAGTCCTACCCTAAAAGCTATTGGTGGCTATGGTAATAATTGTTTAAATGTGGTTATGTGCAGCATAGACTAATGACTTGTGAACCTCAACATTTCTGCCAGGGATCCCCAATCTTTTTTTTTACTAGTGAGCCAGTGAGTCAGGACAATAGTTTCAGGGGGTGCCAAATAAGAGCTGTGGTTGGCTATTTGGCAGCATCTATGTGGACTGGCAGCCTACAGGAGGCTCTGTTTGGCAGTGCACCTGGTTTTTATACAACCACAACGTTCCTCCAAGTCAAGAATTCAAAAATAATCACCTGCTTTGAGGCCATTGGGAGCAACATCCAAGGGGTTGGAGAGAAACATGTTGCCCTCCAGTTTGGGATCACTGTTCTGTGCTGTAAATTTATTTATGTATACTAAAATAGACTCCTTCATTATAGCAAAGGGAAGCCATATAGAGAGAGTTGTTACTTCACTTAAGACATGTGTAAAGTCTATCAAGAAATGCGATCAAACAAGGCGCTGAGGCATTTAGCCTGATGGCTTTATAGGGTTGTTGATGCCACTGTGGCTTATAATAGCCTTATATTCTATAATAGAGGGGTACATTATTCCCTATAATAATATATATATATATATAATAATAAGAAATATCTAAAAGCTCTGCACTTTTAAGCCCCAAAACGCTGTTATCATTTTCAAATTGAAAAATGCCTTATTAGAGTTTTCTCGTTCATGTAAATGGACAGAAATCCAACAGACCGAGAAGACATATAATCTATAGCCCTTACAAGGTGTTTTAAGGATTTCTAAGCATGATAGACATAGAGAATTTCCACTTTGAAACAGCTGGTAGAGATTTGGGACCTGTTATCCAGAGTGCTCAGGACCTGGGCTTTACAGATCTTTCTGTAATTTGGATCTTCATACCTAAAGTCTACTAGAAAATCATGTAAATAAACCCAATAAACTGGTTTTGCTACCTATAAGGATTAGATCTTAGTTGGAAATGTACAGTGTTCTCTTTTATTATTACAGAGAAAAAGGAAATAATTTTTAAACATTTGAATTATTTTATTATAATGGGATCTATGGGAGCTTCCTGGATAACGGGTTTCCGTATAACGGATCCTATACCTGGCTGATAAAATAATGTTTAAAGAAAGGGTTGGATATCCTTCAACAAAATACAAGCTTACTAAATCTCAGTAGTACAGTGTTCATGCAGATACTGGCTTGGCTGCTATTTTAAAGTCATGATAGATATTTTTCCCTGTCCATGGGAATTTAATGACCGCTTCCAACCATGTTTTTTTTACCTTTCAGCAGACTGAATAAATCTAATTAGCCATTAATATACTACAGGATTCAAGTTGATTGACATGAGTCTTTTATTACTTTCAGCTAATGTGACTGTACTTATCATCCGCCATATAAATGCAGTTATTCATTAATTTGAGACCAGCAGCCTTACAAGATAGTTTTTTTTTTTTTTGGGATACTAGTAAGAGGCCCCTGTTGGTAAGTTGTTTAGCTTAATTTGTTTATTGAGTACCAGCAAATCGTGGGGCAATAAATTTACTCTTTGTTGAGCTTCAAGCTTTATGAGCTGAATAAAATAGGGCACGGCTTTTCATTTGGAGTTCCTTTCTTTCACCCTGCGGTTTTAGCACATCTACAAACCCTTTCACTCCCACCACCTCATTAACTAGGCAAAGCAAAAAACATTATTGCAAATCTTAAAGCTGAATTGTAGGTAAAAGAAATTTGCATTCTTATTTTGGAATCATTTGGAAAATCCAAACTGGAATCCCTTGGGATCAGCAACTGTGGATATTTCATCACCTTATCGGTGGCAAGTTTAGGCAATTCCTGTACAACACTTTATCCTCACCCGAATTGAACAAAATGTAAATACTATTCGTTGTTATTATGGTACAAGAGTCAAAATAAAGTTTGAAAGGGGAAGTTTTAGGTGAGATCCCATTTAGTTTTGGCTATGGAGGCTCTGTCTCCCGGTCACTTTGCTATGTGATTTTATTATACGCTTGCATTTTCTTATATACGGGGATTCAGCTGTTAATTTGAAGGCTTTGTCAGAATGGCAGCACATTTCTCGTATGAAAGTTACAGGGTTGATGATGCTAATAGCCTTGGTGCTTCCAACGTTCCATCATTGTGACAAGTCACTAGAGGAGAGAGGAGAAAGTGATCACCAGGCAATTGAAGAGACTTCCTGCTTGTTCCCTTTCCTCCTTGCTCTTTTCAGTTCAAATCTGTTAAGACGGAATTTAAATATGGCATGAAACCTTAATGAGATATGTAGTGACATTTTATTGGGGGAAAAAAAAAAAGGAATTCTGTTTCTTTAGCCCCATTTATGACAGAAATTGTAACATGACTCTCGGTAGCACATTAACAGCGAAATGGCAGCTCGTTCGACTTGAGAATTCGTCTATTAATTAAAATTTAAAGCTGTATTGGGGTCTTTAAATAAAAATGGTGTTGATGTTTTCCGCTTAATGATTAAGGACTGGCTGTGAGCTTTTGGTCCTGTATCATTTAATATGCACATAGATTACCTGCTGTTGGTCACATACTTAAATGATACATATGTTATATGTTATATTTGAAGTGGTCATATAAAGAGGTGGTTTTCTTTCCTTCAGGAAGAATGCACATAGATTACCTGCTATTGGACACATACTGTACGAAAAATGAACCTCGGTAGCACATTAACAGCGAAATGTTGACCACTTCAAATATAACATATAAAATATGTATCATTTAAGTATGTGCCCAACAGCAGGTAATCTATGTGCAATCTTCCTGAAGGAAAGAAAACGCCTCTTTATATGACCACTTCAAATATAACATATATAATTCTCTTGTGGTTCAGCTGTGTTATGCTAAAATGCATAAAATAAGTAAATGTTGGTGCTATTTGCATATGGGTATGGGGATCCTATATCCGTTAACCATAAAGCTCCAAATTATGGCAAAGCCATCTCCCATAGACTCATTTTATACAAATAATAATTTCCTTTTTCTTTGTAATAATAAAACAGTAGCTTGTACTTCATCCCAACTAAGATATAATTAATCCATATTGGAAGCAAAACCAGCCTATTGGGTTTATTTAATGTTTCCATGATTTTCAATAGACTTAAGTATAAAGATCCAAATTATGGAAAGACTCCTTATCCAGAAAACCCCAGGTCCTGAGCATTCTGGATAGCAGGTCCCATGCCTACACTAATAAGCTGCAAAACCTATGTGAGTCATACAAACAAATATAAGTGGCACAGGGAGCTGACCCCATGTTATTAAAGGAAGCTGGAGGGGCTTGGGATTTTATTTTTTGTTTTTGGAGAAGCATTAAATAAACTAGCTAAAGTCCAGATATTCTGCATAAATCTGTGTTTCTTTGCTTTGAGTGTCTGAAGGGATATACAAAGGTCTGTCCCCAGTAAGACCATGTTCAACTACCTGACATTGCTACAATAATTAAAATTATTATATAGTTTAATATTATATTGTGTATTTTCTTAAAGTTCTTACCAAAGACCATAGTCTATTGTAGTAACTATTTGGGTAGGGTAGGTGGTAGTGGCAGCAGAACCAGGAACAGTGCAACAGTCCAGGCATGTTGACACAAAAAGCATAATTCCAGGTTGGTAAATCTAAGGGCAGAGACACACGCTGCTATTTCGTGAGATTAGTCGCCTAGCGACAAATCGCTTCTTCGGGCGACTAATCTCCGTAAATCACCGACGGGATGGCACTCAGAACTCTTTGTTTTCTGAAGTCGCCCGAAGTTGCCTTACGAGGAAACTTCTGGCGACTTCAGGAAAGCCAAAGCACTCCGAGTGCCATCCCACCAACGATTTACATTGTAGCCGGCAGGAAGGCAGTTCGAGTAGATTAGTCACCCGAAGAAGAAACGATTTGTCGCTGGACGACTAATCTCTCGAAATAGCAGTGTGCCAGCGTTTGTCTCTGCCCTAATGGTGGCATACGATTTTTATTTCTAGATCTATTCTGAGATTTGAAAAGGAAACTGTGATAAATATTGTTACGTGATAAATTTTTAGTAGATTCCCCGTTTTGGATTACAGCTGCTTAGCTGCTTCTCAATAATCTTTCCAGGATGAGTAGACACCGTTCTGTAGTTAGCCATATAGTCCATGTAGCTTGAGAGAAGAGGATTCAGTTGTCTCATTCAGTCTGGAGTAATCTTGTTGTGTATGTAGGTCGGTAATAATGTTTGTGAGTACAAGGTTTATAGTCTTGGCATAAGCTTGAGCATGTGTGGGGAACCTGGGTCTATGTCACATGTTGTGGGGCTCATGATCTGCATACCAATGATACTGATACATATAATTCAACCTTTCACTTCATTAAAGTAGCAACGTGCACTACTGCAATGGGCAATTCTGCTCTGGTTAATCATGTGCAAGTGCTTCTTCTGATGCTGGGGTGCCCTGGAGCTATGGCCACCCTGAACATGGCAGCAATTACTGGCTGACCACAGTAGCATAGCCACAGCATCATCAGACATGCTAATGCCATCTTAACACAGCTCAGTGGATGAAACAATTCCCATTCCCAAAATGTTAGTTGCACCCAATGCAGAAAAATGTGCACTTGAAACTCATTGGCAATGACCATAGAATTCTGGAGAAAAAGCTTGCATTGTGGAGTAAAAACATAGTGATTTGTGTCTGAGGATAGCATATTTGCAGGATTGTATTTGAAAAAAAATGTAAAATTATTGCATAGTACTGGAGGCAATGTTGTATTTGCTCAGCTCTGCACCCCACTTTTTATAATAATGCCTTGATAATGTGATTGTACCCAATTGATCATCTGTTCCTGTGCTTGTATTACTTTTATTTGCAAATGGCAATGGTGTCCATGATATATTGGATATAAATTGATAGTTGAATGTGCTGTCTCCAATTCTATCTGGAAAACCCAAAATAGAATCCCCTGGGATTAGTAATTATGGATATTTCATCACTTTATCAGTGGCAAGTTTAGCCATTTGCTGTAGAACGCTTTACTTAAAAAATCAAATCATGTTAATCACTTAATACAAAGCCCCTCCTAATGATATTTTAAGTTGGACCTCTGGTCTCCTTACGGTTTCCCATTGCAAATACCTGTACATAATCCCTACACACTAGAATGGCCAAGTCTAATGATGCTCCAACAGGCAGGAGTACAAATCAAATCAATATATGTTTGTTTTTAGTGATGTGGACACAATTCCTGTTTTTAATAAGAAAATGTCAATATCATCTAAATCATTTTAGGCTTTATTATCTATAAGAGATCAGCATTGGTTTACATTGCAATGCACTATGGATCCTTGGCAAAGTTGGTGTGAAACCATTAGAATAATATCTGTAGATTATTGTAGAGCAGCTATTTTGCCCATAGTTGTTGCACTTTTTTGCATTAAGAAATGTGATAAACCTAGCCAGTGATTGGTGCACTGTTTTAGAATTAGATTGAATGAGATGAAGTATGTCTATAGTACTCTGTGTCTATGTTTTAGCAGGAACCTGTACATACAGAAAGATACCATACTACATGGGATCAGTTATCCAGAAACCGTTGATCCCGGGAGCTCTGAATTAAGGAAAGGCGTCTCCTATAGACTCCATTTTAATCAAATAATTCACATTTGTAAAAATTATTTTTTCTGTAATAATAAAACAGTACCTTGTAATGGATCCCAACTAAGATATAATTGATCCTTATTGGAGGCAAAGCAATCCTATATGGTTTAATGCTTACATTGATTTTTAGCAGACTTAAAGGCCCCTTATCTGGGAAAACCCAGGTCCCACGCATTCTGGAGAACAGGTTTCATACCAGTATTCTACTATATGTTAACCATACATTAAGGGGTATAATAATACATTTCAAAAATAAATTATTTACTTTAATAAAAACTATAAGGACCATAAAGTGGTTTTGTGTTGGAGTGGAGCTCTTTTCCCTTTCTTCTGCGTGTCAGAGATCCCTTGATTTAAATCTTTTCAAGCCTTGTCAAAAGTTATCTGTTTACAGAATGCTTGGCCATCCATAAACTCAAGTTATAAATCAGTTTAGCTTGACAGAACAGGACTTGGCTGATAAAAAGAGAAATGTAACCAAAGCTCCATGTTAACTCTCTACGGTTCCAAATCTTAGAAGGCAGTCACAAGTATTTTGTACATGCTACATTAAAATGTGGTCTCCTTGATAGTTCTCTTTAGCAAGCAAAAATGCATATAGACCTAAAAGGGGCTGTAGAAGTGTTATCAATGGCGGATTCTTGAGCTTATTATTATATATTTGTGAAATGACCGTAATCTTCACCCAAACATGGAGTGTTGGTTTACTGATATTTACTTTCTGTGGTCTAAAAGGTATATTTTTTTTTTACATATTTATTTTAGAAGGTTGCTAATTAATAAACGTGTCCCTATATATACAGTTTCTTCTGTTATATCTTTAAATTGTGCAAATGATGGGCATGAATCTAAGGTAGACGTTATGAATTCATTCATAGTCATCTATATACACCAACACCTACACAAACTGATTTCTTTGTTGACTATTACATGACATTGGTTGCACTTTGATGCAGAGCTACTTGATCTTTAATTGGAATAGATGGTATTTAAATTGGAACACAGACTAGAACAGATCTCCTTCAACATCTTATGGTTATAGGCATTTCTAGCTGTGCTACTCTTTGTAACACTGAACTATCCCTTTAGTATTCATGGACTGACGAAGGCAGTGTATACAAACCTACTATCACGTTTGAGATGGTTGGGATCCATAAAGATCACAGGGCATGAACTCTCAAGTTGTGGTTGTGCATAGGTTATTCAATAACAGAGGACTGTGTACACCTACACAAATTGATTTCTTTGTTTGACTTTTACATGCCATTCTGTAACATGTCATTGCATCTTTAATTGGAATAGATGGTACAGAAATTTTAGAATTGGAATTAGAATAGATGTCCCTCAACAACTTGTCCTAGGTTATAGGCATTTTCATGAAAGCTTCATTCGGTTGAAAAATCCATGAGGTTCCCTTTGTACCACTGAACAATCCCTTTTGTGTTAATACATTTAGGGGGGTTATTTACTAAACTCTGGTCAGGCTTTTTAGGGCAAAATGTTTTCTTTTTTGTTTAAAACTTAAATTTTTCTAGATTTATTAATGCCTGATGCAGCAAACAGCCTGAATCTGAAAATCCGCCATCTCAGACCTGCCAAGGTTGTATATGAGTCAACGGCAGAGATTCATATCCTATTTTGAAGTTTCTGTGGTCAGCCCTGTTATTAGCCAGAAAATTCAACCCTTTTGGACTTTTCTGCAAAAATCAGAAAAATCGAGCGATTAGGGTTTTCGCTCTATTTTGAGTTTTTACCCAAACAGATTCAATCAATATTTTTTAATAATAAATATGGTAAAATTGGGTATTTGAGTTTGGTCGTCGTTTTTTTAATTTAAAAAAATGATTTTAGTAAATAACCCTCTTCAGGTACGCTATCCAAGGCAGTGTATGACACCCTACTGTAGTTATGGAAACTGATCACTTAGATACTACAGGCAATTAGTAAGCACTACGATGCATGCTCAAATCACTTGGGAGAGGAGCAGTTGGAGTAATAGGAAGCAGATATCATACGAGAAGGAAGCAAGCTTGGTGAGATCAAGACAGATGGCAGGGCATGAACCTTGGGTAGAGTTTGTACAGAGGTTATTCTTAACAGTAATTTGTATACACCTTCTTCTACACCTGATTTCTTCTTCTACACCCGATTACATGTCATAAGTTTCCCAGCCATAATCTTTTTTTTTTTTTTTGCTTCTTTTGGCTGAAACCCCAGTTGGCTCCCTTTATAGCATTACACAATCCATTAAGTGTTAATACATTTAAAGTAGACAGTCACCAGGGCAGTGTATACCAACTTACTATAGTTACTTTGGAAACTGTTCAGTTAGCTTATAAAAGATATTTGAAGACACTATGGTGCAACTTTGATCATTCAGGAGAGGAGCAGTGTGAGCAATAGGAAGCTGCAGGGACCAAATGTCATTGGCTACAGCTAATAAGGAGAACCCTAAACTAGAGGGGAGCAATTTTGGCAGAACACAAATTATTATGCTGTGTAAAATGAAATCCGCTGAAAAAACGGTGTAAAAAGCTGTTTTACCAGAATCAATCGATTGAGAAGAAAAAGAGGCACATGGAGTAAAAGGGTCTATAATAGAATTGAACATAGGTTGGCGAAAGAATGTTATATGGAAAAATAAGACTAGCACAGTAGGTGACCAGGAAAGATTGGCACATGAGATAAGGAAATGGTATGTCACAGTGGGCATGGAGGAGCAGGTTATAGGAAAAAATAATTAAATGTTGAAGAAATAAGGTATAAAGCTAAATCTCATTTTTTTTTTTTTAAATGCACTGTATCTGGTTACCACTCTGGGAGGTGGGCCCCCTGTGCATAGTTTTCCTGGGGCACAAATGAAAACTTTATTTATGCTTTTCTTCCCTATTAAAAATGTATGAGTTTTTACCATTCTGTGCCGAATGCAGAGAGCAGCATTAGCTCAGAAATGTAGGAAATAATATTTTGTGCCTTGTTTGTTTCACTACAGCATTGTGTGTTCCTATTCCTGCTGTCACTTTTCTACAAAGCTTTGTGTTATTCTTCTCTCCTTTATAGACTGTATATATATAAAAATATATATATATATATATATATGTTTCCCCTGTTTCTGGTGCTATAACTAATAGGCCTACCAGGGCATACAAAGACAAATTCTGTTTGTTTATTTTGGTTGTCAGGATTTTTAAGGATTATTCAAAGCTCCAACCAGGATATCTCTAAATATCTCTCACCCTTTAAGCTTCTATAATATCTCTTCTGATTCCCTGTAGAGTTGCAGATAAGCTACCAAATCTTCCCTCATGCCTTCAAGGCTAGTAGCTGTGCAATTTTTTTTATCGCTTTGCAGGCTCTCTAACTACATTCCTGGTCACCTCCTGCACTTTGCTCAGAGCTTCCTTCTAACTAGCCTGCTTTCCACATGAGCCTATTTCCAACTAAGACCAACCAGCGGCACAACTCTTGAATATATTCCAACTTATCATCTTCTAGGATTGATTCCCGTCCTCCTATTTGCCAAGATACTTACATCTCATTTTCCAGGATGCTTAAAAATGTTTCTAAAGGATGCCCTTAAGTGGTTGGTAATACCTTATTTATAAGTAGGATTTGCTTTTTACTTTTTGGGGGGCTTAAAACATAGTCACTATGTTATGAGGAGACTATATATTGAGTTAGTAATGAAGTACTCTGATAGTGTTCATTTTTAAAGTTGGACTGACCAAGATGTATCCCTTGGACCTTATTAGGTGGAGACATTGTCCATATGTACTGGGTATCCCAGTTTGTCACTCTATTGCCACAGATGATACCAAGCTACCTGCAGCTAAGCACTTTGTATGAATTGGAATATAGCCTTGTCTTTAAAGAGATGCTGAGGAAAGGACTAATCTTAAATAAATGTTATTTGCTATTCCTCTGTATATTTTACTGGTTAGTCTTAAAGCTATTCAGGATATGGACTTGCTCCTGATATATTGTTCTGTGGATGGATTCATTACCCTGTCTAAACAGATTATTTCCAATCGGAAATGGAAAACTGCTCATTTGGCCACACGCATATAGGTGCACGGCCAGATCTGCTGAATATGGCCAACAAGATCTGCCTATACTGTATGTTCCTGTAAAAGGAAGGACAATTCCTTTCTGACGCCAAGCTTGCAATTGGGCTAGCCCTGGATGAACTTTCTACTAACAGTTATCACAAACATAGAGTGTAGTGCTACACAATCAATCTCACCGCTTTTTGTAGCGTCGGGTGCCAGCTGCGACTCTGTCTGCCCAGGTCCAGTTCAAATTCCAATACAAACTCCAGTGCACTCCGGTATAGTGAAAGAAATTTTATTTGTGCAAATGAAGCAACGTTTCGGGCATAACCAGCCCTTTATCAAGCTTAACACCAGTGTAACATTTAATCCTTTATATACCTCAGTAGGGGGAGGGGAGAACACATTTACTCCTCCCATGTGATAAAACTTTATATTAACCCTTTATGACATATAAGATGAATAAATATAAATAAAATACATAATAAATATTCAAATATCTTTTGTTTATATATAATCCAAAAATCAAAGTGTCCAGTGTCCTTTAAAACTCTGCATCCTGCAGTAGTATGGTTTGCTTAACAGTAAGCCTTGCAACATACATTAAAATCACTACTCACAATTTATGTACTCTATTCCTGCGCCAAAAATGCCTATGTATGAGGAACACAGCCATTCCCAGAGCATGAGCTGTATTAATCTAAAAACAAAAAGATACAAAACAATGTTACACTTAGCACAAATTCAGGTCAACCTCATTTAATTAAATAAATAGCATTGGTGTGTACTCTCGATTCAAACCACCTGGATCCAGCGTCCCTAGTTTCTGTATCCACTTCATCTCTAGCTTTTTTAACTGTAGGGTCCGGTCTCCTCCACGTCTCAAGGGTTCTACGCTATCTATCACCTGATACCGCAGTTGACTCACTGTATGTCTGGCAGCAGCAAAATGTGCTGGTATCGGAAGATGTGTGTATCCACACCGTACATTTGATTTGTGTTGCTTAATTCGATCCTTAACTTTTTGTGTGGTCTCTTCCACGTATGCTAAACCACATGGGAATTTAATTAGGTACACAACTAAAGTTGAATTACATGTAAAATATCTTTTGATGTCAATCTTTTGTCCAGTCTGTGGGTGTGTAAACTGGGATCCCTTAGTAATATTATTACAACTTGCACAACATCTATTAGGTCTCCTTCCTTTGCCTTTTGTACAATCTTTTCAATATTAGTGACAATCTTCGATAAAGGGTCCCCAGGCAATTTTTGATAGACTTTTGCATCATTAAGTTGTGTTTGTATCTCACTAATATAATAGTCCCTATCCATTAATACCAGGGCTAGATGAAATGCAAAAGAGATTTGAAGTGAGAGGATACCCTAAAAAACTTTTAGAAACAGTGAGAAATGAGGTAGAAGAAATCCCCCGAGAAGAGTTAAGAACAAAAAGGGTGAAACAAGAAACCTCGAGACTAGCCTTCGTTAGCAAATATACTACTGCTAGCAATAAGGTGAAGAGTATCATTAATAAACATTGGCATCTTTTACAAACCTGTGCACCACATATAAAGGCTTTCTCTGAGCCACGGTTAATGGCATATAAAAGGGGAAAACATTTCCGTGATACCTTAATAAAAGCAGATGTGGGCTCTCTAATAAAATCAGGACAAAGATGGGTACGTTCCCTTGTTTGAATTGTGCAAGTTGTAATAATATTACTAAGGGATCCCAGTTTACACACCCACAGACTGGACGAAAGATTGACATCAAAAGATATTTTACATGTAATTCAACTTTAGTTGTGTACCTAATTAAATGCCCATGTGGTTTAGCATACTTAGGAGAGACCACACAAAAAGTTAAAGGGGAAGGAAACCTAGTTGGCGCAAACCCCCACCCCCCACCCGTTTGTTGCCCACCCTCCCTCCTCCCCCCTGGCCTACCCGTCCCGCTGGGCAAATGCCCCTAACTTGTTACCCTTCTGCGCAGGTCCAGTCCAGGGAGTTCACAGACGACATCTTCTTCCACGCGATCTTCTTCCTGCTGTGAACGGCGTTTTGGCGCATGCGCAGTAGGATCATTTTGCCGGTACGGATCTACTGTGCATGCGCCAAAAGTCACGCGCATGCGCAGTAGATCGTACCGGTGAAATGATCCTACTGCGCATGAGCCGTTCAAAGCAGTCAGAAGATCGCGTGGAAGAAGATGTCGTCGGTGAACTCCCTGGACTGGACCTGCGCAGAAGGGTAAGTAACAAGTTATGGGCATTTGCCCAGCGGGACGGGTAGGCCAGGGGGGAGGAGGGAGGGTGGGCAACAAACGGGTGGGGGGGTGGGGGGTTTGCGCCGACTAGGTTTCCTTCCCCTTTAAGGATCGAATTAAGCAACACAAATCAAATGTACGGTGTGGATACACACATCTTCCGATACCAGCACATTTTGCTGCTGCCAGACATACAGTGAGTCAACTGTGGTATCAGGTGATAGATAGCGTAGAACCCTTGAGACGTGGAGGAGACCGGACCCTACAGTTAAAAAAGCTAGAGATGAAGTGGATACAGAAACTAGGGACGCTGGATCCAGGTGGTTTGAATCGAGAGTACACACCAATGCTATTTATTTAATTAAATGAGGTTGACCTGAATTTGTGCTAAGTGTAACATTGTTTTGTATCTTTTTGTTTTTAGATTAATACAGCACATCCTCTGGGAATGGCTGTGTTCCTCAATACATAGACATTTTGGCGCAGGAATAGAGTACATAAATTGTGAGTAGTGATTTTAATGTATGTTGCAAGGCTTACTGTTAAGCAAACCATACTACTGCAGGATGCAGAGTTTTAAAGGACACTGGACACTTTGATTTTTGGATTATATATAAACAAAAGATACTTGAATATTTATTATGTATTTTATGTATATTTATTCAGCTTATATGTCATAAAGGGTTAGTATAAAGTTTTATCACATGGGAGGAGTAAATGTGTTCTCCCCTCCCCCTACTGAGGTATATAAAGGAGTAAATGTTACACTGGTGTTAAGCTTGATAAAGGGCTGGTTATGCCTGAAACGTTGCTTCATTTGCACAAATAAAATTTCTTTCACTATACCGGAGTGCTGCTGAGTTTGTATTGGAATGTTAACAGTTATCAGTAACCCTGGATAACACAGCACCCCCCCCCCCAGCACATGGTTCAACACCTTATGGCTTTTCCTTAATGCTAAAAAACATCCAGAACAAACCCCTACTAGACTCAGGTGCCACAGGTAGTGAGTGGCAAGGAGAGTATGGCACATGCAAAGAGCAAAAGACAGGCAGAGTATGACACACAGGAAGCATAAGGCAGGCATAGTATGGCAGACACAGGAAGCATAGGGAATGCAGAGTATGGAACACAGGTTGCATAGGGCAGGCAGAGTATGGCACAGATAGGGAGCATAGGGCAGGCAGAGTATGGCACACATGGAGCATAGGCCAGGCAGAGTATGGCACACCCAGGGAGTGCAGGACAGGCAGAGTATGGCACACAATGAGCATAGGGCAGGCAGAGTATGGCACAAGGAGGAAGCATAGGGAAGGCAGAGTATGGCACATAGGTAGCATAGAGCTGGCAGAGTATGGCACACGCAGTGAGCATAGGGCAGACAGAGTATGGCACATGCAATGAGCATAGGGCAGGCAGAGTATGGCACACACAGGGAGCATAGGGCCGGCAGAGTATGGCACACATGGAGCATAGGGCAGGTTGCATTTGGCACATGCAGGGAGGCAGAGTATGGTATACAAGGAGCATAGGGCAGGCAAAGTATGGCACAAACAAGGAGCATAGGACCCACAATAAGGAAACACTCTCTTACTCAACAGCAAAGGTGATTTCTTTTTCTCCGGAGGCCTGGAGAAACCTACACCCCCCGCACGTTAATATTTCTGCTTCTCAACCTCATACATGGTATTATCATGGCTAGACTTTGCCTTTGTTAATCAATTGGCTCTTCCTAAAGTAAGAGCTGCCAAACACTTAGCCCCGCTGGAAATTCACTGTGTATTAGATGGGTCGGCTAATAAACCTCACTGGTCCCTGAACCCCGCCTGGTTAAATATACTAGATAATGAGACGCCCTGAACTTCAGAAACCGCTTAGTTGGTTTTACACTCTTCTTCTGCAGGATGTCTTTGACCCACTGAAACACTTTTGTCAGAAATGGCTGTCTGATTTCCCCCAATTAGACGAAGGTGATTGGAAAGATATTCTCAGTCAAATCCCCGAGATACATATTTCCATTAGGGATAGGTACATCCACACTAAGTTCCTCAATCGAGTCTACCTGACACCGCACAGACTGGCCCGGATATACCCTGGGCACCCAGACGTATGTCCCAAATGTAACCATGACCAGGGAAACTACATGCATGTATTTTGGGACTGTCCGCACATCCAGAGATTCTGGGCAGAGGTATTGGCGTATGGTGCACTTAAGTTCGGACTCCCTAATATACGCTCTCCTGAACTCTGTCTGTTGGGAGTTACTGAAGGACTCTCATTGACCTCTTATGAAAGGGTGAGTCTAATGCAACTGCTCCACTTTGCCAAGAAAGCCATTCTGATGTCATGGAAAGCAACAGCACCTCCAACACTAGGCTTCTGGAAGAAGCTTATCAATGATGTTCTTCCCAGTCAAAAACTTACCTACCTGTCCAGAGGGTGCCCAGATAAATTTGGAAAAATCTGGGGTGGCTGGCTGGAGAGAAGTACGGATGCTTAAGTACTAATTCCCTTGCAGAGCTTGAAAAACGGGGGACCTAGGCACATGCGGCAAGCTTATCCCTGGAAGCACACGCTTGTGGCCTTGAACCCCTCTTTAATGTACTCCGGCGGACTGGAAAACTGGTCGTCACTGCTATGGACTTTGAACATTCTCCTAAAGGGGAGCCCACCCCCCTTCTTTTTCTACTCTCTTTCTCACCTCTTTCCTTATCTTTCCTTCTATTTTATTTTTGTTGTAAATCTCAATAAAGAAAATCTTTCAAAAAAAAAATATACTAGATAACTTCTAGTCACTAGAGGAAGCTATTCAGGAATTTATGGTCATTAATGAACACAATGTAGACTATATGTTATTATGGGATACTTTAAAGGCTTATATCAGAGGGTTGTTTGACAGTGAAATTAATACCTTCAAAAAACATCTAAGCAGACTCAAGACCAGATGGAGCAAACCATATCTAGGCTAGAAACATTAAAACCTCAGCCCGACAGGTTTTGTGATTTGGCACTCCTGAAAGCTTTTTTTTCTAAGAACTTGCAAACTCTGATTAGAACTTTTATTTGGGACAAGGGTAGAGCCAGAAATTTTCTAACTCTTGTGAAGAGACTCCTATATAATGGTGGGGTTGCACTCTCTGATTTCTATATACTATCTAGCAGTGCAATTGTCTCATATACAGTATGTCCCTTAGTCCCAGATGGCCATTGCTTACCAATGTACAATATCTGGCTGCGGCATCAACCTGGCAGCTTGGTAGACTCTGTCTCTCTCCACCTCGCCCAAGGACCAACCCAATAGACTGGACTATAAAGGAGGCCTACGAGGCAGCCAAGAAAAATATGCATATCTTCCAACTAAACTCCAATCTGACGTAAGACTTTCAGGAGGCTTGCTGAAATTTCCCCGCCAAGTTGCTGGTTAAGGTGTGGAATTGTATCTATCAAAGATCTCTGAAAAAATGGTGTAATGATCCTATCCGCAACCCTCAGAAGCCAGTGTTCTTTAACAGCAACGCAATGGCTAATATATGCTAGGATGCAAAGGTCACTTACAAGTACGCACAAACAAACTCCCCTTAACATCAAGAAGGATCCGCTCTTATCACTTATTAAACTGTGGCCAGGGAAATGTCTACTCTCCTTATCGAACATCCTAGGCACTATAACTACTTCCTCTGTTCCTCTACTGCTAAAACATTGATCCAAGCCCTTATCCTCTCCAGAACAGAATACTGCTTAATATTACTAGCTGGTCTTACAGAATGGTTTTACAGAATGTGTTATTAAACCTTCCAGGGAGAGGTGCCAAAACAGAATTGTATGTGGCAGACAATAGATGTTGCAGCCTCCCCTCCCCCCCGCCTCTATTCCCAACTTTGTTTTTCAGTTTTTACATGGCTTCTTTAACACCTCTTTTGAACCAATCGCAGTCTAGAATCTGGATTTGGCTTCAAACGTGTGTCCTTTTTCTTTTAGATTTAGGTACAAGGCTGATTTCTGACCAGAGGAGCTGAGCCATACGGTGTAACTGTTGTTTGTTGTCCCCCACATACAAATCAGAGAATTCCGCACTGTACTGCATACACAATGTTACTCTTCTTGTGCTTTGGGTTGGGTCTTTTGGATGAACTATTTGCTACCTCCGTGTGTTGCTGGGTTTAAAGCAGAAAGGAATGTGGCGGAGGACTACGTTTTTTCTCCTGTCCTGTTTTCCACCTTCACCGGTAGTCTTGGTGTTATTGCTTGTTTTTCTACCGGTTTTCACAAAAGCCCAATCTGGATACCCTCATGTCTTCAGGGCCCCTCTGAGATGTTCCCTCTCTTTCAACTTGGACTCTGTGCTGGTGGGGATCTTGTCAGCTCTGTGTTGTAGAGTCCAGTTGACTTATTTCTATAGATATACCATGACCTGATGAATGAGAACTTTCACAAACATATTGCAACTCATTTTGGGGAGAAACCCCTTAAACTTGTATGGGAATATGAGAAAACAGCAAGATAATTGGCAGACTATATTGTTTGACATCTATTGTCT
Organism: Xenopus laevis; assembly: GCF_017654675.1. Lineage (NCBI taxonomy): Eukaryota > Metazoa > Chordata > Amphibia > Anura > Pipidae > Xenopus > Xenopus laevis. The sequence continues at coordinate 33,477,438 of NC_054387.1, forward strand.
GCCACATACAATGCTGTTTTGGCACCTCTCCCTGGAAGGTTTAATAACACATCAAAGATCCAATCTTGCTAATACAATCAACATCTAATTTCATGAAATCATTGTGGATTATGATAAACAGATTATGCTGATTGGAGCAACATTCTTAAAGAAAAACACAGCAAGTCCAGTTGATTTGACTTATTTCTATAGATATACCATGACCTGGATGAATGAGAACTTTAACAAACTTTTGTGGGGTGTTCACTTCTTTGTGTATAAAAGATTTTTTTTTTTAAAAAAAACAAAACATAATAAATAGTGAGTTCTTCAGATATTTACTGGTACCTATTTAACTAGTTAGACACTATTCGATTTCTCCAGCGCTGTCTGTGCTCTGACTCAATGTTTCACATCTGTTAACAACCTGAACACATTTTACAAATACAATACAAGTGCGGCAATGGAAAACTGTCTTCTCTGTGTTTCTCCAGCGTCATCCAGAGATTCACTCGCAGTAGATAAAATTGCTTTTGCTCCTCTCGCTTATTCCAGGAACTGACAGCATGGGTGAAGAGTATAATGCTTCTTGATTGTGATATTGTTAAAACACACACTGCAATCAGAACAAGGTGCAAGTGTGCCAACTTCCTCAGTCCTAGAAAATACTGAAGAACCCGCATAAGTACATCAGGTGATTTACTAGACAGACGGGTTTCTCTTTTTCTAAAAATTGCTTTTTATTCAACACCGGACTGATCTGTCATATGTGTGCAGTCACAGCAATGTTGTTTTAAACCCAAATATATAAGTGTAACCTATATGAGGGAGTTTGGGATACCGAAGAGCTGATTTCTGCTATATTGCTTCTTTATTTACAAATAATGTAATGAATGTATAATGGAAAGATGCTTAGGATTACTTTCCTTTCATTAGGCAAAATGGTATTTTTGAGTTTGCTTCCCCTTTAATTATATTGTTGGAAGACAGGAAACTTATTCATTCTTGAATCCCCACATCTGTCTTTTTAAACCATATTCTTGTAAAGGCAGAGAATACACAAGCAACTGGGTCAGAGGGGCTTATTGGTTTATTTATAAACGCTGGGCAAATTTGCACCCAAATCCATGCCTTCCCTCATATGTTTTCTTTTTCACATACAGGTATGAGACCTGTTATCCAGAAAGCTCAGGAACTGGGTTTTTCCAGATAATGGATCTTTCCATAATTTGAATCTTTATACCTTAAGTCTACCAGAAAATCATGTAAACGTTAAATAATGTTTTGCCTCCACGAAGGATTAATTATATCTTAGTTTTGGATCAAATACAAGGTACTGGGTACTGTATTATTATTACAGAGAAAAAGGAAATAATTTCTCAAAATTTTTATTATTTGGATAGAATGGAGTCTATGGGAGACAACCAATCCGTAATCCGGAGCTTTCTGGATAATGGGGTTCCGGATAACAGATCCCATACATGTATATGTCTTCAAAAAAAGGCAAATGTAGTTCCAAGATACAATTGAACTACTCAGGGGTGTCAAGATCTCTAAAATAATCCATTTTCTTTCTTTTGTAATCTCAGTTTCTATTTTCATCTATTTTTTAATGGTGTCTCTGCACAATGGTTGCCACATGAATGCACTGCACTGCATAAAAGAGAAAATATAGTCTTTGTTTTTATCAGTACACTTAAATCGTTGCATATTAAAACAATGTGCAAGGTTTCTGTGTTCTTATTTATATGGCTTATACAAATATAGTACTGCTGGTGTTCTCCCCACCTGTTGGTGGCATGAAAAATTATCTGGGGTGGGGGGGAATTTTTATATATTACACTCGCTTCAAAGCCTGCCCCAAAATAGCCTCCTATAGTGAAAAAAAAACCTTTAACAGAAATTGGTAGGACTGTAAACACAGTGGGGCTCATTTATCAACACTGGGCAAATTTGCCCATGGGCAGTTACCTATAGCAACCAATCAGTGATTAGCTTTTTGAAGCCAGCTGCAAGTAGAACAATGATTGCAGTAATTTGACTGGTTGCAATGAGTAACTGCCCATAGGCAAATTTGCCCAGTATTGATAAATGAGCCCCACTACTGTACTTACAGCCAGACTTGGGCGACTTAAACAAATTCCAGGGGGGTGCACTGCTAAAAGTGCCTGGGGAGAAAACTGAGTACAGTACAGTATATAACTTTTCTTTCTCACTAGTCCATGCTTTGAAGCAAGTAAGAGGACGTTTGTATATTCACCCCATGCAGTAACCCATACTGCAGCATCATCATCCAATCACCAATGGATCTCTAGAATGAAAGGGGAAGTCTGATTGGTTCAGCGAATTGTTTCACTAGCGTAGTGTTAAACTTCTGTACATGAGGAGTAGTACAGTCACTAATGGGCAAGTTACTACTTTCCCATGAGCTGATGACTTGAGTATGGGGTCTTCCAGTACTTCCCATATATTGTTTCAACAATGATAACTACAGATTCTGTTAGACCCATAATGGAATGCCCCATATTGTCATGTTCTCTGATGCCGCAACTTCTTAAGCCTTTATGCTAGAGCCATTGGTGCAGCCATTCAAGCTGAACAGGGCAAAAAGGCACAAGGTTGCCCAGCTGATACCAGATACCAGATTTTTGATATTTAATCATAACGCTTCTGAAATGTCTTCCTCAGTTGACATTATGATCCAACATGGCAAATCTGTTGAGGATGGCCGGCCAAGAATTTATCTTCCACACTTAATAACTGCAGCTTTCCATTATTAACCCCTACAAGGGGCCTTTTAATAAAACCCCTGACGGAAGTGCAAGTATGGACAAGAGCACGACACTTAATAGTGATGTGCAGTTGACCTCCATCCAACCCTAACCTGCCGGCTCCCAACCCAACCCAAGCTCAATGCGACCCAACCCGCACATTGCTGATGTGACAAAGGGGCAGGATAGGGCAGATTCGCCCATATATACAAGTTGTTGGAGCCAGAAGTAGGGCATTGTAAGGTCCCAAAACATGTGGATGTTGGGCAGACCCATACATCACTACCACTTAGTGCTCGTGCATGTCTGTGCAGGGTACATCATCAGCGGGCCCTGTTGCAGCCTACGTCCATTGGTGTGCCTGAACAGCACCATGTATATATTTGCTGTATATGCACTTGTGACCATTGTTGTAACAACTCCAGAACCCTACAGATGACACAAACACTAGCGGCACAAGTATTAACGCCCTTCTGTGTCTACAAAGGTAAGACCCTGGTGTCATTCTGTACAGCATTACAATCTAGCAACTGAGGGCAAATTCACTGCAGCCCCACAGTGCAGACTGGGTACATCAGATCCATTTTATTGCTTCATTAAAATGTATTCAACTTTGTTTTTTATTGTCTCTCCATTGCTCTGCCTCAGCCATCCTTCATCTGCTGACTCCCTGTGCTTGCAAAGAGAAAAAAAAGACCAGCTAGACAATCCACAATCATTATATTCACTTTTTGTCTTCTTCTTTCTGCTTTTGCTAACCTGTCAGTGCTCTTCTTTATTACCTTCAGCTTTGTATCTCATGCAATTCAGAAAGCGTTTATATGGGTGTATATATAGAGAGAGAGAGAGAGAGAGAAGACTGTGTGTTGCAGACTTATTCAGACCCTTGATCAGTTTGCTTATTTTACTGAAAAATACTCAAATGTAGTTCTCTGTTATATTTTAATTTCAAACCACTGAATCTTAAAAAAAAAAATCTATAAAAAATATTCTATGTAACATTATTTTCAATCATGCCAATCATAACTAAGATCCTGCTGGTCCAAAGGTGGGCAAAAAACTCCATCTAAATCTGCCTCCAATTTACCACAGAAGAGGAAGAAAAAGCCTTTCTGGCTCTATCTTTCTGGATCATTGCTTTTGGAACAGCAATGTACTAAGTTTATTACTGCCGGTAACTTTATTTGTTTCCTAAATATTGGGATAAAAGGACCACTTGTTTGTCTTATTGAATAAGAAATGCACATGTATTAGGTTGATGTCTAAAGTCCTCCCTGGAACCTTTCTCATGACCAACAAAGACCTACTTTGTTGTTCTTGAGGACCCAGGGAGGACTAAATTGTCAAAATAATACATTTTCAATTTCTTAAATGAATAAATGAGCTGCACCTGCACAAACTATGTTGATTTGGTCCAGAAAACATTTGTATTTGTTTTTGCTGTCCAAAATCGGCCTCATTCATTTGTAAATTCTTTCAAGAAAAAGCTCAATGTATTAGGCTAACAAATCTAAAGAGAGAGCCTCTTTTCCTTTGTTCTTTCTATAGAGTCAGAGAGAGCTTCTGTGGTTATTTACTCGGGCATGGCAAAGCATTCTGCAGAATAAATGTGGTGTTTTATTTTACACTATTGTGGCTAATCTATAAGAGTGTAGGTTACTAGCTAGTACACTGCTTAGAGTTGCAAAGTCTGTTATCCGCAATAACGCCACATCCTTTTTAATTAAGTGCAGCTTTTTTTTTCTGCTTCACTTTTACAGCCAGATCACGTTTGTTCATATTCTGTTGCAAGGATGATACATTCTGGATGGTTTTATGCCATTGGCAATTACAGTTTTGTTTCTGGCACTGCCCTCCTGCAAGCCGTTAATTAACAGATTCAATGTAAATCCTGTGCAAACCCACTTAGTGATGTAGTACATGTTTTTTTATAACTACATTGTCTAAGATTTGTTATTACATTTGTTGTTAAATTGACAGGCCTATAAATACCAGGCGATTACCTTAAACCGCGTAGGAATATTAAAAAATTTAAATTTCTCTCTAGAAAAGTGGCACTCTATCTAAGCAGAGAGAGGTTGTGAAGATGAAAAATAATGCATTGATTAACATTATAATAAGCTCTTTAGATGCCCCAGTATCATGTATCAGCCACTGACAATTGTTTGTCCTAAGCCTTCAATATTGCTACAGTATAAGTCTTCAGACACTCACCCTTCTACCGAAAAATATTGTAATTTTTATAAACTTGCTTTCAACCTCAAACTTAATAACAAACATTTTGTGGGTGTATTCTTTGCAAACAATAGAAACAATCAATCCCTCTTATTTATGCCGCCTTTATTCCTGCTTGACTACACTATTTATAGGGGCTAAATAATATGTTTTCTCCCCTTTGACTTTAAATGCTTTATTTTTTTTCTTCCTTAAGTTTGACTTAAGCCTCACTTGTGCTTCTACATTTCTTTTTTTAAGTGAGTTAGCTGTGAGAGTTATGGAATCAGGGAAGCACCTTTATTTTGCACAGTGACTTTGAAGCTTTTCTAGTCTAAGGTAAAAACCTACTTGTGACATCATCAAGTTCTTTGTTATTTCAAGAAACAAAAAAGTTGTGTGTCTTCATACCATTGCAACTTAAAGGGGTTCTAAAGTCTAAAAACAGAAATTGATTTTCCCCATTCCACTTTTTTTTTTAAAAAAAATGTTGTGCTGTTTAAAATTTGTCCAGCTTCCCCCTCTAAGCTGTTCCTAATGATGTTTTTTCGGCAGCCTACTGCGCTGCTTTGGAGAAATTTTCATCTCCTGCTCCAGTGGCCGAAAGAACATAAAATGCTTTTGTTTGGCCTTGCAACAGACAGAAGCTTTGATGAGAAACAGACAGAAGTATTTTCATACTCTCAGGCAGGATAGCAGCAGCCAAAATTCCTTCTAAACAGCACAGCCGGCGGTGGACAGATCATCATTACAAACGGCAGTCAGGGCAAAGGGAGAAACAGGACAATCTTTAACTTTTATTTCTGCAGTGGTGCAAAGTAAATTTCAAATCAATTTCCATTTTTTATAGCCCCTTTAATACCATGATATCTTCTTCTGCTACTTTACAGTCTCATGTGTCATATATGATGTCAAGATTTGGTTAAAAGTAACTTTAACTACCTGTGTTCTTATCCTAGTGTTCCATTAATAAACACCATCAGATTAGTCATATAAAACAGTGTGAACCCACTAATAACAACTGAAAGAGAATAAAGAATGTTAAAAGCAAACCTGCATAAATGCTTAAACATTTATGGAATAGAAGTGCATGCTGAATTATTTATTAAGATGACAGAAAAATTACAGTTATCATAGTCCTTTTAAAGGGTAAAGTCCCAGAGAGAGACTTTAGCTGCCTGAGGTGACTCAATAGCAATCTCTTCGAAAGGTAACGGTGGCGTCTGCTCCACTAATGTGTGAAGTCTGGGAGCTTGAGGATAGGTCAAGAGACCAGTGGATGCAAGCAATACCAAGACGTAGGTGGAGAGGGCTGATGGAAAGAAACCACTAAGTGCTATGGTTGTTACTGGATAAAAAGTTGACAAACTAGCCCAACCCTTATGTTTTATAAATATACTGCGCAATATTAATTTCAAAATATTTTTTTTTTTTCAGTTAAGAAATTTGCATGCCAGAAGAAAGTAACAACGAACCTGTATCTGTTTTTACACTTAATTTGCAAAGACAAATTTTAGCAAATTCCCCAAAAATTGCATAATTGGGAAAAGAATTACCACTTTTGTCTGTGCAGTGCTTTATAGTCATATAACTTTTAGGGTTAATTAGTTGGGGCAAAAACAAAATGACAACTAAAAATTATGCTCAAAGAAGAATTCTTTTTTTTCCCATTGATTTTTCAAGATTTATCAAAAAAGCTCCAGATAAAAATGACTCCATTAAATTAAAATTAATCAAAATCAAATTACATCTATGGAAAGTGCATTTGCAGCATTCAAGCAAGATGCATTTGTATTTAATAAAGTTAAGATCGAGCCCCACACAACCCAACTTTGGCCCCCACCTCCTCCCCCTCCCGGGTTGCACCTATATAAATATGCGAATGTTTGTAATTTTTATTTTTTATTTTTGTGTATGTTCTGCCTTTGTGTGTTGGTTTCCTCCCACAACCCTAGAACCTACAGGCAGGTTAATTGGCTCCTGTTAAGACTGACGCTGTAACCAATAGTTACCCTGGTGGTCTAGTGGTCCACTCGTTGGCATGCGGGGGCGAACGCCGTGCCTTCGTGCCCCTTTAAATTCAAAGTATTTAAAGGGGCCTGGCACTCAAAATCACTAAACCACTGTTACTAAAAGACTTGGTAGTCTTTTGACACGAAACGCGTTAGATGTAAATCCCCTCCTTCGTAATTTTTAAAAGCGCATAAATAAAGCCGATACATTGCTATTAATCTTACCAGACTCCAAGAATGCTTTGATCAGCGCTTTGATCAGCGCTCCACAGCGGTAACAGTGGTTTGATGCAGTAGCTGGTCAGAAGGAGCTGACACATCGCGGGAGCTGCGGCTTAGCAGGAGCTGGCGTGCATGGGATGAGCTCCGCCATTGCCACATCGCTGTTTTTTTGTTCACTCAAAATCACTGCCCGTTGTTAGGTTCTATTTAGAAAGTTCCTAGGTGCCTTGCTTAGTTTAATCCTATCTGTTATTTCTGGTTTTGACCCTTGCTTTGCCTATGACTATTCTGATCCTCTCCAATCCTGACCTTTGCCTGCCTGATTACTCTGACTTCTCCAATTCTGATCCTGCCTGCTTGTGACTATTCTGACCTCTCCAATCTGACCTTGCCTGTTCTCCGACTATTCTACGCTCTCCAATCCAGATTCCGGCCTATCTGACGAGTCTCTGCTTGTGCTGGCTCGGCCTGCCTGTTCCTGGTGGTGTTCTTCCTTCCCGTATCTTGGTGAGATGATCGTGCCCCTTTGCTCGTCCAGAACCGTTAGCTTCGCTCCTCTCTCAAATAAGACCTGGCGGCATCCGATTAGCCGAGGGCTCCTCCCGAGGTGAAAGGTGGCGGTTATAGGCAGAAGTGAGAGCCGTGACCAGGGAGCTTAGCTTGGGTTCTGGATATAGGGTGCAGAACATGACAGACGCTATATAAATAACACGTTTATAATATTGATACGCTAAGTTGTATCCATCACAATTGTGTGTTCCATGTCAATAGGGTTTTGTGAATCATGCACAAGTTGAGGCAGAAATTTTCAGAGTGGGGGTGCCATTACTTCACAGATGACACTGTGTGTGGCAATAAAGGGATTCTGTTACGATTTTTATGGTGTAGTTTTTGTTTCTAAATGACATTGTTTACACTGCAAATAATTTACTCTACACTTGTTTCAGGAATTAAATTTTATATTGTATTTTTTTTATTTGTAATTTTGGGGTGTAGGCAGCCATCTCAGATCTTTTTGCCTGGTCATGTGCTCAATGTACGTAGCTGCATGTGTTGCAGTGGGACCTGGATTTTAGTTCCTAGATCTACCAGGCAGTTGTTATCTTGTGTTAGGGAGCTGTTATGTGGTTACCTTGCCGTTGTTCTGTTGTTAGGCTGCTGGGAAGGGGGGAGGGAGGGTGTAGATATCACTCCAACTTGCAGTTAAGAGTGACTGAAGTTTATCAGAGCACAAGTCACATGACTGGGGAAGCTGGGAAACTGACAAAATGTCTAGGCCCATGTCAGATTTTAAAATTAAATATTTTGAGAAACGGATTTCAGTGCAAAATTTTGCTGGAGCAGCACTATTAACTGATGCAGTTTGAAAAAAACATGTTTTCCCATGACAGTATCCCTTTAATAACCACATTAGCATACAGTTTACTTGATGCAAGTCAGTTGTGACTTGTTCAGGTAGAGGATCTATTAATATTTTCTTACAATGTGCTCTATGAAAATGAACTTCCCGTAATTTGGTGCTTTCTGTGTCAGGAGGCACACTTCCCACAATTCCTGTGATCTAGTTTGGTGGGGGCAAGTTGTTAGGGGCATAATGGGTGCAAATACTGTTGTGAATGGCATCAATGTACACTGAATTTGCTTCTATTTTGGCACTGTAAACCAGCCTTTAGATACACACATGCTCTGTATCACTATCCATTGGGGAGCAAGATACAGTAGATCAGAAATATATCTCCGTATGATGGGATAGGTAGGAAAGGGACCCCTTAAAATCACATGAAAATAGCGAAACTAAGAGACAAAACCAAACCCTTTTCCAATAAATGTCAATTTCAGCATGGTTCTGGATAATTACTAACATACAGAAGTAGTGAGGTTTATTGTAATCTCAGGGTATGTTCTTTGCAGCTCAGGAGGTGGAATAAATAGACTTTGGGATTGGATAAACATTGCATGTTTGTGTATAATGATACTATGAACAGTAGAAAAACTAACTCATAAGCTATCCATTATAACTAATGAAATCTAGTCCAATAGATATTGCTAAAATTATTCACTGAAATATTTCTGTATAATATCATTATTTCTGTGTATTAAACACACCTCGTAAAATCTGTAGATTAAAGACTAGCAACCATCTTATTTTATTTTAATGTTTCCTCACTCCACCCACCCGTCAGGCTTGATCATTATATAGTATCGGATTTTCAAATGTGAGACATCCCTGCATGCAGTCTGCTGAGGTGTGAATGGTCCTGAGATAAAATATTGAATTCTAATAGTTTAGTTATGATCTGAGTAATAAAGGGGACATTTCCAGTGGTTCATACAGCGAATGAAGCCTGGGTGATGACCATGATAAATGTATGTCTTAAACTATATACTTGTTTCTGCCTCCTGGACCTTTCCCAGCAGGTCCGGACTGAGAATTAAAATAGGCACTGGCATTTTAGGTACACAGAGGCCCAAACAGCCCACAAGGAGGCCCAAACAGCCCCCACCAGCCCACTAAATACTGACTTTCTATGGCACCTTATAGCAGCCCTTCTGGCATTTGCCAGAACCTACGGATTGCCAGTCCGGGCCTGTTTCCCATCTTAGAAGCAGAAGGTGCTTAACAGGAGACAACATATTTATGCTATTAAATATCACAATACATTTTAGATTTGTACAGGTATAGGATCCCTTATCCGCAAACCCCATATCCAGAAAGTTCTGAATTACGGAATGGCTGTCTCCCATAGACTCCGTTTTATCCAAATAATCCAAGTTTTTAAAAATGATTTCCTTTTTCTCTGTAATAATAAAACAGTAGCTCGTACTTGATCCCAACTAAGATATAATTAATCCTTATTGGAAGCAAAACCAGCCTATTTAATGTTTAAATGAATTTCTAGTAGACTTAAGGCATTGAAGACCCAAATTACGGAAAGATCCGTTATCCGGAAAACCCCAGGTCCCGAGCATTCTGGATAACAGGTCCCATACCTGTACTGTTATTAAATCGGCAGGAATAGCAGAATTGCATCACAACCCCTATTAATTAGGCTCATGTTAAACACACTTGTGCTGCTCTTTTAATATTGCAACTCACATAAGATATGTTTATCCTCTGCATTGTTTGCCTACTTAGAGCTACCTAGAATAGAATAACATGAGCACTGCATTTAGTAAATTTCCTTTCAGGTCACAGTTGGGGTACCTATTCCGGCTGCTTAAGTTTTCCTCTGCTTGTTTGGGGGCTATGCTGCTATCAGCAGGTTCCTATTTACCGTTAACGCAGTTTGGCATTGACTGATAGAAATTTTTAAACAGCCTCAGGCTGTGTTATGCCTCCAATGTAATGTTATTGATTTAATTAGGCTTCTTCTAGTGTGTGGGTGGATTGCTAGGTTGGTGGAGTTGGGAAGAGCAGGGAGTTGCGTGTGCTAGCTGATTATTCTTGAATTTTAGTTTACCGTTTCTTTGCTTTTGCCGTCTATAGAAGAGATCCGGGTTGCACAATCTAGCAGGTTCATTTAGTAGAAGCAGAGATTTCTTTTCCAAGCCTTGACTAACTTACCAGTGGAAAAACTCAACGGAAAGCGTTCTGTATATATTTTTTTATGAACATTTTGTATAATTTTTAGAACAAAATGAAAAAGTGTAAGTCGTGTCAATTAAAAACACAGCTTCATATTATAGTTTCTCCTATAAGGGAAGTGAAAAGAAAATGTGTAAGCATAATGAAAAGGTAGGGGAGATGTGGTAGGTTCCATTTTTTATCGTTATATTACAATTCCTTGCTAATTCTATCCAAGGCAATACATTAATCAGAAAGGTACATGGGGATAAGGTAGGAGAATCAGGCATCTCTCACCCTCCGTATTGTAAACAGTACAGGTATGGGATGAGGTATCCAGAAACCCGTTATCCGGCAACGCGGTCTCCCATAGATTCCATTTTATCCAAAGTTTTAAAAATTATTTCCTTTTTCTCTGTAATAAAACAGTAGCTTGAACTTGATCCAAACTAAGATATAATGTCACGGCCGGCACCCAATACCAGAACAAGTGCCAAGCACCCTGGTCTCGGCTCGGCTTCACCAGTAGTTTGACCACCGTTGGGCTTGGGGAGGAGCCCTCAGCTGACTTGGGTGCCACCTGGACTTAACGAGGGGTACAAGGCAAGATGTTCTGGCTGGCAAAGGGGCACGGCTGGAAGCAGAGTCTTTTGGGCCGAAGGTCACAGTACAAGAGGATTATGCAGAAGGATGGTCAGACAGGCTGGGTCGAGGCAGGTGGATATCAGAATCGTCAGGCTGGCAAGGGTCAAAACCGGGTAGTCAATCAAGGGGTTAAGCAGGAGAGTTGTCGTAGGCAGGCAAGGGTCAGGATACAGAGTGGAGAGTAGTCAGGAACAGGCAGGGTCAAACACGGATAATCAGATCAGAATTTTCAAGACAAACACACAAGGCTCAGGAAAACCATGGGCAAAGGGCTGTACACTGAATGGCCCGTAAATAGTTTAAAAAATTTGCGCCAAACGTGCGGCAAAACGTGCTGGCGCAAACACGCCAGCGTGCATGCGCCTTTAAGAGGCGCGCAGGTGCACCACGCGTGCCTTAGAAAACTACATGGCGCCGGCGCTAAGAACCATGCGGCGGGGACGCCGCACAGGTATTTTTCTTACATTACCCCAGGGGGGGCCACTAGACCCCCAGGCTTACTAGGAAATTTTAGATGGAACTTCTTCCTGAGTTTGTCAGCCTTGATGTCCTCTACTGAGACCCAAGAGTTCTCCTCAGGGCCATAGCCCTTCCACTTAATAAGATATTGTAGCTTACCCCGTACGAGGCGGGAATCAAGGAACTCTTGGATCTCAAACTCAGGCTGACCTTCAACCAACACTGGGGGAGGAACAGACAAAGAACGAATATCAGAGGCAGGTTTCAGGAGGGATACATGAAATTAATTGTTAAAAATTAACAGGTAATTGAAGGCGAACTGAAGATGGGTTAATGATTTTGGAAATGGGATATGGACCAATAAACCTGGGTCCTAGTTTGAGAGAGGGCACCTTTAACTTGATATTTTTGTTAGACAACCAGACCTGATCCCCCACTTTATACTGGGGTGCCTCTCTACGTGATCTGTCAGCAGCTTTTTTTTTAGCAGAAGTAGCTGCTGACAGAGATTCATGCACTTGAGACCAAACCAAGAATTGTTCGACAGAAGAATTGGCAGAAGGTACAGGGGAACCAGACCCAGAAAAAGAAAAAGCTTTGGGATGCAACCCATTTACAATTAAGAAAGGGGACTCCCTATAGGAAGAATGGATAGCATTATTGTATGCAAATTCTGCCCAGGGTAACAGTTCCGCCCACGTGGACTGGTTGTCAGACACATAACACCTGAGCTACTGTTTCAGGGACTGGTTTACCCTCTCAGTTTGACCGTTGGTTTGGGGGTGATAAGCAGAGGAAAAGGATAACTCAATCCCAACCAAAGAACAGAAGGCACGCCAAAACTTAGAAACAAATTGAACCCCCCTGTCGGAAACAATATTTTCAGGAAAACCATGAAACTTAAAAATGTGGGTAACAAATAGGTCAGCCAAAGTCTTAGTAGAAGGGAGGTGTGGAAGGGGAACAAAATGGCTCATCTTGCTAAACCTATACACCACCACCCAGATCACCGTTTTCCCCTGAGAAGGGGGTAAATCAACAATGAAGTCCATTGACAAATGGGACCAAGGTTTTTCTGGAATGGGTAAGGGGATTAACAGACCCTGGGAAGAATTTCGAGAAGACTTTGATCTTTGGCAGACTGTGCAGGAATTAACAAAGGCTTTAGCATCCTGTTTGAATGATGGCCACCAAACATGATGGGATAACAGGGACACCGTGTTAGAAATGCCTGGATGTCCTGCCATTTTAGAATCATGAACCTCCCTCAATACTTGCTCCCTTAACTCCTGTGGTACAAACCATCTCCCGAAGGGGTATCCGTAGGAGCAGATGTTTGAAGAGGGAGCAATAAAGAAGAAAGGTCAGATTCAAGGGTTGCTATGATCATTTCTCTGGGAATAATAGGAGTACACTCACTAGAGTCAGAAGAAATGGATTCAAAACTCCTAGATAGTGCATCCCCCTTGGTGTTTTTAGTCCCAGGCCTGTAAGTCATATATATATATATATATAGTAGATTTTTGTGGTCAGTATATACCGTCACCAGATGTTTTGCACCCTCCAGGAGATGCTGCCATTCCTCAAAGGCCCATTTGACTGCCAACAATTCCCTGTTACCTATATCATAATTCACCTCTGTGGGTGAAAACTTCCTGGAGAAGAAAGCACAGGGATGTAACTTGTTGGTAGTCGGGTGCCTTTGAGAAAGGACTGCCCCCGCTCCCACCTCTGATTGGGGCAGAACTGAACTCCTTTTTGAGATACTCAAATGCTTGAACAGCCTCAGGGGGCCACATGCTGGGATCAGCGCCCTTCTTAGTTAAATTAGTGATGGGAGCCACAATGAGGGAAAAATTCTTAATAAACTGACGATAATAATTAGCGAAACCAAGGAACCTTTGGGTTGCACGTAACGAAAGGGGTTGGGTCCAATCCAGGACTGCTCTCACCTTGCCTGGATCCATTTCTAAACCCTTGCTGGAAAATCCCAAAAACTGAACAGAAGAAACCCAAAAAGTACATTTCTCCAGTTTCACATAAAGATTATTCTCCCTCAGTCTTTGTAAAACCACACAAACAAGTTTTTGATGTTCATTCGTGTTGGAAGAAAAAATCAGGATATCGTCAAGATAGACCACTACGAATATCCCCAACAGGTCCCGGAAGATGTCGCTGACAAACTCCTGAAACACAGCAGGAGCGTTACAGAGACCGAATGGCATTACAAGATATTCGTAGTGGCCATCCCTGGTGTTAAATGCAGTCTTCCACTCATCATCTTCCACTCGTCACCCTCCCTGATACGTATCAGGTTATAAGCCCCCCTAAGATCAAGTTTGGTAAAGACCTTAGCATCTTTAACCTGATCAAAAAGTTCAGAAATCAAAGGGAGGGGATAGCGTTTTTTTATGGTGATCTTATTGAGCCCCCTATAATCAATACAGGGGCGAAGACCACCATCTTTTTTCCCAACAAAAAAGAAGCCCGCCCCCGCAGGGGAACTAGAAGGTCTGATGAAACCCCTTTCTAAATTTTCTTTAATATACTCTTTCATTGCCTGGGCTTCTGGCAATGAAAGAGGGGTAGGTTCTACCACGAGGAGGAGTTGACCCTGGAACAAGATCTATTGGGCAGTCATACTGCCGGTGTGGGGGCAAGGTTTCTGCTGCCTTTTTAGAGAAGACATCGGCAAATTCTGCGTATGCAGCAGGTAACCCTTCAAGAGATGTAATTGCTACAACAGAGGGAAAGCATACCCCACCACACATAGTACCCCATTGAACCACCTCCCTAGAGACCCAATCAATCAGAGGGTTATGCCTCTGGAGCCACGGTAACCCCAAAATAAGAGGAGAGGAAGCACCCTCAATAAGATAAAAAGCTATCTCCTCACAATGCAAATTATTAATACACATGGAGAGAGTTACAGTCTCCTTAGAAATTACACCTGACCCTAAGGGTCTTTTGTCTACTGCCAATAATGGGGGGCACTTAGAGGAACTAAAGGGATACAGAATTTAGCTGCAAAGGCAGAATCCAAAAAATTACCCTCCAAATGTGGACACCTTGACAGAGCCCGTAGGCCAGGTTAGTTTAACTGGTAACAAAACCTTAGGCAGATTGGGGAGAGGAAACTCTGCACCCAAATGGAGCTCCCCTTCTCCATTTAGGCTTCGGAGTTTCCCGGCCTCTTAGAACATTGGTTCAGAAAATGTCCCTTTTCACCACAGTACATGCAAAGACCCAGGGAACGCCTGCGTGCCTTTTCCTCAGGAGTTAGATGGGATATGCCTAATTGCATAGGCTCCTCCTGAGATAGAGGCACAAAGGGGTTAGGAGATTTTACATTGGTCACCACATTAGATCTTATATTAGTAACCCCAGAGAAGTTTTTACTCCTCTCACCCCTTCTCTCCCTTTGCCTTCACTCTACCTGGATGGCGAGGGACATGAGACCATCCAGGTTAGAAGGTAGGGGGTAATTAACCAGACTATCTTTTACTGAATCAGAAAGCCAAATCGTTCCACCCAGTTTCCACTGCCCACTGGCGGAATTCGGTGCAGTAGACCTCCGCATCCCTTTTCCCTTGGCGCAACTTACGAATCGCGGTGTCGGCAGAAGATGCACGATCCGGGTCATCGTAAAGAATGGCCATGCTGTTAAAGAAAGTGTCAAGGGAATAACGAGCAGGGTCAGAGGAAGGCAACCTTAGGGCCCAAATTTGGGGGTCACCCAAAAGCACGGTCATTACGAACCTTACTTTCTCCTCACCAGATTGGAATGAGTGAGTGAAAAAACTAAGGTATAACTTACACGCCTCTTTAAAGACGAGAAATTTAGTGCGATCCCCACTGAATTTCACGGGGAACACAGTTTTGGGTTCATGAGGTTTAGATGAGTTACCCCAATTGGCAGAAGAACCCACAGGAGGTGCAGAAACAGGATTAGGCGGCTGCTGTGAAGGCCCCAACTGACAGCTCAGATTGTGGAACCCTTGAAGCAAATAGTTCTGCTTTTGCTCTTGCTCCTCCATACGTTGCAGCAAAGTAGAGAGCAACATCTCAGTGGAAGTTTGAGGAGATGGTGTAGCAGAGGCAGCAGCAGCTTTGTGACCGTCGTCCTCCATGGCCCGTGATCATGTCACGGCCGGCACCCAATACCAGAACAAGTGCCATGCACCAAAGTGTAACAGTGGAGTGACTTCTCTTTCATGATAGCTTCTTCTTCTTGTGTGCTACAAGGATAGCACCTTCAGGTCTCATCCTTGTTTGCATTTTGTATTTATATTTTGGATAACTCTAACATAGAATTTATTTAAGTTAATTCGCTATCCTTTTTCTAGCTTTAAATGTCTTTACGCCTTTCAATTTACTTGTCTTTAGTAGCATAGTAGAATGAGGCCTTCCATTCTCTCTGGACCCTCCTGGCTGTAGATTATATGTTATTACTTACTAGAAGTTAGAGATTACTGTTTGGTGTATTAAGGCTGGGGTATTCTACTGAATTGTGCATGTCAGATTCCCCTTTTTTAGTTTTTTAGAGCACCTCCAAACCCATTACTATCTGTCCAAAGGACACTTATATCCACTCCAAATCTTGCTTGTTAGGTGAAGTCACAAATGATTCTTCAAAAATGAGCAAAAAGACATTGCTAGGGTTTTTATGTTATGTTTAATCTGTAAAAGTGTTTGGCTGCTTTACTGAAGCCGGGACAATGTATTTTTTTGATATGTGCTTTAATATGGTCTTATATGAGCAGATCATATATTGGATTTGACCTGTAAGATTCATAGGGGGCTAGCCTAATTGTTAGCTAGCTTGGATCAATAATGGCCCGGAAAATGCTACAGGTGTGGGACCTGTTATCCAGAGTGCTCGGCACCTGGGGTTTTCTGGATGACAGATCTTTCTGTAATGTGGATCTTCATAGCTTAAGGCTACTAGAAACCCCAAAAGGCTGTGTTTGCTTCCATTGAGGATTAATTATATCTTAGTATTGATCGAGTACAAGGTACTGTGTTATTATTACAGAGAAAAAGGAAATAATTTTTAAATATGTATATTGTTCTAATGGGAGATGGCCTGTCTCTAATTCAGAGCTTTCTGAATAACGGGTTCCCGGATAACAGATCCCACACTTGTACTTACCTTCCTTAAAAGACTAAAAAAAATGACACAAAACTAT
Source organism: Xenopus laevis (assembly GCF_017654675.1). Taxonomy (NCBI): domain Eukaryota; kingdom Metazoa; phylum Chordata; class Amphibia; order Anura; family Pipidae; genus Xenopus; species Xenopus laevis. The sequence goes on from NC_054387.1 coordinate 33,494,494, forward strand.
GTAACTGACCTGTAAGATCTACAGTCTTTTCCTGTTTTCTACAGTATGTAATACTTGATTGTGTTTGTACACCAGGGGAAGTGCCTTGTTCATATCTAAGAGGAAAATGATTTCTCCAGCTATTTAACGAATCTGCTGAAAATCCTTGGTTACAGCTTTGCTCATTTATTTGGCTCCCTGCAGAGCTTTCCTTGAGGGTCCCCAGTGAGGTATGGGACTGCAGAATGGACACATTCATTTGAATCTGTCTAAACAGGTTAAACAAGCGAGTTGCATCTCCTCTTGCTGCCCCTGAATGTTCATGCAACAGATTGTCCCGTCCGATGATTTAGAGCTTGAAGGTTTCACAGTGACACAGAGAGAGAGGGTTCCAGGGATAAAATAATCTTTGAAAACAGCTGAAGTGACAGAAGTCCCATTAACATCAACATATGTCAGGGAAACTCGGTACTTGAGGGAGAACCAACCCACAGATAGCGGGGAAAAGAGAATGCTAATTACTTGCATGCCACCGGGATATACCTCGTTAATTTATAGGATGGGGTGGACTGAGCAATGATAGCTACCCCTTCTATTTCCATGTTGTAAAAACAGGTGAAAAAAGCATAATTACCTACATTAAACTCTATACATATTAAATCTGTTTTTTTTTCCCTGACAACGTGAAAGCAATTTCTCCAAATGAATTCCATGCGTATGGAAAGCTATTTGACCTGATGATTTTTTTTTCTGTGCTCAAGAATGATGCCTCCCCCCCCCCTTTTGTCTTTAAATTGCATCTTCTCCTCTCCACTTTCCCGTGTTGTGATTTAAGGTTATTTTTACTGACGTTGGCTCCAACAAATCTCTCTTCTTGTTTGTTTGCAGCTTGCAACGCCTCGGGACTTGATCAGAGCCTCTCTGCTGTCCAAGTACATCTGTGGGTATGTAGATTTTTATTCCACTCTCTGATGTGCCTGTGGCTACTCACTCTTTTCCCTACATTTCGGAATAGGGGCTGTTTAATATTTCACCTATAAACGGTGTGATGCGGCGGTGAACTGTGTTATGATCTCGTATAAAATCTAAATTAGCTTGGAGTCATATCTTGGAGAGAATTCTCTGTGTGCTTCCTACACTGAAGAAAAACATATTTTAACTGCCACTGGAATACATATGCTTAAGTTCTTATGCTTTACAGTAGCCATTGTGTGGCTTGCCCAACATACAGAACCCCGAGATGAGTTCAAGGTGGCAGAAGGGGTCATTAGTGGGAAGCTCAGGTTTGGTTAAAAAGGGAAACATTTTATATAACCCCTACTTGAAATGCAAAAGAGAAAACAGTGACAATATGACCGATGTCGAAAAGTGCAGGAACAGAATACATACACAATGGAATTAAATGATGTAAGCTGCTTAATCAATATACATTTATTACACTTCTCCAGTGCGTTCACTGAATATTTCTAGTAAATATATATATATATATATATATATATATATATCTATCTAGAGTGTAGAATGACAGCACAACACGTGTATTGGTATATGGTGCCTGGGTGCAAAGCTGGAAAAGGTGTATACAAAGGAACAATGGAAACAAAAATACGACTAACGTTTCGGCTAGGTCCCTAGCCTTTCTCAAAGCTCTTGTGTATTTTATATATATATATATATATATATATATATATATATATATATATATATATATATATATAGATAGATATAGATATAGATATATATAGATAGATAATACACAAGAGCCACGAATATCCTGTAAATTATACAGTATCCCCTCGGTAACTTATAATATCCTTATATTTTATAAGAGGGGGTACTTTATTCACTATATATATATATATATATATATATATAAATGTCCAGACAGTACCAGCACTCTTTCCTTTGTTTTTCTCTGTGGGTGCTTTGGTCAAAGTAATATGTATCCTTTAAAATGGACCAGCACACCAGGTTTTCAAGTGTTCAAATTTCCTTTATTTCCATAACACTCGTGCATCCGATATATATAATCTAACATCGTAACATAGTAAGTTAGGGTGAAAAAAGACACACATCCATCAAGTTCAACCTTTGAACTCTATTTTAACCTGCCTATCTGCTAGTTGATCCAGAGGAAGGCAAAAAACCCATCTGAAGCCTCTCCAATTTGCCTCAGAGAGATACTATGCACTATCTCCCTGTACCTTTTCTGTTGTTAAAATAGGTGCCGACTTGCCCCCATTTATATGCTCTACATGAAACACTTACCATATATACTCGAGTATAAGCCGACCCGAGTATAAGCCGAGGTACCTAATTTTACCTACGAAAACTTATTGACTCTAGTATGAGCCTAGACACAACTACAGCCCTGTCTCCCAGCAGCGCACATTCTGCCAAAGCGACCCCCCCAGCGATCAACCGGACTTCTTTGCAAAGTTGATGGTGACAGAGAATTGCCAAACGGATTACTGTGTGCATTGTCCCACTGTCCCATTACCATGTGCAGAGGGTGCTGTTTGATATTGCCATCACTGTTAATCTTTCATATAACCAACAGAGGGTGCTGTGTGATATTGCCATCACTGTTAATCTTTCGTATAACCAACAGAGGGCGCTGTGTGATATTGCAGTCACTGTTATTCTTTCATATAACCAACAGATGGCGCTGTGTGATATTGCAGTCACTGTTATTCTTTCATATAACCAACAGAGGGCGCACTGTTATTCTTTCATATAACCAACAGAAGGCATTGTGGGATATTGCAGTCTCTCCCCAAGTGTACTGTTGGTATAGGAATGATTAAAAGTGACTGCAATCTTAGCTACTCGGGTCGGGTACCGCTGACCCTAGTATAAGCCGAGGTAGATTTTTTTCAGCACATTTTGGATGCTGAAAAACTCGGCTTATACACGGGTATATACGGTACTCATCTCTATCAGTGTCATTTCATAAAAGCAGCAGTGTTTGTCCAGATCCTGCACCTATAGCAACCAATCAGATGTGTCTTTTCAAAACAGCTATGTTATGTTTTGGGTAGCTGAGGATGAGTAGTGTATAACAGTGCTTTATTTATTATCATACAGCCATTGCACAACAGTAACTTTCACTTTTTAAGCTGTCCAGGAAGTATGCACAGTATGTCTGAGCACAGTGACATCTACAGGCCATTTGTATAAACACCACAAGCTGACTAGTAGATGGTTCCTGCTCTTGGTAATAAGACCAGTAGAAAACTTTACACCTTTTATTGCATTACTCCCCAGTGGCGTAAGTACTACTGGATCCCCTCTGGAAGCGTGGGCAAGGGGGTTTCGTTGTTCCAGTTCAGCAATGTGAGAGCACAGCTCTTATATATGAAAATAAAATAGCTAAATTGTGCCTGCAGCTATTTTGTAAGAATGTGTAACAGTTTAACAGCTGCAGTTCACTGACTTTGGATTGAATTAACACAGTTCAGCAGCGTAGAGGTATAGCACGTGTGTGACCAAAGCACAGCAGTTCAGTTAAGCCATCTGCCATTTCATGAGCTGGGTGAAACAATTCAGCAGTTACAGTTCACTGACTTATAAGAGAATTAAGGTGGTTCCGCTTTCCCATTGACTAATTAGCAGAGAGTGGTGCAAAAGTGTAACACATACAGTATAAGGGGAGCAGGTTAGGCAGTTAAGCACTCTGTAGTGAGAGTGCAGGTTTCTGGAGAATAATTAAATTAGAATAGTTCTAATGGCAGGAATATATTTTTGTATGCAGAGTAAGCAGTTCATCAATACAAAAAACTGCTCTTAAAGGAGAATTCAACCCCCTAGGTGGAAAAATCCCCCCCCCCGCGTAGACAGTTCGCGCATGCGCGACGAGTGGCTCTTTCGTGAATGCACGCCGAGGGGGGCCTGGACAGCAGTCCTGGTGGGCCCCTGGCCCCCCAGTTCAACCCTGGCTATGAGTTCTATGGTCTAGAACAGTGACCCCCAACCAGTAGCGCTTGAGCAACATGTTGCAATCCAACCCCTTGGATGTTGCTCTCAGCATCCTCAAAGCAGGTGTTTGTTTTTGAATTCCAGGCTTGGAAGCAAGTTTTGAACTCTGTTTTAAATTCTGTTACCAAAAATAACATCTGAACATCCTCAGGCCCATTTTTAACCGCCAGTCAAAAATGGGCCCGAGTCTACGGGATGTTGCCCCAGCACAATGGTCCCATAGGTTAAAATTCAGAAAAAATATATTTATTTTATTCCAAATCAGATAGTAAAAAACTTTTACATACTGACCCCATGACAGTCCAATTTTCACTTTAATGAATTTTGAGCTATGGGATAATTTTTGTTATAGTAGTGATGAGCGAATTTATTCGCCAGCCATGGGTTCACGACCAAATTCTGAATTTCACCATGTGCGAATTTTTTTCGCAAAGCTGCGGCAAAAATTTAGTGGAAAAATTTGCCCGGATAAAACATCCATAACTTTAATACTGCACAGACTGTTTGCACATGCATTTTCAAGGGAACATTGGTTGTTCACCAGCACATCTCTTGGCCGTCTCAACAGAGAAGTACACACACACATACACACAGATTGCTGCCAACTGCCTCCCACAGCTCTTGGCTACCCTTAAGCAGGATTCGCCTCATTATAAATGCAGTCCTGGATTTTCAGAAGACGGCAATTACTGGATGATAAACAAAATGCTCAATTCTTATTCCTTCCTCCTTATAAAGGAGCACTGAAAGAGTTAATGGAAGCACCGACAATTAAATATCTGTGCCGAGGCAACCAAAATACGCTATTCATAATGAGCGCTCTTATCTCCTTTACGTATTGTTTGCCATTGCCAGCCTTGAAAGGAACAGTTTGCCTTTATTTTCTTTTAGTTCTGTGTGTGCTATTGGATTATTTTTGGTCATAGTGGAAGGAAATAATAACCCTTCCTTATTGACTTACATTTCGGCGATAGTGAATAAGTCCAAAGATTGCAGTTTAATTTGAAAACATTTGATGCAAGTTTCATTAACATGAGGCCTAAAGCACAGTAGCTGTTTGCTATGCCTTCATTCCACTGCCATTCTTTGCCAGTGTAATCCAAAAACGTTTTTCTCTATATTCATGCTGTTTTAAAATTCCATTAATTGTATCATTTTAAAATACTTGACCCCTCATGGAGCCTAACGCGTTTCATGCTTACCCTGCACTTAATCATAGGCAATTTCCAGACTTACATGAAGCCTAAGGCACAGTAGTTCTTTGCTATGCCTCCATTTCATTACCATTCGCTGCCAGACACATATACTGAATTGTGTATAGGGGATCTAGATAGAGGACAATTGCCATGGGCAATGCTGGGTCAAAATGTAAGGGTGTCCATGGTGAGCTCCTGTCTCCCTGCTTGCTGTGCTAATGGCTGGAGATCTGAAATTACAGAAGGACTGGAGCTAGGAGTAGGCAAGCAGAAGTGGTATATGCCTAGCCCCCCCAGTTATACTCAATGCATGCTCCTCTTCTGTCTACCATTGCATCTAGCCCTGGCCAGATTCTGTATAAGAGCAGCAGCTACAGGCAGGAAAAGTGAGGGAAAGCAAGAGTAGCACAATATGATAACAATGCACAAAGAGTTAACAAATTGGCTTTATACACACATCACAGTCACTAAACTCCTCCCAGCATCCAGCAGACTTATTCTGTACATAGCTGTTAGGAGTTCTAAGGAGTTGTAGGTTAACATCTGAAAAGCCATAGAGAGTCCTTGCTACCCACAAAAATGGCCCTGTCCTTATGACTCCCCTAACCCTAGTATTGCCTCCTAAATTGATGATCCCCCAGGTTGTAGCCAAGGGAGCCTCTTGCATAAAGTCACTTATGTGTTGGAGAAGGAATTGGTTTTCGATGTATCCTTCTTCCTTCCTCAGACCGCAGATGACATAAGCAACAATAGGTGCAACTAGTCAGTCATTTTTTTCCATAAATCTACCTGCATCAGACCAATCAACTTGAATGGGTAATCGGGTGCTATGAGTTGCGGCACTAACACTGAAATTTATGACAGTGTTATTAGATGCAGGTTGGAGAAATCCAATCAAAAATGGTGGCAGGACTATGTTGTTGGTGGGATTATTAAAAAGTATATTTATCACATTAATTAATTAGTCTTGAACTTCTTTTCTGTTCTAAATTAATTTAAATCTAAATTTACCCGTGGGGTTACAGGTGGCAAGGCTGAGCAGCAGTCAGTGCCGTTCCAATGCAAACAAACAGTTTGTAGTCTGAATATTTATAAGTGCATTTGTACAAGGGCTACATATTCACCCTAGTTTCTCATATGCAGTAGATACCAGTATTAACATATGAGCTTTTTATTAGCCTTGCAGGTAATGATCTTGTAACTGTGTATGAATTGCTGTTTTTGCATGTACAGTATTTATGAATTGTCCCACACATTATCAAACATTATCTAGCAGCTGGAAGTACAGTATACCCCTTGTCCAATATTATACCATAGATGATCATCTAGGAACCAAAATACACAACTGATTAAAGAAAGAAGTGGTTACGTAGATGGAAGCAGAGCAAAGACTTCTAAATGTTGTAAATAAATAGTTGTTCCAGTAAGGATCCTATTTCACTGCATTTGTTTTTTTTACGCGCTTTTTCTTTGAGCAACTTCCACCAGAAACAATGTTAAAAAAATGACAGCTAATCTGATGTTTGCATAGAGTAAAATAACACACGTGAATACATTTTTCATTTATTTTAAACATTTTTTTACACCGTTTCTGGCAAATTTTGTTTTACACAGCACAATAAATAGGCCATATAGTGTATACAAAGAACAAGTATGTTAATTGTTTTAAAGAACCTCTCCTTTAAACATCTCTAAACCATAACTCATCATATAAAAGGTGTATTAACTTTTGTCTACCAGGCTAATACTCCAGAAAATAATCAGTATGGCGCCTTTTCTTCCCAGTGGAACGTGTATGGTCATGTTTCCTCTCTATATTCACTTAACTCCTATAATACAATTCAGTGGACATTTTATCTCATCCTTGATTAAATATACAACAGATTAATATACAACAAATGAATGCATGTTATATTTAAAATGTGAGATATTAATATACAAGCACAAAAAATTTAAATCTCGCAGCAGCCTCATCTTCTCATATTAATTGTATTGGACAAAAATAGGATCAAACCATTTTTAATGTAGGTTATTAAGTCCTTATCAATTCCAAAACACCATAAGGCATATATACATCTTTCTGTGGATGGAGTCCTGCTCAAATTTTTTACAACATGTAACATGATAAGTAGGCATATGCCGTGAGCCATTACATGAGGACATGTAATAATACCACTTACGCCTGCCGCCTCCTCTTCTGCGTACAGCTTTGTGCCGCTTGTATGTTTTTTCTTTTTGGCACTCTACGTGACATCGTGCTTGGTGCAAATCTCAAGTATTTAAAGGCACCATGTGCCTATTCACATTGCCCAACGTAGGTCTATTTGTGGGTGCACTTCTAGTCTGTCTCTCTGTTCTTGACTAATCCTGTGTTGCTGCCTGAACCGATCTTTGCCTGTATTTGACTATTCTTCCAGATTTGTATTGCGTTTACTGATTGGTTTGACCCCAGCCTGTGTCCTTGTCTACGCTTTTGGTTCCCGATTCCGTACTGCACCATTTGATTGGTATATATATATATATATATATATATATATATATATATATATATATATATATAAAGGATTTTTCATTTTGTACAGTACATCAGTTTACAGTAACAATTAATTTGCTGCTACATCAAGACCTCCCTTACAGTGTAGAGAATACATCAAGACAGTGGTGGGGTATTTGCCCCTTATTTGCCTCTTTCTTGTAGCCGTTCTGACATTCTATGGGACCAATTTATCAATGTACACAATAGAATTCTTACCGTGATTCAAGTTTTTTTTTTTGTTTTTTTTTAGCTAAAACTCAAATTCAAAAGTTTCAAAAACTTGAATTTTAGCTATTTATTTAGCACAAAAAGCTTGAAAAACTCAGCATCTAAAAGCTGGCACGTTGATTTAGTAGTCAATGGGTTGTCCTAGTCAAAATTAAATAATATTCAGTTTGAATTTCCAAAAAAATTTTAGTTTGTTTTTAAGATTTTAAACTCACAAATGTATTTATTCATTTGAGATTTTTATATTTAAATGTATTAATAAATAAGCAAACATTCCAATTTTTTTTTATGTGGGCTTATTTTAAGTTGTAACAACCTGTAAATCTTAACAAAATTAAAATTTTGATTAATAGCCAAATGCAAAAATGTCTCGGAAGTCTGAGAGTTATTTATGAATTTGAAAGGTCCCAAGAGACAGAGGAACCTCTAGGTGTATCTCTAGCCATGATTGCCAATTTTTTTTGTTTTCTTTTTTTTTGGGGGGGGGAGCCCCTTGCTACATACGTTAACTTAATTAAAGGGAACTGCCCATTAAGAAGCTTGATTTGCTGGCATGGGTTTTGAGTTCATCCATTTCGTGGCAACCTGTACAGATGGATTATAGGTCTTTTGTTTAAGCTCATGTTGAATACGCATACTTTATATGGTATATACACGCCAGCAGACTAAATGATCCGGATGTCTTCAAAACTTTAAAAGTTTAGAATATATTCTGGGCTATAAATGGAAAAGACACTTCTGTTCCCTGCAGTAATTTACCAGTGTTCGCTGGTAACAAACTCTAGAAATGTTTCTTACCTTGTGGCCACCACAAATCAGATATAAATGGCAAACTGGCAACATAAGCAGTAGACTTATCAAAATTTAAAAAAAAAAAACCCTGATGGTATTTTTGGCTCATCTGTTGTGAGAGAAGCATTGTGGATACATTTTCAAGATTTTTGTCCTCAGGTAATTGTCATTTGTAGCTCGGAACATTTTCGACTTAGACTTTAATGGTCAAGTATTCTTGAGAACTGCAGAGGATTCTCGAGTGGGAGAAAGATTTCAGTTCAGATACCTGCCGATCTGCCCATTAGTTTGAATCAATCCTCTGACGTTTAAGCACCCAAGTTTTTTTTTTTTGCTGGAAATTAAGTTGACAAAACAGCTAAATATCTAAACATCTTGAAGTGCCGGGAAAATGTGATTTTTTTTTCCAACTGTGTTTCTTATCTTGACCTTTGCTAAATTGGGCCCTAAGTAATATCTCTAATCTGAAACATTTGTATGGACCAAAGCAATAATGTGATTTGTGCATGTGATGCTTGTTTGCCACCGGCAGTTACTACCTCCAGATTGGTTGCTATGGGTTCTTAAACCTGGTGCAAAACTTTCTAGCTTTAACTCTAAGAGAGCCCTAGTGATTGCTGATTTGGAAATAGTAAGCTACGGCTTTTTTAAGGTGCACAGCAATCAAATTCTGAACATTGTCTTTTATTCGGGCAAAGGAGAACCCTAGTGATTGCTGATTTGGAAATACAACCCTCTGAAGATTCTAACCTATATTTGGACATTTAGCTTTAAATCTATTACCCCGTTATTTTCACACAGCGCTAGTGGTATACCGATAATGCTCAGAAATGGCCCAAAGTATATATCTATAATCTATTTATTAATAATCTGAAAGTAGCTATGGAAGTAAAGTATCAGGGATTTCAGAATATGCAAATGTTACACACAGATCCAGATGTGTTAAAAAATGCTTTGGAAAATTAGCAAGTTAATTCAAATATCCACTTCTGGATAAAAATAAGCAAGTCAAAAAATATGTTTTATCCCCAGGGATCCAGTGAAATCTTTTGGCTCTATATGCAGCAGTAAGATCACATCGTTGATCACCATCACTGGAGACTGCCAATGTATATTGCACCCTTTTCGTTTAAAAAAAAAAAACCTATTTAAATGTAATGAGAAATTTCTAAGCAGGATCTCTTATTGAAAAACCATCTGATGATACTTGACTGAACAACTGTCACACCATGTATCTACTGCAGAAGCTGGGAACTTCTTGAATAAAGAAAAGGAACACGTTAATACAAAAGGTAAAAATATAATTTTAGTTACATAGTTAAGTTGGTTAGAAAAAAGACCAAACTCCATCAAGTTCAACCCCTACACGTGAAATCCAGTGCACATACCTACAAACACCCATTGAAACTAAATACACCAATATCTATATTAATTGTAGATTTTAGTATCACTATAGCCATGAATATTCTGCTTGCCCAAGAAATCATCCAAGCCACTCTTAAAAGCATTAAAGGAATTGTTCAGTGTAAAAATAAAAACTGGGTAAATAGATAGGCTGTGCAAAATAAAAAATGTTTCTAATATAGTTAGCTAGTCAACAATGTATGTATAAAGGCTGGAGTGACTGGATGTGTAACATAATAGCCAGAACACTACTTCCTGCTTTGCAGCTCTCTTGGTTTATACTGACTTGTTATCAGGCAGTAACCAATCAGTGACTTGAGGGTGGGCCACATGGGTCATATCTATTGCTTTTGAGCTGAATGCTGAGGATCAATTGCAAACTCACTGAACAGATATGTACCATGTGGCCCCCCTTCAAGTCACTGACTAACTCAGAGTTGCAGAACTGAAAAGCAGGAAGCAGTGTTCTGGCTATTATATTAGACATCCAGTCACTCCAGCCTTTATACATTAAATTTTTGACTAACTAGAAACATTTTTTATTTTGCACAACCTATCTATTTATCTAGTTTTTATTTTCACACTGAACTGTTCCTTTAACAGAATCAGCCATCACAACATCACCCGGCAGTGCATTCCACAACCTCACTGTCCTGACTGTGAAGAACCACCTACGTTGCTTCAAATGAAAGTTCTTTTCTTCTAGTCTAAAGGGGTGGCCTCTGGTCCGATGATCCATTTCATGGAAAAATAGATCTCCCGCTAGCAGTCTATAATGTCCTTTAATGTACTTAAAGAGTAATCATGTCCCCTCACAAGCATTTTTTATCCAGAGAAAACAACCCCAACCAACACAGTTTACCCTTATAATTGAAATTCCAAACCCTCTAACCAGTTTAGTCTTTACAGTCTCTCCAGCTCATTTATATAGTTTTTAAGGACTGGAGTCCAAAACTGCACTGAAAACTCCAGGTGAGGCCTTACAAGGGACCTATAAAGAGGGAACCTTATGTTTTCATGCCTTGAGTGAATGCCCTTTTTTATACTAGACTTTACTTTTGTCTTTATTTTTGCTTCTTTACAAATTTCGCTTACCTATAACACATGGAATACAGGGTTAGGTTTGAGCCCTGTATGAAAAAAGAAAAAATGTATATATAATGAACAACAATATGGCTTGGACCTTAAGTTGTACAAATTAGTTTTGTTCCAAAAGGCACATATGCACATTTGAGGTCATATCAGTAGAATTGTATTTGTATTGTATTTAAGTTTAATGAGCCTTTCAAGTATGTTGATCCAAGAAGAAATCTGATTTCCCTTTGTTAAGGACTATGTCATAATTAAAGTGCTCATCCTTAGATCTAGCAGTTTTTTTTTGCTTCAATTTATGTTTTTCCTGAATCAGTACAAATGGAATTTAGGTTTAACTTTTTTTGAACATCAGCTGCTACAGTTGCATGTTATTCTTTGCAATGCCTGGACCAGAAGACAATAATCTTTGCTCAAATAACTCATACTGTTGCTAATGCTTTAATACGCAAACTAACATACTCTTCTAAACTAGCTCCTTCAGATTGACTTGGTAGCTTATTGGCGTGTGTATAGGTCCTGACCGGCTTCGTAACTATTTTGTAGATGAGAAAATGCTGTCGGTCAAGGACTGCATCAACCTATTGATACAGTCCTCTTCTGACTGGTCTTGAAAGCCTCTATGATCCATTTGTTGACCTGGGGGCCAAATGACTGGGCAAACTGGGAGAAGATTTGCTTATCTGGCAACTGTGCCAATACAGTGGATCATTGTGTCTAATGCTGGAGCTCTGTATTTTGTATATTGCTATGGCTACTTTAAATTTCTAGTGTATCTGTATTGCCAGTGACAAAGGGAAGCTAAATTGGACGTCTTCTTAAAATGTTTTAATCAGAATAATCCTCTGGAATATTTCATTGTTTTCTCTATAAAAGAGTGGCACTGGGATGTGATACCAGCACTGTCGGTAATAGTTGCTGCTAGTTGTTGAGGAGGTCTCTCTATCCATGGGTCTTAAATGGGCTGCTTTGTATGAAATCTGTTACAATATGTTTATTTCAGAATATGTTAGGCTTTTGCGTTTACTGTAAAATTTGTTCTACAAGTAATTACCAATATAGAAAGAAAACTTGCAGGTCCCATGTATTCTAGATTTGAGATCCAATAGCTGTATGGTCTTATTAAAGTTTGAATTAAAATTTTATTATGACCCTATTTCTTATTTTACTTAAAGTTGTGACACCATTTGCAAAGAAAACTAGTTTCTTGCAAGCCTAAAGAAGCAGGAGGAGAGGAAATTCTTGGCAGATGGTTGAAGAGAAGAGCTGGAGATCCTTCCACGCCCTGTGGCATAAACATCATGATAATCTGTCTCCCTTTGGAGTATGTAACACGCTTCTGAAAGATATTTCATTCCTCCTTAGAGTTCTGTATTTTTAATAAGTCTTCGTGTGGCAGGATGAAATTATTCATAATTAACAAGAAATAATAATCTTACAACGCTTTGAAGGAAGGCCTGCATTGAAATGGGATTATATGTTGGGGAATCTATGTTTTACAGTTTCCTTGGATACTGAAGGATAGTTTACACAGGATTCCATGGCAATAGTGTAGGAATTGTCACACAGACTATATTTAGATAATCTGTGCCTGATCTAGAGCATCTTGAGCAGAACCTGACACAATGTGAAGGCAATAATCCAGTAGTAACTTTTAGACAGAAATGAGACCATATTTTATTTCTGTTCTGTAAAAGCTGCACTTTAAAAGCAGTCGCATCAACAATTTTAATGCACCTTTGCCCATATGTGGCTGAAGCCTACTTTGGCCAACGTACAGATCTGTTATCCAGAAACCCATCAAAAAGGTCCATAATAAGCCAATACGGTGGGTTGTCTTTGTGGCTAAGTTGCAAAAGTGTCTGTCATTAGGTCAAAGATTTGGGAGTTCAAGGTCCGGTTTCTACCTTTGAGAGATGCCTAGCTTTAAAGGGACACAAAACCCAACCATAAAGGTGTCCCCCTGCACCTCCTAGTTCTCTACAGAAGTTGAGAAAAAGCTTAATTACACAGGGAAACAAATTCATGAGAATTCTACTTAACAAAAACGTTATTACAAATGCAAGAGAATCGACCAATGAGAATGCTAATTTCCAGCACTGCGTCAGGCATTTAGCTATTATTTTACATACAGAGATTATTGTGCCATTTATTTTATTTCATTATATTACACTGTAATCAAACATGGGGAGGAAGGACAGACTTGTTTGGTGCTGGTAAATTGTGCTTACTGCTTGCAAATCCAAATGCAGGAACAAAGAACAGAGAGCCAGATTTACACACGTGAACTAGGATTCTCGTTGGAGGATTTTTGTTTTTGCTGCTGTGTGCACTGGAGAGCTGGGGGAAGTTTTTTTGTGCAATATTGCTTTAAGAATACAACTTTGATATTGCTGGACTGCTGCTCTTAGCGTGCCTTAACCTTGATAATATGTAAAGGTTTGCTGGGATTTGTACTCCAGCAACAACTAGTAAAGTGTGGTTGAGCAGTGCAGTGCAGCAAGGTTTAGTGTCCATTAAAGGAGAACTAAAACCCCTTAGGTACAATGGCCCCCCAACCTCTCCCTCCCCATACAGTCTATTACGTAGAATGGTGCCCTTGTATGAATCCCTGAGCTAAAAACACAGAACAGCGGAGTTCCCAGGCACCATCTTCAGGCACATACTCAATTGGAAGAAATCCACTCCAACTGCACCTGCCGGGTCCATGTCACCGAAGAGACCTGAAGAATATCCGAATAGACATGGCAGCCGGGAACTCCGCTGCTCTGCCTTTTTTGCTCAGGTTTTCAAACGGCACTTTATGTTATAGACTGTGCAGAAAGGGAGAGATGAGGGGATGATGGATGGTAGTTGAGGGGGGCTTTTGTAACTGGGGGTTTAGGTCTCCTTTAAGCTGCTCTGTGGGATCCGTTACCTTTCATAAAAATAAGGCAGTGCCATGTCCCAATAGTGTCCTTTTTAAACAAATATTTAAAGAATGGAATGGCCCACCATTTATACATGCAGCGCTTGCAGTGGTTCAACCATATCGTAGTTAACACTTTAACACTTGCTAAACTCAGAACACTGCTGACCTTGTGTGAGATGTGTGTGTCTATATATATATATATATATATATATATATATATATATATATATATATATATATATATATAGACACATACAAGAGTCCTCTGCACTCAACCCATTATCAATATATTTAAGACAGAGACATTTTGTGCATACTGCTACTAAAAAATGCCTTACCCTTTAAACAAAACAGGGATTGTTTGTCCATATATTGCAATATATTTAAGCTGGCCAACTACGTCAAAGTCATCCCATATCTGGCCAGTCCTACGCTTAATTTTCATCTGATTCATTAAGAATTCTATTGCTTCATTATACATTTTACAAAGGGACTAGGTTTTACCTGCAACTTAACTTGCTGCTTTCAAAGTAAACCTCCATACTTGGCTGCCCTTTTATTAGACACCAGTGGGATCACCTGACTATAGCTGGGAAGGGTGGGAGCTACAACATAGAGCTGGTCACTGCTCTTGTATAACTATAACAAACAAGGGAAAGTTGTGCTCACCACTATTTTTTAAAAACATTAGGCGGGGGTGCAATGAGGCTGTGACCACAAAATACATATAGACACATACAAGAGTCCTCTGCACTCAACCCATTATCAATATATTTAAGACAGAGACATTTTGTGCATACTGCTACTAAAAAATGCCTTACCCTTTAAACAAAACAGGGATTGTTTGTCCATATATTGCAATATATGGACAAACAATCCCTGTTTTGTTTAAAGGGTAAGGCATTTTTTAGTAGCAGTATGCACAAAATGTCTCTGTCTTAAATATATTGATAATGGGTTGAGTGCAGAGGACTCTTGTATGTGTCTATATGTATTTTGTGGTCACAGCCTCATTGCACCCCCGCCTAATGTTTTTAAAAAATAGTGGTGAGCACAACTTTCCCTTGTTTGTTATATATATATATATATATATGTGTCTATATATATATATATATATATATATATATATATATATATATCCTATATAATAAAGTTCAAGTGTCTCTGCGTCCAGTCCCTGTGTCCGTGGGATTGCGCTACTGCGCATGTGCCCCACGGACCGTCTCTGACATAAGTGGGACAGCGGTAAATAGCCATTAGCCATTATGGGTTGACTTTCCTTTGTGCCTCAGAGAAAGCCCCGGTTGGCAGGAGAGTCCACAAGAGCCGCTATTGTGTGTGTAGGCGGGAGCAGCGGAGCAGGCGGGTCGGTAAGTAGGAGGGTAAGTGTGAGGCGTCAGTCACAGTCCAGAGAAGTAACAGACAGGAGGGCTCTGTGGGAAGGAAGAGGCAGTGGCAGATCAGCTGAGCCGGGGGGCAGGGTCACGGTCCATCTCAACTGAGCCTGGGGGCGGGGTCACGGCAGATCAGCTGAGCCGGGGGCAGGGTCACGGTCCCTCCCATCATGGCCGCCACCATGTGCGACGTGTTCGCCTTTTGTGCTGAGCAGGACAGTGGAGATTCGCTTTGTCAGCAGCGGGAAGGTACCAGGGAGCGGGGAGAGAGCGGGAGCGTCGGGCTTGGGGTCAGCGGGGTCGGGAGAGAGTGGGGGACGAGGTCTGTGAGAGGCTGGGAGTGAGGGGAGGGAAAGCAGCTGATGAGCCGCGGCCCGTGTGTCTGAGAGGAGGGATATAAGAGACACGGGGTTACCTGGGAGATTTTTAGTGTCACGTGTGAGTAACAACAGGACAGTGAGTGGCCTGGGCCCAATGTGTCTCCTTCACCCACGTGACTCCCAGTCTCCAGCAGCTCCCTGTGTGATCTACTGACTTGTGTGTGACTCCTCTGTACAATCAGATCTGTGTGTGACTCCTCTGTACAATCAGATCTGTGTGTGACTCCTCTGTACAATCAGATCTGTGTGTGACTCCTCTGTACAATCAGATCTGTGTGTGGGAATCAGTAAGCCAATATAATAAAGTTGAAGTGTCTCTGCGTCCAGTCCCTGTGTCCGTTGGATTGCGCTACTGTGCATGTGCCCCACGGACCGTCTCTGGCGAATTTACGCTAGCGTGAGCAGCTCGAGCTGTGGGATGTTTTACCATTGTGGGTGATAGTCTGAAAAACATAAATACGTTACCGTTCGCTGACCTAGAACAATTCTGTTTTTATAAATGTTTGACTACATATGTTCTAGCGCCCGTTAATTTAACGGGCTTAATGTCTAGTATATATATATATATATATATATATATATATATATATATATATATATATATATATATATATATATATATATATATATATATATATATATATATATATATATATTAAACAGAAGGACCCGCATTCCAGTCTGTTGCAAATCAAATTATGTGCACATACTAAAAATAATTTGATTACATACGTTTTTTCACCCACAAATGTTTAAATATTCGGGCATTAGGGTTCGGCTGCTAGACAATGTGAGTATATATAGTATGTGCCATATATGCTGCCAATTTGCTTTTTAATCAGCCGTGCACTTGAACTGATTACTTTCAGCAACTAAGCATATAGCTTTCACATACAGTGAGTTTCAAAGGGATGAGCCAATAAACCTAATGCCATTTCAGTTTAATACACCTATTTTTTTTTCTTATTATGAATAGTTCACATTAATAAGACACTGTCATGAAACATCTGTTTCCCTTGTGTCCCTATTCATTATGTAGGCATTGCACCTACTTTTAGACATTACAGAGATTATCAGAGATTCTCAGAGCCATAACATTCTGTTACACAGGCCTGGTGAGTTTTTATATCATACTTACTGCCCGGTGTTGTTTCAGCCAAAGGGTCTCTGCTCAGGGCAGTTTACAATTATATTCTGGTGCCTAACATATTGGGCCATTATAACTTGTCAGTTTTGACAATTAGCTACCAGGCAAATCTGGCGAGTGTTAATCCCTAGAGCATTAATTAGTCAGTTAGCAAATAAGCCAATTTAAAAATGGAAAACATTCTGATAATATATGTTTACAGTTTAGAACTGCCAAATATAATCAAGAGCTGACCACTCAAATCAGTGTCTCAGTTGAAATGTCTATTTTTACCGAAATCCTGTGTTTGTGTGTGTGTGTATGCTGCAGCACTAGTGTGTTAAAAAAAACAACACATTTGCAAATGATTATGCAAAGTTACATTTTATTTCACAAACTTTAAAGCATAAGAACAAAGAAAAGAGGCATTGCGGCAAGTTTAAAAGTTTGGACACACTTCAACTTGTTCATTGATTAAGACCCTAATTACCTCATTAGGCCTTTATAGCCATTAGGGGTTTTCACTTGTTAATGGCAGAGTTCAATAACCTCTATGACATCGTAAACTTCTAAGTGAGGATCAGATAATGAAGCAAAATGCTTCCAGCTCACAAGTTCTGCTGTCCATGATGACAGTTAAGGGGAACTCTGGATGTCAACCATCCAAATAATTTCTGGCAAAAAAACCCACCAGACAGATTTTATTTTCCCATCCGACGAGGACCACATAGGAATGTTCATTCGGCCCTTTTTTGTCAACAGGCTTGTAGACCCTTCTATATGATCTGAACCCCAGACTAATGATAATATCATTTGACCCAGATATGCTTGTTAGGCCCGATTTAGAACCCATTTATGAAATGCTTACTCTGTATATACAGTATGTTCAAGAAGGATATTAAAGGGGTTGTTCACCTTCCAAAACACTTTTTTTCAGTTAGTGGGTTTCAGATTGTTCACCGGGCATTTTTCAATTGCTTTCCATCTTTTATTTTTCAAAATTTAAGTTTAAATTGAATGTTCGTGCCTCTGGTGTTTCAGACTGGCAGTTCAGTGATCCAGGTGCAGATCCTGAGCTGTTACAGTTTGCTCCATTAGTTGATACGTTTCTTATCAGCATCTGTGGGATATTAGCAACTATTGTATGTAACAAGTTAGGATAGAGCTGCTTTAGACATAAGAAAGTGAAAATGGAATCGTAAACTTCAATATTAGAAAAACAGTCACAAATAGAAAATTGAAGGTACAGTAATTGAAAAAAGTCTTTATTTCTGGTGAACAATCTGAAACCAATTCAAGTGAAAAAATTGTTGGAAGGTAAACAACCCCTTTAAAGTGCTGTAATGGAAAAACTGAAACAATATCAACAATGTTAAAAAAAGGATTTGTTGTCTGCTATATTGCCCAAAAGAAGTTTTTCCTCCTTAGGAAGTAATAGGATTCTGCCTGGTCTGAGATTGAAATGGAAAAGTTCAGTAAGGATAAGTCTGAATGTTTCATCAAAGCTGAAATGTTAAATATGCAAACATATACATATCAACATGTTGAAAGAGTTGTGTCATCAACTCCAAGATAAATAGGCCCCAGAGTGTACTGCTGTTCTTACTGTTGCCACAAAGTTTAATATTATTTAAAAAATTAATAGTTTCGACAGTTTTTGTCGACATCGCAAATGCTTTTTTTCTTTATAAAACTTCAAAAAGTTTCTTTGAAAATCAGGGATGTCAAAAATGTAAAGGAAATTTAGTCTAAGGGTAGAACCACATGGGCGACTTTGGTGTGTCTCCGGCGAATCCGACGTCAAAACGCAGGCGTCCAATTGAATGCAACGGAAAATAAGTTAAGAAATACACATGTCCAATCTTGTCGCAGGGTTCATCCGACATGACACGGCTGTCGGATGTAGATGCAGCATTCAGCGTTTGCATCCGAAATTGCTATTGGTTACCTTATGCTCCATCGCATCCGATTTGACGCCTGCGTTTTGGCGCAGCACATCGGATCCACCAGCAACACACCGAAGTCGCCCATGTAGTTCTACTCTTAGTTTTAAAATGTTACTGAAATCTCATTATTTTAACAATTTGGAAAAATGATTGATGGATAATAAAATATTGATGTTCTTCTGTAATAATGCAAGAAGTCCATCGTCAGCCAATAAGAAATAATGGGATATGACTAGGCTCTAGTATGCAAATATATTTTACTAATAATTTGATTGAAGAGAATGTTGAAGTTCTTTATAAATAGTGCAGGTGAAAAACAGTCAAAGTTGTGCTAAAAATGTATCAGAATGCAACATTTCTATCTACGTTAAAGTTTTATATTTAGGCAAAGTAGGTGTAGAATCAAATTTTAACTTCAATGCTTTATAAGTAGGCCAAAAAAATGTCTTCTTCCCTTAATTATATGTATAGATGCTGGTTAATCAACCCTAGATTGGTCCATTTTGTTCCCTTAAAAAGAGCAAATAGGATTAAGGTTTAAAAATATAGCAAGTTATCACCTGCAAAAAATGTATGTTGTGTATGTTCTAGAAAGGGCAATTCTAAGCAACATTTCAATTGGCCTTCATTTTTTTTTAATAATTTTTGAGTTGTTTGCCTTCTTCTTACAGCTTCTTCCACTCTTTTCAGCTTTCAAATGTAGTCACTGACCCCATCTAAAAAACAAATGCTCTGTTAGGCTACAAATGTATTGTTACTGCTACTTTCTATTCAGGAACTCTACTATTCATATTCCAGTCAAATGGATACATGGTTGCGAGGGTAATTTAGAGCCAAGCAACCAGATTGCTGAAATTGCAATAAAAAGCTAAATAACTTAAAAAACACAAATAATAAAAATTAAAAACCAGTTGCAAATTTTTGCAGCAGCATCAGATTAATGAATCCAGCCCTGAGGACAGTTATATTGATAACATGTTTAAATAATTACTTGCTGTTCTAGAAGATAGAAGGGGACATGTAAAGTGAAATGTGGGGCTTATTTGCTGTATTTTTGGAGTAATGGCACAATCAGTGGTGTAATTAGATATCACTGGGCCCCACAGCAAACTATTTTTGAGGCCCACAAAATGTCTAGAGGTTGAAATGTTTTGCCATTACTCATTGAAATTGTATATGAATTAGCCTCTCTGGCCCCTAGATCTCCTGGGCCCCCTTCAGCCGCAGGGTCTGCTTCTTCTGTAGTTACGCCCCTGGGCACAATAATGACTACATTTTTCATATATTGATTCCCTTGAGGTACCCTTGGGGTGGGTACATCTAACCAGATCTTGGATGCCAAAGGGCGCTTGAAACCAGACTGAAGGTCACTGCTTTAAGCTATAATTATTTGTTATGATACTTCTAACAATCATGTCAATTAGACATGGTGGATATATTGCCTGATCTTCTCTGTAAGAATTAATTAAATCTCCCTGAAAGTTTGTCTAAAATGTTTACAGCTGTGGTCTTGCAGCATCTTACACAATAACACATTAGAAAAGGTGATATGGTACATGCATTGTGACTCAATAGATGTCGGATGAAATTCGTTAATTATTAGAGGTGCATAATAAAAAAAGGTGCGGCTTCTGTCATTTGCCAGATCCAAATAAAAATGAAGCCAAAGGACTTTTTTTTCATTTTGACTTCTTTAACTTGCAAAGTTAACGTTTTCACTCATCCAAGCAGCTTCTTCAGTTTAACTGAGCGGCAGGGAAGATATTCCAGCAACAATTTACTATGCTGACATATTGAAGATTGTATTTTATCCAAATTGTATTTCCTTCTTGTTTATGCTTCTTCATACTTAAACCATGTCACCCGCAACACCCGTGTTGTTGATATACAGTAACTGCTCTATCTGACTCTCTCAGTTCTTGCCTCTCCTCCATCACTACTTCCTCTGATCCTGATTCACTGGTAAATACTTACAACTCGGTTCTGTCTGCTGCTATCAATACCCATGCCCCTCTGCAGCCACAACGCAGTCGAGTCCGCAATCCCCGTCCCTGGATGAACAGCCAGATGCAATTTCTGCGGTTCTGTATGCGAGTGGCAGAGGAAATCCCATACAAAAGCTGACTTCCACAACTATAAATTTCTCATGGCCTACCTTGGTACTGCCCTATCCCAGGCTAAACAACAGTACTACAATACACTCATAATCTAACCCACGACGCTTGCTAACAATAAATATAACCCACGACGCTTGTTTTCAATATTCAACTCGCTGCTTCATCCCTCTACAATTGATTCTCTAACACCTGAACATACCCCCCCCCAGGACTTTGCTGACTTCTTTGAAAGCAAAGTTGACTCTATCCACAAACAATTTACCACCCCTCAGATACCAATATTCTCATTCCCCCTAAATCTTCTATCTCCATTTTGATCGTATATCTGAGCCGGAAGTCTCTAAACTTTTCCTATCCTCTCCATCAACAACTTGCTCACTTGATCCTATCCCATCACCTCTACTAAAACAGTGTGCTCCTGTCCTCACTCCATTACTTACTCATATATTCAATTCCTCACTAACTTCTGCTACCTTTCCCTCGTTATTCAAACAGGCCTGTGTCAAGCCCATTCTGAAAAAGGCTACACTGGGCCATCCTGTCTGTCTAACTACCGTCCTGCCTCTCTCATACCGCTAGCCTCTAAACTTCTGGAATGTCTTGTCTTCTCCCGTATTACTAACTTTCTCTGCACCAATAATCTGCTTGACCCTATGCAGTCTGGCTTTCAACCTGCACACTCCACTGAGACTTCCTTATGTAGAGTTGCAAATGATCTCCAGACTGTTAAGGCCAAAGGGCATTACTTTATTCTCATTCTGGACTTCTTCTGCTTTTGATACTGTTAACCATTCTGTTCTGATGCAAGTTCTCCATTCAATTGGTATCCGTGATCAAGCTGCATCCTGGTTCTCTTCCTACCTTTCTGACCACTCCTTCTCTGTTACTTTTGCAAACAAATCCTCTACTCCTGTACATCTTAAGGCGGGGGTGCCTTAGGGTTCTGTACTTGGTCCTCTGTTGTTCTCCTTGTACACTCTCTCTTTAGGAGACCTTATATCTTCATTTGGCCTTAAATATCACCTGTATGCCAATGACATTCAGATATATTTAGACACACCCTCACTAACCTCTGATGTTTAAACCCAGATAGCAGACTGCTTAGTAGCTATCTCTTCCTGGTTGAACCAACGCCACCTCAAGCTCAACTTGGCCAAGACTGAGCTCATGATCTTTCCACCCAAACCGAGCCCTTATCTGCCTTTCACCATTACTATTGATAGCTTAACCCGGTTAACTCAGCACGCTGCTTAGGGGTCAACTTTGACCAGTCCCTCTCCTTCTCTAATCATATTAATAATACTGCCAAAACCTGTAGTTTCTTCCTCCGCAATATAGCCAAGATACGCCAGTTTCTTTCACAAACAACAGCCAAAACACTAATCAATGCCTTTATCTTGTCCCGTTTAGACTATTGCAATCTCCTCCTAAATTTTCTTCCTGACTCCCATCTCTCTCTCCCCTCTAATCAATCTTAAACTCTGCTACCAGGATCCTTCTGCTCTCTCCTAAAAGGGAACCTGCTCAACCCCAACTAAAATCCTTAGTGTGGCTGCCGGTTAATCAAAGAATAGCATATAAAATCTTTCTACTAACATTCAAACCCCTTCACTCCTCTGCTCCTCACTCTTCTCTTGTCTCACTTTACGTTCCTGGTCGTCTTCTCAGAGTCACTTTCTCTTCACACCATCCACAGCCACCTCTCATCTCAAACCCTTCTATCTTGCTGCTCCTTACCTCAGGAATTCACATCACCACCCTCGGTACCACAGAAATTGGAGAGCACTACCTTAAGCCTTTACAGTGGTGAGATGTATAATGGTGCACTCTATAGCAATAAATGTGCAATTACAGACCCTCTGCCTGTATAGTGAAGTTCTAAAACATGGCAGAAATCACCCTCTTGTAAACAACAGCAATTTTGTAGGGGTCAATCTATGGCTGCTCATTTTCTTTTTGTAAGCAGTAACAATACTTACTATTCATTCATTAAAAAAAAAAAAAAAGAATCGAATTTTTATAAATCATTTTCCACTTAACTACCAATTCAAAGTAATGTGACAAATTATAACTGATAATTTGGCATGTCAAGGTAGAATTTCAGTACAGCCACTGAACTCTAACACCTAGTAGAAAATAATTGGATTCAACTGTTCAAAGCAGTCAATTTTATTCTGACAAATGAACACATTTGATAGAGCTGGTACATCTGCCAGTTTGATTAAAATAAATAAATTTGAAAAAAAAAAACTTTCCTGGCTGTTAGGAAAATGTTCTAGGAAAGTGTTAACAAATGCAATAATGTAATGTAATAAATGTAATAATGCAATGAATGTAATAATATTCTAACTGCTTGTAATCCATCAGAATTCCCCAGTTTGGATTGTCATAAATCACCCCCTTAGTGTTTGCTGCCTGAAAGGCTTTCGTGGGCTAATGGTATAAGCAATGTACCCAAAATGCACTGCCATGAGTAACGTAAAACACAAGCGTCATATTAAATGAATCCTATACCACCTGCCTTATGGTAAAACCTGTAACAGTCACAGAATGGACCTGATCAAGTTCCTCTTAGAGACATTATTGTGAATGGGAGTATACTTTTGTTAATTAGCTTTACTTGTGCTACATCCTCACATTTCTTTCATCATACCCAATTGCAGAGGAATCAGCCTTTCTTTGTAGTGAGAAGGCAAGAAAATATCAGTAATTAGGGGTTTCATGTTCCCTATGCAGGTATTTGTCTTCCGTTCCCTGCTTGAGTTCCAACTGTCTGGTAAATGACACAAAGCGTGTCCTTTCTTAAACCATTTCCATCTTGGCTGCCATAGATTCTAAAATATTTCAACCTACTATGAGTCATAATGACATTAACAGGTTGTGCTTGGTTAGAAAACAGTTGCAGTCAAAAGGAGAAACAAAGCTCTTAGGGCTCTTACACATGGGTGTCTTTCGCTGCGCTCCCTTGTGTTGCGCTTTCTTTAGTTCAGCCGCAGGGGAGCGCAGGAGTTGACGCACTCAATTATTGTGAAGGGGGCTGTACCGAACGCAGGTTGGGACGCAGCATGTTGCATTCCACCTGCATATGGCACTTACATGCATCTGTGTGAGTACAGCCCCCTTGAAAATAATTGAGTGCATCTACTTCTGCGCTCCCCTGCGGCTGAACAAAAGAAAGCGGAGCGCAGAAAAAAACGCCTGTGTGTAAGACCCCTTAGGGCAGTACATTTTTCAGGGTCGGACTGGCCTGCCAGGACACCTTAAGAAATTCCGGTGGGATCCAGCCCTGGTTGGCCCCTCAGCACCTGGCTTGCAGCAAAAGTCTCTCATACCTCCCAACATTTTGGATGTAAAAAGAGGGACAAAAAATTTTTTTCCACACGTAGCGCAGCAATTTTTTGACCACACCCCTTTCTGTGGCCAAACCCCCTAATTACCATGTTTGTTTTACAAAATTTGGCAGGTTATGAAAGTTTGAAAATATTTCTCCTTATCTAAACTGTGTTTTTGTGTCTCAAAATTGTTACAAAGGATCTTATTTGCACCTGTTAGCTGTTCTGGGCTCTCTGCTAAAAGCCAATTAAGTGAGAAACTTTGTTTCTTTTTCTGGCTGTTCAGTGCAGAGAAAAGAGGGACTTTCCAGTACAAATGAGGGACTGTGGGTTGAGCTGTCAAAAGAGGGACTGTCCCTCCGAAAAAGGGACAGTAGGGAGGTATGCTATCTGTTCGCTCCTCCTTTTTGTTAAATGCCAGGATATTTCCATACAACTGGAAAGCCTTATATCCCAAGCAAACCAATAATGAACGTGTGTAGTTTTGTATACATTCCTAATATAAGCACTGTTTAGAGTTCAGAGCCAAAAATGCCCTTGACAGTAAGCAGACCCCAAAAATACTGTAAATTCTCGTACAGTAAATATTGTAAAACATAAAAGGTTAATATATATTTCATCCTCAAAACTCCCAACTGCAAATCTTTGCTAAAATTTAACCCTGCCATGATTTTTTTTTCATGCTGCAAAGCTCACTACAATGCACCGGAGCTCATCTATGCCTCGCTTTTTTAGAGGCAAAAATATTTAATGACGTAAAGGTGATTTCTCAAAAGTTGCATTTTTTTTTTAAAGGAAAACTTTACCCCCAAAATGAATACTTAAGCAACAGATACTTTATATCATATTAAGTGGCATATTGAAGAGTCTTACCAAACTGGAATATATATTTAAGTAAATATTGCCCTTTTACATCTCTTGCTTTGAATCACCATTTCGTGACTCTATCTGTGCTGCCTCAGAGATCACCTGACCAGAAATACTACAACACTAACTGTAACAGGAAGAAGTGAGGAAGCAAAAGGCAGAACTCTGTCTGTTAATTGGCTCATGTGACCTAAGAAGTATAAGCTTGTTTGATTTGTTTGTGTGCACAGTGAATCGTATGATCCCAGGGGGCGGCCCTTATTTTTTAAAATGGCAATTTTCTATTTATGATTACCCAATGGCACATACTACTAGAAAAGTATATTATTATGAAAATGGTTTATTAGCATGAAGCAGGGTTTTACATATGAGTTGTTTTATGCAATTTCTTTTTATAGAGACCTACATTGTTGGGGGGTATAGTTTTCCTTTAAAAAACCCACCTCTTTCCAAATTATATCAAGTATTTCTAAAATGTTTCCTGTGTAGAAAAAAACATTAGAGTCCAGCTAAAAATGATAGTCATAAACCTTTTGTTCCTCCGATGAAAACATTTACATCTTTACTTGCTTTAAACCCCTATTTTTCTGAAGAGCTACTTATACAGTAGTTAAATATAACTGTGGAAAGTTCATCCGTTCGGTTTCGGAGCCCTGCCGACTGGAACTGAGCTGTCATTTGCCTTAAATGGGCTACATATTGCACACTCAGCTAACTGGTATGAGCTGAAGGTTTTATAATGAACTTTTTGTTTTAATTGTAGGGCTTTTTTTTTTTTTTATTTGAGCAATTTAGCAAAAATAAATGGCCGCTATAGTGAGATGGGACTATATCACAGGGAAGAGTATGTAAATGTGTACATATGAGCAAAGACAGAGAATAATAATGCAATTTATGTATCATAATTCAGCCGCAGACATTCTCCTAGATAATGAGAAAAAAATATGCTTTGGACACCTGTACCTCACTGATTGCTTGGAAGTCCTGGTGATTATTTCAAGGTTCCTTCAACTCAAACAAACATTAATTATGCCCTTCTTTAAATGTCCCCCTCCACGGTAATTTTGGAGGCAATTATGCTTTAAAACAGTATTGAATTAATTTGCACCTGCTACTCCCTGTCTCCCATTAACTCATAATGATGCCATCATTACTGCCTAAAGCAAATGAATCACCGCTTTAGAGTTGTCTTCTAAGGTCATATGTGTTTAGCAGGTACTAGCGGGGAAAGAGCAATTGTCTTAGAGGTGAGAGTGAAATAGCTCTTATCTCTCCTTATACCAGTCGTGCGCAATAAACAAATGGCACGGAATATTGGGAAAAGGGGGTGTCACTGAGATTTCATTATATTGCCTATGGGAACGGGGGGTGTAGTTGAGGTTTCCATCATATTTCCTATGTTTTGCTGCTGGTTATATTTTTCCCCAACTCATTGCCATTAGTACAGGTGTGGGATCTGTTATCTAGAAACCCGTTATCCAGAAAGCTCCGAATTACAGGTAGACCATTTTTTTCAAATAATTCCAATATGTAAAGATGATTTTCTTTTTCTCCACAGCAATAACACAGCACTCACAGGACTTGCTTAAAAATGCTTTGTATTGCAAAATCAAGATTTCGGTCACATATTCAAGACTTGAGATCTGACTTGAAAAAGGTCTGAATATGTGACTGAAACCTTGATTTTGCACAATAATTTCATTTTTTAAGCAAGTCCTGTGAGTGCCGAGTCATTGCTGTGGATGTGCTTGGTGAACTGCCACTTGGCACCAGGCAGTTGGTGGATTTAAAAAAAAACAAAAAACTATGCACAATGCAAAAATGATTCCTTTCCTTTTTTTAAAATCTGACAATTATGCAGATCTGTGAAAGCTTTAGCAACCTGTTGGCGCAGCAAATATTAATAGTTACGTTGAAAAAAGTCCAAAGTCCATCAAATTCAACCCTTCTAACTGAACACCAGCATCCATACACACACAGACTAAAACTATATACACCAATATCTATATTAATTGTGGATTTTAGTATCACAATAGCCTTGGTTATTATACTTGTCCAAGAAATCATCCAAGCCCCTCTTAAAGGCATTAACTGAATCAGCCATCACAACATCACCCGGCAGTGCATTCCACAACCTCACTGTGAAGAACCATCCTTGCTGCTTCAAAGGAAAGTTGTTAAAGCTTGCACTCATGCATAGGTTATATAATAAAACTTTGTATGCAAAGAGTTTTGGCACTTAAAAAACATACGCCTCTTACATTATCTCTGATTTGACTATTTCCTACCCCTGACATCATAGATCTGCCTGATAATTTATATACCTGTGTCTCAACAAGGGTGGGATTGTGTATTTGTGTAAAGGGGACACGTACTTTTAGCACTCAATGGGTGCAAAATGTTGTCTAAGCTAAGAGGGGCAATAGGTTGAACCAAACATGTCAGTTGCTACCCTGACATCACTATTATGAACCAATAAAATTCCCAATTTAATAACTGTTTAATGAAGAATATTACAGTAGGGAATGCTAATGTTTTTCCTTAAAGGAGAAGGCAAGGCTTGGTGCACTTGGGGGTGCCAAATGTTAGGCACACACAAGTGATTGTATTGACCTGAAACCCCGGGCTGGTGCTCCTATCAGCAGAAAACTGCACTGGCCCAGGGTTATACCAGTGAGCACCACGGATCACTTCTCTTCCGGCTTCTTCTCTCCTTCGTGAGGCTGCGCATGTTCAGTAGAACGAAAAGCTGAACTTTAAAAATTTGGCTATTTCGTTCAACTACACGTGTGTTTGCCATGGGAAATTTGAAGAAAGAATACACCGCAGTTTTCTGCTGATAGGAGCACCAGCCCAGGGTTTCAGGTAAGTTAATACAATCATTTAGGGGTGCCTAACATTTGTCACCCCCAAGTGCACCAACAAGCCCGGATTTCTCGGGCGGGCGCCCCTAAGCCCACACTACCCCCGCGCGTCGCGAGCGCACGCGTACCTGCGCATAACAGCCGGCAAACGTCGCTATTGAATGGGGACGCACAGGTACCCATAATGTGGCCTCGCCACAAATCCGGGCCAGTGCACCAAGCCTTTCCTTCTCCTTTAAGTATGCACATATTATTTCTGCTTACAACTTTATTTCATGTCCCCACTAATGATAAAGAAATTGATTCACACAAAAGATTACTAATCTCTTTAAAACTATTGAATTTAATAAAACATGGTTTCCCTTTACAGTGCAGGGTCCCAGGGCTTTTCATTATTGTTGTTTTTATTGGCTTTTGCACAATGACAGCCCGTTCCTGATTTTCTATTCCAGCAAGTGTGCAATGTTCCCACAGTAATCTACAAACAAACCGATCTGGTAATTGGGATTCTCTGGTTAGCAGAAGAACCTTACTAGTTCAGTCAATCACATGCCTTGCCTGTGACAAGTAGGAAAAGCATTATTTTCTAGTGGAAAATACTGCAGGGTAAGATAACTAGGATGGACATTTCCTTCTTCAGAGCTGAATTTTAGCATTTTGCAAGCACAATTCACCATGTCAGGCTTTCAGAAAATCCACTGAATATTAAAGAAACAAGAGGAGCATGAATCCATTGCAGTTTAAATAGAGGATTGCCACGGAAACTGCTTGTAAAATGTAAGCAAAAAGTAAAGGCCAATTAGTTCTATCCTGAAATACACCGTGACCATTTCAGGAAACATACAGGGATGTTGCCTAAACATAGGTAAAAGCATACAGAAGGAGATATTCATCATGGTACTGGAAAAAGGTCCAAATTATGATATTTTCCCGAAGGCTTTTGGTGAATGTGTAGAGACGAGTATAGGGAATGGTGTTTGTTCTCATTATATTTTATTTACAGTGTTGGTGATTAAAGCATCATTAGAACTTTTATTCATTCTGTTTCCCCAAGTCTACTGAATTCTGTTAATTATATTTTCCACTACCTATTACCTGTTTGCCCCCTAAACACAACCTTTAAGTCCTTATAAAGCCTTCTTCAAAAATAATGAAGGAAACAAGCTATGATTAAAATGTTAGGAATTTAAATATTTGGGATTTAGGTTTATAGTAAATTAAAGGGGTTGTTCAACTTCTAGTATGAGACACATTTCAGTTTTTTTTATTTGTTATTTTCAGTTATAATAGCTTTATATTCAGCAGCTCTTCAGTTTGCAGTTTCTGCAATCTGGTTTCTAGGGTCCAAATTACCCTAGTAACAATGCATTAATCTGAATAAGAGATTGGATTATGAATAGAAGAGGGCCTCAAAAGATAGATGAGTGATAAAAATAGCAATAATAATACCCCTGAAGCCTAAAGGTGGCCATACACGGACCGATAAAAGCTGCCGACAGACTGTGTCGGCAGCTTATTGGCCCGTGTATGGGGCCCCCCGACGGGCTTCACCGATCGAGATCTGGCATCTATTCGTTGATGCGGTCCCGCGATCCGCCCGCCCGTTAGGCATCGTTAGGATCCGATCGTTGGGCCCTAGGGCCCACGATCGGATCACCCCGATATTGCCCACCTCAAGGTGGGCATATCGGAGGGAGATCTGCTCGTTTGGCAAGCCATTCTATAATGGCGAGCGATTCTATAACATACTAAAAATTAACTTGAAGGTGAACTACCCCATTAAATAGAATCTAAGTTAATATGCCTAGAAACGCCATATTTTATATATTAAATTTACTGCACCACCCTAAAGGTTCAGCATTTCTATAATGGTAATGATCCAAGCCTTCAAAGTTGTGCACTGGGGGTCACTATCCTGGATTTCATTAGGAGTGACATGCTCTGGGCAGCTGTTCAGAAGCTGAGCTTAGGGGTCATCACAAATCATCAAGCAGAAAATGAGGCTTTGCCTGTTGTATAAGCAGATATTACAGGACTGATTATAAGACATTTACACATGCATTTAAAACTAATGAACATGATCTGAATGAATATATATGAGAAAGTTGTTTAGAATTAGATTTTCTATTATTATGCCTGGCACAGTTGTCTGTCTTTATCGGCCATCCTAATCTGTAAAACTTCTATATATTTCTTCCTTTTCTTTGTATAATATAGCCGCTTATTTTCTTTTAGTTTTCTAAAATCTGCTCATCTGCTGATCCCACCAAGGTGATCTGTGCTCTCTGCACTCTTGGGGAGCTGGAATTAGGCAGCTGAGAATTTGTGTCTCTCTCTAATGATGTCCTCAATCCTCTAAAATCCTGACACTTCCATGGACATAAGATGAAACCTTTATAATGCGCAACAATAATTGCCTACTAACGTCTTGAATCATGTATGTGTAATAGCCCTCAAAACCGTAGCGGGACAGGGAAGAAAGGTTGCAATAGAGGACAATGCAAAACAGAAACAAGAGAAAAGAAACAAAACAAGTGCAAGGTGACTGCTGCCATGAGATTAGTTTTTAGAGAAATATATAACAGTAAGAATAATGAATAAAATGTTAGGTTAAAATGTTTTTTTCTTTTCTTTGTAAAGTGTGCATCTAGATATGTACACTGCAAGTTTAGATGCCTGTGGGTACGTTACTTTCAATAATATATTAGGTCCATTAAGGACTGAGTACCTGATGCGGGTCAAAACACTGGAGTTGAAATAATGCAAAATGGAAATACGTTTTATATAACAATATCTGTCACCAAATGCTTTGCACTTCTCTTAATCAAACAGTATATAAATGAATAAACACTACCCAAATGTCACTTCCCCCCCCCCCCCGGAAATTTCTTCCTGAGGTTTCAAGAGAAATTCAGTGCCCAATCGAAATGGGTTTGAAGCATGACCAGGCCAGATGCTGAGTAAGAGCTAATCTACAGGCTATGGATTTGCCTTTATGATAGTTCATCAGTGCAGGAAGGATTTCTGCAAAAAAACATGTTCTGTCTGCTTCAGATAGGCTGGTTATAAATCTCAAGAGCAGACTGTGTTAAAACACATTGTCATCTTCTAAGAAACTTCCAAATGTAATGATAATAAACGGCAAAGACTTCATAAGCCACATTGTACCGCAGATGCAGCTTCCGGGAGAGAAACCCTGCAACATTTGGATTCCAAATCAAAGAAAATCCCCTAAGGGTTTTTAAACCACATTTCTGGACAGAGACCTTATCTTTCCATGTTGAAACCTGCTTAGGGAAACAAGCAGTCTTCAACTTGGTTATGACTGAATACTTCACCTTTTAATGCTTCCAACATGTGTGGGTTTTAATTAGCTACCAATGTGTCTATGAAAATGAAAAAATAAAATATGACATTTCCCAAAATGCAGTTCTCTGCATACAGTGGAAACCCATCTTTGTTCCTGCAAAAGATCATTTATTAAACCCCATAGTATTTATACTGCATGTGGTGATTAGAGGCCCTGCTTTGAGTTTTTATTTATTTTAAGTGCCCATTCTTCTTTTGAGTCACACACTGTACTGTGCCATATGTTTGTTACTATATACCAGGGATCCCCAACCTTTTGAAGCCGTGAGCAACATTCAGAAGTAAAAGGAGTTGGGGAGAAACACTAGGATGAAAAATGTTCTTGGGGTGCCACATTTGGGCTGTGATTGGCCATTTAGTAGCTCCTATGTGGATTGTCAACCTACATTGAGGCTCTGTTTGGCAGTGCACCTGGTTTTTATTCAACCAAGACTTGCCTCCAAGTCTGGAATTCGAAAATAAGCTCCTACTTTGAGGCCACTGGGAGCAACATCCAAGTGGTTGGAGAGCAACATGTTGCTCACGACCTACTGGTTGGGGATCACTGCTATATACTGTGACACAGTGACTAGGAAAACCCTAATGCAGGGGTCCCAAACCGTTTTTTACCCGTGAGCCACATTCAAATGTAAAAAGAGTTGGGGAGCAACACAAGCATGAAAAAGTCCCTTGGCTGTGATTGCCTATTTGGTAGCCCCTATGTGGACTGGCAGCCTACAGGAGGCTCTACTTGGCAATATACTTAGTTTTTATGCAATGAAAACTCGCTTCCAAGCCTGGAATTCAAAAATAAGCACCTGCTTTGAAGACAATGAGAGCAACATCCAAGGAGAGCAACATGTTGCTCACGAGCTACTGGTTGGGGATCACTGCCCTAGTGGGTAGGTTTGTCTCTTGCAACTTGCTCTATGAGATAAAACAGATGTGGAAATGTCAGGGGCTGTGTTCACTCAGGCTGAAAAAGCCAGTATAGGAGCTGAAATCGCTTAGTCATCACCTGTGAGAAAAGTGGACGGCCATGAATAAGTTCTCTGCCCAGGAAGTGGGGTATGATCTTGTGAAGCTTTGTGAGGACAAAGAAAAAAACTCCCAAAGACTGTGGGTAAAATAATTGTAATCCATCCGGCATTCAGTTGCCATAATAGTGTCTGAGGCTATACTAAAAACAGGTTTTTGACATTCAAGCAGCCAGTGGACCAATCTCTTCTGGTATCGAAGAATCAACTTGCCATTGTTTTTTATCCTATGAAAAATTCCTATTTGTGAAAACCCTGCTGTGAGTAAAACACAGGAATATACCTACTTGAAGTTGTTCTGGGGTGTTGCTGACACGTCTTTTGAAAATGTTATTACCACTTCTGCTGTTTAAGTGAATTCCGGCAATACATATATTATATGAATCAATTAAGATCTTAAAATGTCTTAAATTCTTTCAATTGGAGTTGAGCCGTAAAAGGGTAACCACCCCTGCTCCTTTCACATCCTGAAACATTGTCTGAAGTTGGATACAGGGTTGGACACACAGAAGAGTGCGCTTCTAATGGCATCTACACATAATAAGAAAGCAAGAGCAAAGTCAGTGGTCCGTGTAATGTCCTCTTGATTCAATGAAGGCACAACACAGGCGTTATCCTGCAGCAGCACATTTAGAAGTTGTGCCAAAACATCAGCAGTCCTTAACCAACTTGCACACAAATAATCTGAGGGGGGAACAGTCATGCACCGGCTTTGCATGCTGAGCCCATTAATAAATGTCTTGTGCTTTAAATAGGAACATTATTCATAGATGGATTATTCCAAAACATTTTGTGATATATCATAAATTCCCTCCAGTCTCTCTCTCTCTCCATTAGATTTCCTCACAGGAGACAGCAGGAGAAAAGAGACAAAAAGTGTAAGCAGTGAGGAGCATGATGTCCAACATTTTACTTGATTAATGAATATGGCTGTTAAGCTGCTGAACACTTTTTTTTTTTTTTTTTTTTTTTTAGACTGGAATAATCTGGAGGTTTACACACAGTAATGGTTTTTCTTACAGTTACTAGCACAGCTTCTCTAGTGTAGCTCAAACAGGCCGAATAATAATCTCATCAAATACATAAGGACTGCCATGCTGCTTGGCTCACTTCTGTTGCCTATCTGCCTTCAGATCAGGTGGTTCTACCGATCCCAGATTTCTGGCACAGGATATGGCTTGCACAAGGAGTGCCCTTCATGCAATAGCAAGTCCTGTGTAGTCCTAGCTGCCTATATAGTGGGTCCCTGACTGGTGAGGTACCACTGGGGTGCTGACCCCTTCCTTACTCCTTGTTGGAGCCTCTGCTGCTTAGCTAACTGGCCTAGGCCTTATTTCTCACCACCTACAATGAGCTCCTACCACTGGCAGACTTAGCTTACACCTCTCTAAAGTAACATACCTGAGCCTAGTGAAAGCTGATGTGGCCCATTGCTCTCCATACACGGACCTAGGGAAATGCCCTCATGAGTGCCACAGAGCATAACCTGCTCCAGAACCCTCTCAAGTGGATTCTGTATCTAACACTTCCATTTAGTAACAACCATTCACATAAAATATATTTAAATTGTGTTAATCTCAAAATGTGTTTATTTAAGTCCATATCTATCTATCTATCTATCTATCTATCTATCTATCTATCATCTATCTTTCTTCAGATCCCTTGACTCAACAGTTAATATGTTTCTGGCACAGAATATGACTTGCATTAGGGGTTCCCTCCATGCAACAACAGGACTTTAGCTCCATATACAATGAGTCCCTAACTTCCAAGGTGCTAACACTTTCCTTACGCCTCGCTGGCCTAGACTCTCTTTCTCACCACCGACAGTGAGCTCCACAAAGCTGACCTGCATCTAGCGAACTTGACTTGCCTTGGCACCTCTATAAAATAACAGACCTGAGGCTTCCAGGTGTCATTTACTTTACAGCCAAAAGTGGATGTGGCTCACTGCTTGATATAAAGACTATATAGGGAAATCTCGTCACAGAGGAGAACCTGCTCTAGAACCCTCTCAAGGGAATTCACTAACTAACACTTCCTTTAGTAATACCCATTCACATAAAATATTATTATTTAATTATGCCTACTAGTGATGGGTGAATGTGACCTATTTTGCTTCACCAAAAATGGTGGCAAAAAAATTGGGAAACGCATTAAAGTCAATCTGCTTTCTTTGTGCAACTTTTTTCAAACAGCGCAACAATATTTTTTACTATACATTAGAGTCTATTGCCATTTTTTTTGCTGCGAAAAGTGGCAAAATATTTGTCATCCTTAATACCTTTATACCCTTACATGCATACAGCTAATTCTAAGAAACAGCATTGCAGCTATAGAGGTAGTGACTTGTGCCACAAAAACTCAATAAATGTCGTTCTAAGACTCATATAATTGACTTACCTAATAGTAAAACCTTATTTACATAGGTACTTCCTAAGGCTCTTTTATACTATTAATCCTGACCTGTAGTAATGCATTAGGCATGAGCTTGTAATTATGTATCTAACTCAGTTTGTATCTGGCTGGTACCCACAGTTTTTTTCATCTGTGTAAATTAATGCTAGGTCTAAAAATGAGCGTTCATGTACTATATTGAATTGTCTCTGCAACGATAACAGCATGCACAGCATGAGGTTCAGCTTCACATCTGTCTAGTGACTGGCTAATATATTTGATTTTAATATTTTATTAACCCAGCACCATGTTGTAAATTCTTTTCTATATTGCTATAAATCTTTCTCTTTCGTTTGGTTTTCATTGTTCAGAACTTTTATTTTACTGCATAATGTTGAGGCCACCCCATTGAGCCAGAAGAAGGCATCAGAGCAAGGCACAGGAGAGGGTTAATTTCAATAAGCCTTGTCTACTTTCACAAATATGTTTATTTAAGTCCCTAAGCGGTTAAGTGATTGAACCTGGAGGCCAGGGTTCATTTCTTGATTCAGCTCCGTGTGGCCTTGGGCAGGTTGCTCAATGATTTTTAAAGAGAATGAGGGCATCTCTGATCATTCAGCAGATCTAAAAAAAAACAATAAAAAAGTGATTTTTTTTTCTTGCTGAGTTTGTAAAATTTGCAGAAGGTCAACATACTACATATAGAATTATTGAACTGATTAAGTGCCTTGCATGAACACACTAAGCACTAGAATTGTGTTTATAATTTGAGAAGCAGAACTCCAACATTAAATAAAAGCAGGATTAAATATATATTAAACCAAAGAGTCATGATAGAGCATGAATCTGTCAAATCATTAGGATAAGCTTACCGCTTTCCAAGTTGGGCCCGGGTGCGCATGCCCCAGACCTTCAGCATAGGGGAGTATTCACAACAAAAATAGCAGTTATGCAGGCACCAATCCGAAGCATCCAACAAAAAGAGTCCAAGAGCCAAAAATTTTTGAATATAAAAATATGAAATTTTATTTTACACTACATCTAAAAGAATAATGCCTGACGCGTTTCGTGTCACACAGGGACACTTAATCATAGGCTCAATAAGTACAATTTTGTAACTGTTTACTGTTAACTTTATTTTTGTTTTATTTTGGTATTTACTACTACCTTACAAGTCTTTTGGTAAAACACTATCCAGATTTTTGCTTATCATTCACAAATTGCTTTTCGGTGTCCATTGAGAGAATTTACCATGTGCAAATTGAGATTTTTTGCCATTTTTGCTTGGGTAAAATAAATGAGAGGTTATATGGGTTTAGTAGAGATGTCAACCCTGGCAAAAAGCAAGCCAGGGAACTGGCAAAAAAATGTTGTTGTTTCCTCATGACGACACAGTAAGTGACGTCATTGTGTAAGGCCTGTAATGCTAATTTCATTTAACGCTCTTTTCAAGAATGTGAAAAAGGTTCTAGAAGCAGGAAAAACAATATAGGGTTAAATAAGGGGGACACCTACGTGACTTAACTCATCCCTTTTAAATGCAGTGCTGCTGAATGCAGGTAGTGATATAATCAAGGGGGCCACAAGCCTCTGCACCCCATTTGTGAGAACAGGGACCTGGGGGTGATTCTTCTACATATGGGGCAAGGTGCAAAATGCAGAAAACATGCTAAACTGCACTCGTTTCTGCACTTTGCTCCCTTCGCTGAATGTAGTAACTGACATTTTATTTGTCGTTAAATGAGAGAAGGTTTGTGTATATGTACAGTGTGTGTATATAGATATATATAAAAATTTCTAAAGAACATGCTTTACTGTGAAAATATTCAAAACACATATATAAGTATAAGCTGCCTGGGTGCAGAGCTATGTATTATTATGTACAATTTCTCAAAAGAAGCTAGCACTCACAGGTCTTATGTTGGAGAAGAGATTTTATTAAAGCAAAAAAACGTTTCGACTAGGTCCCTAGACTTTCTCAAAGTGAGTGAGACAAACAACAACCATTTTAAGTCACCAGTGGCGGGAAAGGGGTATGTGTGACATCATACAGTATTATGGATGTGGGAGGGCGGTATAGAATCGTGAAAATAACAATAAAATGCAAGGGATATACAAAAAAAATTTATACATAAAAGAAAAGTAACAAAAAGCGTGGTGATAAGTACAGTAACAAAAAGTGGTACACCATTGCACATAGGTCACCATGCCACGTTTACATAGTATCCTGCCTTAAGTTGCCATGCTACAACCTCATAGCAACCCGCCTTCAGCACGTAATTAACCCCAAGCGCCCTCTACTGTCCGGATTCCCTCTAATGACTTTGGCCCCGTACATGCCTCCCATGCCGCCACGCCCCCCGTGACAGATACTGCCAGTAAGACAGTGCCGCTTCCCTGCCCCTCCACTTTGCTGCTTTGCCCACTACAACGTAAGTTCAGATTAATATACTTAGCGTTCTGCAAGCTTTATTACCATATGCCACAAATTGCACTTCACTTTGCCACATTTTGGCTTTATTAGCGGCCACATACGCTAGCATCTGCCCGATGCCCATATTATTATAGACACAGCGAAAACAACTTATATGTATTATCGTAGTGAAACTGCTCAACCAGGAAGCTCTTTGTTGATGCTGTGTACACTGTTTCGCTTTTCCATAATTGACTTAACCACATGAAGTGGCAACATTGTATCTGATTTTTTGTTACTGTACGTATCACCACGCTTTTTGTTGCTTTTCTTTTATGTATATTGTTTATTTTGTATATCCCTTGCATTGTATTGTTATTTTCACGTTTGTGTACCGCCCTCCCACGTCCATGATACTGTATGATGTCACACATACCCCTTTCCCGCCACTGGTGACTTAAAATGGTTCTTGTTGTTTGTCTCACTCACTTTGAGAAAGTCTAGGGACCTAGCCGAAACATTAGTCATTTTTTTGCTTTAATAAAACCTCTTCTGCACCATAAGACCTGTGAGTGCTAGCTTTTTTTCATCCTTGATAAAGGCCCTAATGTGGGCCGAAACGTTGGACACATGAGTGATGTTGAAATAAACCTCTTTTGATTGAAGATTTTGGTGTGCTGGTCCACTTTGAACGTTAAATACTCTGATTGACCAAGCACCCACGCTTGAACAGCAAGGAAGGAGTGCAGGTACTTTGTGAATGTATATCTATATATATATATATATATCTATATCTATATATATATATATATATATATATATATATATATATATATATATATATATATATATATATATATATATATATATATATATATATATATATATATATACATATATACACATACACACATACACACATACACACATACACACATACACACATACACACATACACACATACACACATACACACATACACACATACACACATACACACATACACACATACACACATACACACATACACACACACACACATACACACACACACACACACACACACATTCACATACAGTACACATATATCTGAAATTATATCCTGTATTAAAAAACTGGTTTCTGTGGCTCATTGCTTACTCTTACTCTTGGTTACCGCAGCACTTGCACGCCAGGATTGGGACTGTTGGGCACAGACTATATTGGGTGCATCTGGGGCATCTGATAAGAGCATCAAGATCAAGGCAAACAAATATTACCTGCACTGAACCTTTAGCTGTGTGTTTTGGAAGGGCCAGCTCCTGCAGAAATTGGTTTATAACATTTTTATTCCTTCTCTTCTCTATCCAGTTTATGCTTGGTTATATTTACTAGAAGGCCGATTTAGGGGTGCCATCGATACTAGCATCATGCAGCTGGAAACTGTAAAACATAAAGATACAAGGCAAATGTATTCAAACACAGGCATGGCTGCTGTGCTGTATTGTGTGTCAGGCTGCAATTGCCAACTTTTCAAGCTTCTCTAAAGTATTACAAGATCTGCTGTCGGACCTCTTATATTTTGTAGGTTTTGTCATTCTTTGTTTTTACCTGAGCTAGCACCACTGCCAACGTAGGAGTTCTTATCGCTTCATGTATTATCAGATGGAGCTTTTTTTTGTCTATTGTATATACATATTATATATATATATATATATACATATATACATATATATATATATATATATATATATATATATATATATATATATATATATATATATATATATATATATATATATATATATATAGGGAAAGCAGCGCCGCTCTTTGGAAGGGGAAAGAGAGACCTCTAGTGGAATCAGAATTTTCATGGCTTTTCCCTTAAAAATGATATTAGTTGCTTGTGTAATTTGCCCGACTCCTGCAGTGTTAAAGCAACGGCAAACAAATATACAGTTCAACCTCATTTTCCTTTCATCTCCGTGTGAGGCGAGGACCCAGCGGTAATTACAATGCTGCAGTGTTCACAGTCACTTTTGGTCAGCCCTTGATGCTGTTGTGTCTGTAAATGTGGTTCCACTGCACCAAAATAAAACAAACACCGACAAACTGGCAGGGTAAAATAATTAGAATAACGATGGCTTAATGCAGTCAAATGAGATGCATATAAATTACAGTTTGGTCCTGGGAATTCTGGGCTGTAATTTATCTGTGTACAGTGGTTCTGCATTGCATCATTAGCAACAGAAATTCACTAATCTGAATGTACTTAGCTTTTTTTCCCATATATGTACCAATATAATATAAATACATTTGGGAGATAGGAGCTATGGTCTAACACAGATACCCATACCAATATAACTAGTGTTTGTTACACTATTGCACTATATAGCAATTTAAACCTCATTTGACATTTATATCACTATTCTGAGAACAATGTTGTATGGCATTGTCTGCTGTTTAAACAGTATTCATATCACTTCTATAAGGTTTTGCCTATACAACAAACATTCATCCCCCCATCCCTGAGTAAACACTTTAATCCTCTCCATCCCCTTGAATCTATCTTGCCTCTTAAGGTGGCCATACACGGGCTGATAAAAGCTGCCGACAGACTGTGTCGGCAGTTTATTGGCCCGTGTATGGGGGCCCCCGACGGGCTTCCCCGATCGAGATCTGGCCGAAAGTCGGCCAGATCTCGATCGGATGGGTTTAAAAATCCCGTCGGATCGCGGCCGCATCTGTTCGTTGATGCGGTCCCGCAATCCGACCGCCCGTTTGCCGAATGCTAGGATCCGATCGTTGGGCCCTAGGGCCCACGATCGGATCTGCCCGATATTGGGCATATCGGAGGGAGATCCGCTCGTTTGGCGACATTGCCAAACGAGCGGATCTATCCATGTATGGCCACCTTTAGCCAGTGCTTGAAAAATTCACAGACTTCCAAGTCTAGAGTCAGAGGAGATGGGGTCTTGAGTGGCATAGGGGGCTTCCAGAAGATAAAGAAACAGGGCTGACCGGCACTCAAACGGATCCACAAGACCAGAGATATTCAGTTAAAAGATAAATTTATTAGTAGAAAAATTAAAAGTTATGGCTTCATCTCCATCCACCCTATGCGTTTCACACCCTTCAGGGTGCTTAATCATGGGCTTCCAACAGGGGGCTTCCAACCTGCAAAAAAAAACCTCAATATAAATAAATCAAGCCTAGTAACTTCCCATGGCTGTTGGGAATTGTAGCTGAATAAAAGCTAAATGGAATTGTACAACTACAATGATAAGACAATACGATAGCTGAATAAGGGGCCCCTGTGGGCCAAAGAGGCCCTAAAGCTTCATTTGCACAGGCTGTTTTTCATGCTCAAATATGTACTATGTGCTAAATATTTGGGGGTTTTATTTTCCTTCTGTGGCTGAATCTGTTTGAATGGGTGTGTATCTTTACAAAAAACAAATTTTTGCGTTACTGCATGTATTTGCCATGCACAAAGGTATGTGAAATATAAAGCTCTCCGCTGTTGTACACGTGATTCCAATGTTCTGCAGTGCCTTGGATTACATTTACCTGCAGAACACTGCAGTCGGGCCTGATGGTGAGACAGATGTTGAAGCAAAGCTACAGGAACTGTATATCTTGCCAGTGATTTTCCTTATGTGCTGCTAACCTTCAGCAGACTAAGCTTGACATGAACTGGCCCAGACTGGAGGTTTCAGTACAATTCCTTCATTTTGGCACAACTTCATATGTATACATTTCTGTTTTGTCAAAACAAAACCACTGAATGCAAAAGCTGGGCCGATGAGCATAAATTGTGCCTTGAAAAGCAAATATACATCATCGATAAGCAGAGTTTATATGCAATTCCCTTAGCAGCAGCTGATGAGAAGGAGGAATATTCTTCACTTTCACCAGCTTGTGACTCTGCCTCCTGCCTCTATTAATTAAGAAGGGTCCACAAGATATCACATGTGCAAAAAGCATGTTGCAGGAATGCTGGATTTTAAATTCATACACCCACCAAAATTGATGGAGACGTTATAAGCAAAACTGTGAGATGGGAGGTATAGAGTTAGACATTGCAGAAACATATATATCCAAGCAAACAGACAGCACTTGCAATATATCTAAACAAAGATGTGCATACATCACAGCTTTGCATCAGGGGCAGTAAGCAATAAATAAAGAGTAATAGGGTGGTTTTGGGGATGGGATGTAGAGGATAAAAGGAGTGATGCATTACTGCCAGGGTTAGATTAGTACAAACCAAGTTTCAGTCAAGGGGACATAAGAAAATCCAGGGGTAAGCTGGAGTTCATGGAGAGTTTCTTTCTACCAATACTATGTTGGATAGAGTGCTTGGAAAAATAAGAGCAAATTAAACTCTCCACTGATTTTACTGAGTTCCATTATCTTCTCTATAGAGAGGGCTTGCTAGCACAGGGCCATATAAGCAAACTTGATATTGATAGACCACATCTTTATACACTAGGGCTATTGCTAATTTTTAACAGAGAACTGTGAAAGTTATTAAGAGAATTAAGCCAAGGGGACCTAGGAAAATACAGGGGGTAAGCTGGAGTTCAGGGAGAGCTTCTTTCTACCAATACTATGTTGAATAGAGTGCTGGGAAAGATAAGGGAGAATTAAGCTCTCCACTGATTTTATTGAGTTCCAGTATCTTGTAAAATTCTTTTTGTAGAGGGTTTGCTAGCGCAGGGCCATATAAGCAAACTTGATATTGATAGACCACATCTTTATACACTAGGGTTATTGCTAATAAAATAGGTTAACATGGTAATTCA
Source organism: Xenopus laevis (assembly GCF_017654675.1). Classification (NCBI taxonomy): domain Eukaryota; kingdom Metazoa; phylum Chordata; class Amphibia; order Anura; family Pipidae; genus Xenopus; species Xenopus laevis. The sequence goes on from NC_054387.1 coordinate 33,536,618, forward strand.
CTCCTTGGGGGTGTCTTATGAAGTGTCACCACAGGCTGCTAAAGATGCGCTGTTTCTAAGTACCATTTGTGTATTTGTGCATGACAGAGAATGTTTTACCAAGCATTGAACCTTTGTCAGACAGATTTATAAAGAAGAAACACGGAGCAACCTTCATGTATATCCTGGAAGCATCATCTCCGACTTTCATTTAGTTGCTTATTAGATCCCAAGGTGCTGTCTGTGCAGGAGGATGAATTTTGTCTTACCCTATTGTCCCTTTCCAAGTGTTCCCAGCAGTTCACCCCTTACCTTTACATTTATTTTATGATGTGTATGGTGGGCTGCTATACAATACTACAGCTCCTTAGTACATTGTAAATGAGAGTCAATCAAAACTACTGAGTAGTCATGTATGGGTCAGCACCCACCCTCGCCATCTCCCTTCTTAACCTGGACCTGACTCTACTCGAGGTTCAGAAGGGGTGAGCCGGACCTAAACCTTCCCTGCACCAATTCTTAGAGGGAAGTCCAAGAGAAAACTTTAAAGAAAGCCCCCCGAGTCAAGTGTAAATGCCTAACAATACCTTATATAATGTGTCTTGGTGCCCTTTTAGTTCTATTCTTCTTTTAGCTTCTTTGCCATGCTGATATAATTCTAATAGAATATCACTGTAATAGTAGTATTATAATTGCATTATATTGGTAGGCCTGGTGGAAGTTGCAGGCTTATCTTTGTTTCCTTACAAAATGTGAATGGGGCTGAGCATCGTAACCGTGATGTTGGCATAGACAATTACAATAACAGGGTAGAATCAGGGTTTTCTGCATCTAGCCTATGTGATACCTTGCCTTAAAGGGGACCCGTCACCCAAAAACATTATTCAAAATCCAATTTTATCACATTAGTCAAGCAAAATGAACGTTAATTACACTATATAAATTAATTGAATCTTGTTTCCTTCAGTCTGGGAATTCATAATTATAGCAAGCAGGCAGGAGCCATTTTGTGGACACTGTTATTAAGGAAAGCCTTGTATCATCTCAGAATCTTGTTTGTGCACCAGAATGGGGGACCTGATGTTCATCCACATGCCCTGGCTACACAATTAAATGGTTAAGAGAACGGGGGAATGTTGGGAGAACAGGAAGTGCGGAATGGAAAGTGAAAGTAATTGTCTGCCCCACCTCTATGCCCATGGCATAGAGGAGGGGCAGACAATATTTGATTGACAGCTGAGATGTTTAAATGAGCTTACAACAGCTATGAATGCTTTAATAAAAAATAGAAATTGGATTTCATGTTTAATTTGAAAAATACTTTTATTATACAGATTTCTGTGTCTGGTTGACAGGTCCCCTTTAACCACGTGCATAGGAAATCTATTAAAAGACCTTGGATAAAAGCATTCTGTCTATATATCCTGAAGTTGAGCATAAAGTTGACATATGGCTCACTCCTTAAACCCTTCCATTATTTTCCTTGAGCATACAGATGGCTCCAGTACCATCTCCCACATGAGGTTTAATCTGTTCTCTGGGTTTGAACTTGACTTTGCTGAGGTCTAACATCCTGACAACTTCACACAGTTTTGTCATTTCCTCTCAGTATCATTGTCTGTCTTCTGTCTATGCCTCAAAAGCCGTATACTCTGACCTCTGCCAAGTCTATCCCATCTCAGCAGCGTTCTTTTGCATGCAAACTTCATTGCTCTTTGTGGTTTGCTTTTCAGAATATGTCCCTGCTGTTGAACTATTCCTTAAACCTCACTTTAGCCCCGAGAGACTCCCTGACACTTTTGTAATCTATTCACAGCATGGACAGGTCAGTGTCACAGATCATCTCTAGTATGTTTGTTTATTTCTCCCCTTCAGACATAGAGTAACATCTGCTCTATGTAATGAGTTATTTCTGTTCTCATTCCCTCTGATGCAAGTACAGCACTATTGTCTTGGTCTAATTCTGAGGCAGCCAACGTTTTCTCTATAAGCAGTTCACATTATTTAACTAGAGAATAAAGATATGCTTGGCCTCTGTACAATGTGTTTTCCCTGTGGATATTGCCTGTTCCTTCGGGAAACCAATCCAAGTCGTAATGTCCCCTCTATCCAGTAACTGTTGCTCAAAAACAGTTTGTCGACTCAGCAATATGAGAAGTTGCAGTTGAGACTGACCTAGTTTCGGCAAAATGAAACTATGATTGAATTTGTCCTGGCTCATCTTATATAGCACTGTGTAAACTAAAATTGTTTAATTGCTTTCATTTATTTAAAGGGGACAGAAACCCTCAGGCAAAATTAAAGTACAATTGCCCCCTGAGCACTTTTGCAATTTATTTATTTTTCTATTGTTTTAAATTGAGATTTTGTTTTTAAAGCCGATTCACCTACTAAAACAGAGCAACTTTAGTAAGCTGCAGCCTTCAAACACAGGACATTTTTGTTAGTGCCCCTGTGAGTAATTCTTGTTGGTTCTCCAACATGGAGCCTATACTCTTCATATGCTTTGGGAAACAGTGCTTTTCTCCATGTAAGGGAATAAGAGCCTGATATGCAGAACAACTAATTCATGGAAAAGCTGAGATGTTGTGAATGGAGGCCCTCCATGCCAAGTTCATTGGTAGGCTCTAGAAGGCCCAATCCAATACTGTACGGACTGCTGTGCTCTATATCTAGTGATAAAATGAGCATACATTCGTGTTTAATAATGTAATTATTCTCTAAATCCAGCTCAGCTCTCTGATGATGGACAACTATGGCAGGACCTGAGATTTCTGTGGCCCATGAGTAGTTAGTTTTGCAGCTTGTAAAGGTCAAGTTTTGGTAGACACTGGTCATATCCCCTGCCATTAGCAATGTTCTGGGTTAATGCCATGTGGCCTCATGAAGAAATAGTACAGGTATTGGACCTGTTATCCAGAATGATCGGGACCTGGTGTTTTGGTTCTTTGGGTAATTAAGATCTTCATACCTTATGTCTACTATAAAATAATTTCAATATTAAATACACCCAATAGTCTTAGTTTGGATCAAGTACAAGGTACTGTTCTATTATTACAGAGAAAAGGGGGAATCATTTTTTAAAAAAATTGGATTCTTTGGGTAAAATGGAGTCTATGGGAGATGGCCTTTCCATAATTCAGAGTTCACCTTTACGTTAACTTTTAGTATGTTATAGGATGGTACAGTTATAGGCAATTTTTCAGTTTTTCGTTATTTTTTTTATAGTTTTTGAATTATTTGCTTTCTTCTTCTGATGGGGTTCACAGACCCCATTTAAAAAAACCAAATACTCTAAATACTGTAAATCGACACATGTTTCGTTATAGTGACTTTTTATCACTCGTCTTTCTATTCATGCCCTCTCCTATTCATATTCCAGTCTCTTATTAAAATCAATGCATGGTTGCTTGGGTGATGTGGACACTGGCAGCCAAATTGCTGAAACTGGAGAGCTGTTAAACAGGGGTGTCAAAACTGCGGCCCGAGGGCCACATGCGGCCCAGGATGCATACGAATGTAGCCCAGCTTCGTTCTCGAGAAAACGTCATGTGGCAAAGGATATAGGAGGAGGCGGGACACTGCCCATTGCCCAGTTAGTAATAATAATATAATAATAAGTCTATTTAATATCCAGGCGTCCCATATTCCAGTGTACAGCTCCATCAGGTTATCCAACTGGCATTGTAGTTCTTTTCTGTGTATTTCCTTTACTTGTACAAATCAAACGTATTTGTGGATTTCATGTGTGGCCCCAGACAATTTTTTCTTTTTCCAATGTGGCCCAGCGAGCCAAAAGTTTGGACACCCCTGTGCTAAATAAAAAGCTAAATAACTCAAAAAAACACAAGTAATAAGAAATATCAATCTCTACATCATACTAAAAGTTAACTCCAACAACCCCTTTAACATATGACCTTTGGTGGCTAAAAGTTATAAATAAAAGAATAAACACTTGAAAAAATGTTGTGATAAATGAGCCCCCTTGTGTCAGTCCTAATCCAGGAACAGTACTGACCCATACTTCTGCATTTCTCTTGCATTCTAAGCTTCTTGAAGTTCTCAGTGTTGTGATTTGGGATAAACAGGCAGGCCTTGGCAGGGAAATGCAAATTATATTTTATATTTTTATATAAATTGCAATTTATATTTCCTAACATCAAAGTTTGTATCCGCATGTGCATATAGCCATAAATCCAGAGCCATTTATCCCAACAAGATCTAAAACCTTTATGTATCCGTGATTACTGTGTGCTAGGCCTTGCTATTAGGTAAAACACTTTTCCACATTCAGGTTCTTCATAAGCCCTGAGCAGAGAAAAAAAAAATTGATTTTACTTACATTTAGTTTTCAAATTTACCAATAACCAGTCAGCCAGATAAAACGGGGAATAAGAAAATGATATTGTGAAGTGTAGGCAATTTTATTGTAAATAGGCCACCTATCACTGTGAGACGTAATTGGAAAACATATAAAGAATATGATGAATGGTTTAAAAGCTGTTAGTTTTTATTGTTTTGGAGGCTAAAAGGGAACCATTGCTCGTTTGCCGAGCAATTTCACCCATATAAGGGGAAGGAGTGACTTACAACCCCAGTCTGGGGATATTGATATCTCTTCTTTGGAAAGACCTTGTGTGAACTTGCTGTTTTTCTCCCCGGATTCCAATCTCTGCACCCAACGTCAGCATCATTTCTGGAAGACTGAGCTCTGGAAATACTGCCTTATTGTCCAATATTTCTCAGTGGAGGAAGTGTGTTTAGCTTCACTGCATTTCATAAAGTGCTGCGTTCTCCGCTTCGTGGATCGGTGCTGCAGTCTGAGACTGTTTATCACAGGGAGGGATTGGCTTCCTTTTCAGTGCCAGAAAATTCCATCCGAGTTATGCACCGCCAGAGATATTTGTAGCCTTCATATTTTGCACCATCAAAATGGGCTGGGTCTCAAGATATATATATAATATAGCTGTATCTTTAAAGCAGGAACATTTGCTCGACATCCAGTTCAGTAGTCATAAATACATTCATTCAAGGTTTATATATGCATTCATATGTAAAGTCTGAATCAGTCACATTTATAACCCTACCTAGTTCATTCCCTCAGTAAAAAGCAGAGCAAGAACTATAGGTAGGCTGAAGAGTCTCATGCCTAGGGTGCAGGGGGAGGTCTAGACTAAAACCTCTTCTGTCTGCTTAACCCAAGCCTGGGCCCTTGTCCCCCCACTGCTACTCATCATTGCACACTTGCCTCCCCCCATGATCTCACTGCAGGTGCTTATGTTCATTTGCCAGAAGGGCACAAGGTGGGCTGCCAGGTTGACTACTATGGTTTGACTTGGCTCTGGTGAAAAGGTCTAACCTGCCGGGTTAGTGACCAAGTAAGATCACGCTCACATCATTCTTGGGAGTCTCCCAGATACAAGCCCTCTTTCCCTGGTCTCCTGCAGTAACAGGCCCATCTCCTGCTGTCAGTAATTCCCGCGACGCCCAACTTACCTGCTCCACTGAAATTCATAGAATTGTCACCCGAAGTCCTCTGATATCTTCCTGTCACGATCACCGCCTGGAGCAGGTCCAAGAGCTCCGGGCGGCGCGTCCCTCCTTGCCGGCGCCGCTTCCAAAAATGGCGGCGCCCATGGCTGCCACGTGGGTAGCGGCGCCGGCGCGATGACGTCAGCCGCAAGGGCGTCAATGACGTCACAATGGCGCCAAATTCAAAATAAAAACGCCAACTAGACGCCAGAATGGCGCCCAAGTATAGGACTACTTTCCCTATAGTATCCTGGGTTTCCTGTGAAGCTTTATTGCTATATCTTGTTCCTGATTTATATTCTGACCCTTTGCCTGGACTTTGGACTTCGCTGATATCTGCCTGCCTGTGAACTTTTGCCTGGATCTCGACTACTCTTTTGATTAACCCTTTGGACACCGCGAACTTGCTCCCTCAAGAGGGCTTCCTCCTCGATCCTGACAACCTCCCTGGTGGGAGCATCCCGGCTCCCTGACACTTCCAAAGCAGTAGAGCAGGAGGCATGGCAAGGGGCTGGACTTGGATAGAATAGGGGTGATTGGGTGAAATGAGGTTTGACTGGGGTGGAGCAGGGTTGAAATGGGGCTGGACGAGGGTGGAGCAGGGGTGAAATGAGACAGTCCATGGGCAAGTTGTTGATATCTCTGGCATTGTATTGATTAGAAGTTAAGTAGAAGATGGTGGTTGTATTATTATTAACATGTATTTATATAGCGCCAACATATTGCGTAGCACTGTAACATAGTAAGTTAGGTTGAAAAAAGACACACGTCCATCAAGTTCAACCTTTTAACTTTTTTAACCTGCCTAACTGCCAGTTGATCCAGAGGAAGGCAACACAACCCATCTGAAGCCTCTATAATATGGCTTAGAAGTGGAAAAAAAATCCTTCCTAACTCCAAAATGGCTAGTCCCTGGATCAACTTGTACTATGAGCTCTCTCCCATAACCCTGTATTCCCTCACTTGCCAAAAAGCCATCCAACCCCTTCTTAAATCTATCTAATGTATCGGCCAGCACAACTGATTCACATCTCTCACTGTAAAAAAAATAACCCCTTCACAATATTTAGGCGGAACCTCTTTTCTTCTAAACGGAATGGGTGACCTTGTGTTAGCTGGAAAGACCTACTGGTAAATAAAGCATTAGACAGATTATTATATGATCCCCTTATATATGTATACATAGTTATCATATCACCCCTTAAATGACTCTTCTCCAGCGTGAGCATCCCCAATTTGGCCAGTCTTTCTTCATAGCTAAGATTTTCCATACCTTTTACCAGCTTAGTTGCCCTTCTCTGTACGATCTCTAATACAATAATGTCCTGTTTGAGTGATGGAGACCAAAACTGTACGGCACATTCTAGATGGGGCCTTACCAGTGCTCTATAAAGTGGAAGAATGACCCCCTCCTCCTGTGACTCTATGCCCCTTTTAATACAGCTCAAGACCTTATTTGCCCTTGATGCTGCTGACTGGCATTGCTTGCTACAGCCAAGTTTATCATCTACAAGGACTCCAAGGTCCTTTTCCATAATGGATTTGCCTAGTGCAGTCCCATTAAGGGTATAAGTGGCTTGGATATTTTTACATCCCAGGTGCATGACTTTACATTTATCAACATTGAATCTCATTTGCCACTTAGCTGCCCAGATTGCCAGTTTGTCAAGATCCTGTTGCAAGGATGCCACATCCTGGATGGAATTTATTGGGCTGGATAGTTTTGCAAACACTGATACATTACTTACAATACCCTCCCCTAAGTCATAAATAAACAAGTTAAATAAAAGTGGACCCAATACTGAGCCCTGAGGGACCCCACTAAGGACCTTATTCCAAGTAGAGAATGTACCATTAACAAACACCCTTTGTACCCGATCCTGTAGCCAATTTCATATCCATGTGCAATCGACTTCATTAAGCCCAACAGACCTTAGTTTAGAAAGAAATCCAAATAGATCACATCTACTGCACCCCCCCCCCACTGTCCAGCATCTTACTTACCTCATCATAACAAGCAATCAAATTTGTCTGACGTGACATATCCTTCAAAAAGCCATGCTGATTGCTGCTCATAATGCCATTAATGCCATTCACAAGCCTTCAAATAATTTGCCCACCACAGATGTCAAATTTACTGGCATATATTTGCCAGGCTGAGATTAGAATCCCTTTTTAAATATTGGAATGTTTACATTAATTTTTATTAAAGCTTAATGGATCATATCCTGAGTCAGCCACTGACTAGATGGAGCTGAGCCACCAGTGCAGCTATGAAGTGAGCCTGGGAACTCAGATTCCTCTATTCTATACACTGAAGAAAATAATTGATTTAGCACATTTGCCTTTTCTGCATCTGTTACAATCATACTGGTACCATTATTTAATGTAGCAACACTCTCAACCTGCATCTTTTTACTATTAATATATTTAAAAAAAATTTTGGGGTTAGTCTTAGCCTCTGCCGCAATGCACTCTTCATTTCCTTTCTTTGCCTTCCGGATTGCTGATTACTGATTTTTATTATAGTGTTTATATAGCTTCTGTCCCAACAGACTTGTAGTTTTTAAATGCCTTTCTTTTCTTTCCTATTAACTTACACACTGAATAATACCAGCAAACCCACTTGCACTCATATTTACACTGGGTACTTACAGTCTCCCAAGTGCAATTCCTCACAAACGCCTTTTTGGTTTTAAACGCCTTAAGGTTTTTAACGCTGCTTAACACTTAGATCACATGCAACACTCGCTTACACAGAGTTAAGGTTTCAAACCTTGTATGCTGGGAATTAGTTTGGCCACACATTACTAATGTTATTATCCTTTATTTATATAGTGGAGTTTACAATCTTAGGAGCCAGTTAGCAGCACAGGCATGAAAATAGAAGTGGAACACGTACCAGTGCAAAAAGTGATATATTAAAATATGTGTCCTACAAGTCATAGTCCTATTCAAACCTGCAGGATAAAGGGATTTAAATGAATTGGTCTTATTATAATAAATTTATATAAATAAATATATATATATATATATATATATATATATATATATATATATATATATATTCAAAAGGTAAAGACTGCCATATGTATGCCATATATATGCCATATATGGGGGAAAAAGGAGAGGGTGGGGTTCATTTGGAAAGGTTGAACTTGATGGACTTCAGACTTTTTTTCAACCCTAATTGAATATTTACCTATATATATATATATATATATATATATATATATATATATATATATATATATATATATATATATATTTACCTATATAACTTGTTCCACATTTATAATTGAGTCCTGTGATAAAACTTTTTTTTTCTGCTGGATTTTTTCAATTTTATTTTTAACATTGTCTGTATGACTGTTCTATTTAGGTAAAAATCAACCCTATTTATAGGTGTCTAATTTGTGTGAATGTTAGCAACCATGATTGCTTTGACAAGGAACCATTATTAAATGGAGATAATGATTACATCATAGATGTCTATGCTAAATTGCTGATAATGCTAAATTTTCATATATCTAGAACCTTGTATAATAAGGGTGGGCCCTTGTCAAATGTTCGGCCTTTAAGGGGAGCCTAAACGGAAAATCACTGGGGGGTGGGGGGGGGGTAAGACCACTGCTTTTCTGTCCAGCTGATCAAGGTATATACCAGAAGAAGTAGATGATGTTACAAGGTAATTACTCCATTGTTAACAGAAGAGTTTAAATTTGAATTGCAATCTCCAAATCAATGAAACAGGTTGGGGCATGAGAGTGAAAACACTACAATAATATTAGTTTTACTAGCTGAACACCATGTCCCAAATCTGAATATTAGAGCAACCTGCTGAAACGTATACAGCTTCACTCCGTGAATCATGGTACAATGCTGGAATGCAGTTTGTTGTATATTAGACAATACAAGTTGGGGCAGCTCTAGTGGGGGGGGGGGGTATCAGAAAGATCTAAGCAGTCACAGATTTGCAACAGCCTATTAATTAGGAGAAGTGGAGAAAGATATCAGGAGGTAAACATAATGAAGGAGGTGAACATGGTATGTACAGACACCTAAGAGACAGTGCAGAGGTCTCTGGTCTGTTTTCATTACAAGCAGAAGCAAATGCCTGTTTGCTGAACTGTGCTAACCCCACTCTCCTCCTCAGCAGTCATGGAGATATGGATCCGTTGTAATAGCCCTGTCAGCAGCAATAAAGTGATAGGTGGAACTGCAAGATACACACACAAGAACTTGTGTTCAAGGGATGGTATATTTGAACACCCGTTACATATATTAAGATTAGATACAAAACATCAAAGATAGAAGGCACACACTCCCTAATGAAAAATCAAAAAAATACAAAAAGTAAATACATGCGAGGTGCTAATCCTATAGGAGGCTACCCATCTGTAGTTTCCAATAAATCATGCATGAAACCAAAAAATAAGGAAAGCACACTCTGTAAATAAATGAAAACAAATTTATTCCATGCTAGTTACCCCACATGGCAACAGCATGTCGCCCTACGGGTTTCGACCTGCAAAGGTCTTCATCAGGGGCACAAAAAATCAAAAAAAGGCATATATTAATATTAGGAGAGCTTTTCTGGATGTATCTCCTAAAGTCCAAGTGAGTCAGAAGCCGTATTTTTATTTTAGTACCAAAGCTATGACACATAACTTTATTTCATTCTTTTATTGAAAGTTATGACAATACAACAATGTAATGAGAAGGGAGGTGGAGAGGAAGAACAGGAAAAGGAGCCTGATTAAGATGCTAATCCCTTTTTTAGCTCCACGTGATAGTACCCATGGGAGGAGAGAGGGGGACATCCTCCAAGCAGATTCAGGAGGCATCAGAGAAGTCTAGTTTCTATTATTATCTTTGAAGAGGAGTAGATCCTGAGATCCTGAGCACTGACTGAGACACAGAAACGATTGCATTAACATCATGAATTGCTTGAGCTCTATTGAAAGGCTCAGCAAAATGGATTTGCTTGCATTCAAATATATGCGGTGGAATCTGTGCCATATACATGTATAATAATGAACTAAGCAAACATCTGTTTAATGAAAGATTCGTGTTTATAGTAACTTTAATGAATCATGCCAAATACATGTTCTGCATAAACTTGCAGTGAGATAACAGGTGCTTTTAACCAGCTCAGCATATTCTATCTTCAGCCTGACATATCATGCCCGAGGTAGTTAACAGCATTTGACCAAATACAGGAGAAATACAAAGGAAAATGTCAGTGCTCTAAAAACAGAAAAGAAAAACATGAGACAAAAATTGAGATGAATCAGGAAACCATACGTTTATTATTTTTTCTTGTAGCTATATGTGAAAACATTGATGTCGGTGTTACTGGCACTTTAAGTGAGGGTCTCCATGATGGGATTCAGTGTTTATCTATCTGCCGTTAGAGATTCCATATTCATTGCGATGCACTGGGTTGCAGAATAAATTGTGATTCCGGTTTGCGGATGGGAAGTGTTCACTGCTAGAGGGCACTGGTGTTCCACATCTCCATACAGACTTATTACAGTGCTACCAATTCCTTTCTGCTGCGAACTCCCCATTGGGACTCTCATTACAGACTGGAAGTGCTTCCTATCACACTTTGCAGCCGTTCAAACTGTGGTCTATCGCTTTCCTATCTCTGTGGTGTTAAGTACACATGGGAGGGCAGGAGAGATGAAACCAATTTAATGCTGCTCTCATGTATATCTCTGAACCTGTACATGATCTTTATTTGATTTCTGATGTTCCTGCATTCTGCACCTTGTCATTTAAATGTTTATTTCTTTGACTCAAGCACAACGAAAGGTACTGTATGGCGTGTATGCCAACTCCAAATATAGACAAATACAATAATCGGGCATTGAAGAACACAACTAGAATAAGCCACATCATCTATATATCTGAATTGCCAGGTTAGGCCTTAACATTACTAACATATTTTAGAAGTGTTAGATTATGTTGGGCACTGATCAGCAACTACAGCATTTTATCCAGCCTTCTCTTTCATCTCCTCCCACCATCCTTTTACAGCAGATTCTCAGCACCGTGCTAATAATCTTTAATCTTCCTCTTTAATTGTGCTCAGCACAAAAGCAGTATTAAGTTCCACTCAATTGTCTTTGTGGTGGCACCTCCAGTTACATAGTATATTTGTAATGAAAAGAGCAAAGAAGCTTAAACATCAAATGCTCCCACAGATACTCCCTAAGTGTTGGTTTCCTTCTTGAATTCAGCTTGGAGCTTGGCCAGTGAGTTGATCTCCTTGCAAGAGAGACAATGGGGTTGTGACTATATTGATTAGATCAATCACAAATGGGATTGTTCCTCACTGTCCTCTACTCCCTTTTAGCCATTTTTTTGTATTATGTTCCTCCACTGCATGTCTTTGCACTGACACCAAAGCTCTTTTCTCGGAACATACAGATTCCTAATTCATCTCTGTAGTTCTCTCGACTGATTTTGTGAATTAGAAGAAACAGGGGCACCGGTAAATTGCCTATGAAACAAACTGTAAGTCAATAATGTTCTTTTCTGAAAAAGGAATTACAGCAGGTCACCAATCCCTGACCCTGTAAAAATGCCCTGACATGTCTGATTGCACCCAAGATGTAAACAAATGGTCTCAAAAGTTTTTCAGTCTCACATACACCATTGCTGGAACTATAAAATGCAGCAAGTGAATTATAAATATGATTACCACTCTGTGCTATTTCTGCCTCTTTCTCTGTTAAATGGAAACTAGCTTTAAAAAAATCTATAAGGGCAATCTGGTGTCATCTCCTTTAAGAAGTGTCAAAGTAATTGTTAAAGGGGGATGGAGAGTAAACCCCAAAATACAGTTGTGTCTAATGAAAGACATTGGAAGGGACAAATATTGCTTTCAATAGCAATTATAAAAATGTTAATGAATGTATATTGGAAGGTTGCTCAGAACTACATATTCTATCATTATGCACATTTTTTTTTTTAGGGGTTTACATCCTATTTAAACACAAAATTGAGCATCACTACAAGCAAGTACTTTTCCATCCATTTAGGGCTTCAGCTGTCTTCATGGGGGGCTTTCCAAAGACAGAGGAGATGGCATACAGTATATCACCATAGGGCTGGATCAAATACAGTGGACGCTGATCAAACTATTTATTAAATATTATTATACAGACATAATTATATACTGTACTGTATTAAATTGCACCTACAATGTGTTCATAAAAAAATCTTATCAGGGCAATCATAGCATACCCATAAAAGGTATGGGTTCTTCGCCATTCAATGCCAATTTATTTTATTTATACCAACACTCTCATGGCAATATTTGCCATTATGGAGTGTGTTTAAAAAGACACTCCATATTTTAAAATGCAGACAACCTGACCAATTGTATTACAAAATCAAAACATAGGAAGAATAAAGTGCAAAATCTTTACTTGTCATGACATTTGTTGTATCATGACCTTTTTTTACCTGAGAAAGACAGCGTAATCTATTCATACTGTGTGTCCAATTGTACTGACCTAGATCATTGTAGGGAATCTGGTGATTATATCACCAAAACTGATGCCTACGTGGAAAGCTCTCTTTTATGGACACTGTTTAGATGCAATTATTTAATGTCATTTTATTGATATACACTATAGAGATCAATGACCCTAGATGCAAGTGCTAGGGCACCAAGGGGCACAAAAGACACAAAGCAACTCAGAACAGTGAAGAGCAGTGTACTTGGTTAGATGGCTAAGAAGTGGCTCCTTCTTTGAGGTGGCTGCAACAGCATTATCTGTGTATCTACATTTTCTAATTGGCTTTTATTGGTGTGCCATTTTTGGCACTTGTTCATTGCAATTGCCTCTTATTGCTATTCTTTCATAACTATTGTTGTTAGCATGAAAAAGCACATAAATATTTTTTGTGCTTTATCAATCCATAATAGTGGCAGAATAATGTTAGCACAGCTTTTCCCAGCGATATAGGATTCTGTAATCCCCCCAAAAGTAAATAGCGGGACCACCGATCTCCATGGGGACTCACATTGTAGAATTAGCAACAGTAAGCTTATTATCAGAGCATAATTCTTTTTACTGAAGGCCATATAAAAAAATATATAATGGCCTTAATGTGGCATAGGAACCACTTGTATCCCCAGAAAGCATTTTTGCCTCAGGATGGTGCCATACTCCAAAAACATTGCATTGGTTCGGAAATAATATGCTTAGTTTTGTTCTAGGCACAATTGGGAGTTCCAATAAAGTCAAATAAATGTCAGTAGATCTAATTTGAAGTTTGTTTATGGTAACTCTAGGACATAAGAGGTTGTAGGGTGGATGTGGGAATTTCTCTTACAATCATATGATAGAGGCAGCTGTACAAGGTGAAATATGACTGCTCATACCTGAATTGCAAGATATTTCTAGAACAAGAGGTACAGTAAACTACTGATCTTATAGCTTGAAGATCAAAAAAAAAAGTGAAGACTTCATCAGCTGGTAGTCTATCTGGAAAACATATTAGATTTACTTACTAGTAATAGTATGTAGTTCAGGTACATGCTATTCACTGCCCCAGGAGATCCACCCTCCAGGCCCCCTACCTGACATATCTTAATACCGTCTGATTGTTTTTACTGTTATAGAATTTAATTCACTTTTCATGTCTACTCTATACTTCTCCTTCCTTCTCTCTCTCTTGCTCTCTCATGTCTGTTTTCTTCTCCACCCCATCCTTCCTGTAGACTGCATGCCCGTCTTTTTGCTCTTGCCCTGTGAAAACCATATCTGGTTCTTCCTTTTTTATTTGCACTTTTAATTGAGAGATAAAGCCTGACATGTCTGGGTGAAAGCAGCATATTTTGTACAGGTGTCACTTTAGAGTAAAGTGCCCATGGCCATTTGAACCTCAACATTCCTGAGTTTGTGTTTATAATTAAGATAATACGGGTGTGGGACCTGGGATTTTTCAATTCTTTCTGTCTTTTGGATCTTCATACCTTAACTCTACTAAAAAAATCATGTAAACATTAAATAAGCCCAATAGAATGGTTTTGCTTCCAATATGGATTATTTATATTTTTGTTTGGCTAAAGTACAAGATATTATTTTATCATTACAGAGAAAAAGAAAATCATTTGAAAAAATGTTTCATATTTGGATGAAAGGAGTCTATGGGAGATGGCCTTTCCATAGTTTCTGGATAATGGCTTTCCGGATAACAGATCCCATACCTGTATAATATACACAGCAGTAATAGGGCTGAAGTCCCACTCTTCCAGATTTCTCATGTATTCTATTTTCTAAGACTTGTTACAAAGAACGACCACCTTCCAGGCAGATGACGTACAAGTTAATTAGCACAGTGGCTATGTATAATAGAGGATGGCTCATTCCTTAAATCCATAATACATTTTATAAGGGCATACTCCATGAAAGTTGGTTTGATGGTGCTTAACTCTGTCAGGTCCAAAGCCTGACACCTAAAATTTACATTAGCTTAACCTCTGCGAAGGAAACATTTCTTTCTCCCACTGCATCACCATGTTTTTATTTTACTTAGAGGCAGAATGGAATGACTGGGCTATTGGTAGGTTGTGATATGAGAAATTTCTCGGTAACTGTTGACCCTAAAGGTTAAGATCGTGTTTGGATTCACTTTGTAACATAATCCCTGAGGCAAAGGATGAGGCATTGCCTGGGCGCCAAGAGTTTATATACTATGAGATGGTACGTAGTCGTATTCTAGGGGTTGTCTACAACCTGATGGTGTAATATCAATGTCTCAAGTTGCATCATATGTGTGGAGCTAAAATATATGATGTGACACTAACCAGTCATTACAACTGCATCATTTCATGGAATATCAGTCCACAAGGAGTTCATTTAGACTTGTGTCTCAGTTTATTGTCATTAGAGTCATTAGATATTTGTTAGCATTAACTTCCACCATGAATTATAATATCTACACCTACCTTGTTCCTCCAGAAACTGCAGCTGGGCATTTGGTGGAATATCTCTGTGCATGGTTCCCGTCATAATCTAAACTGATATAGGAGCCTGACACCTCTTGTCCAGTGGAAGGGTTACTTGCTGAATTTGGTTTCCTAATACCAACCAATCAATATACAGATTATAGGCAACTAGAGCCCTCTATGTAATCGTGAAGTGTAGATCTTTTGTAAATGCATTCTCACTCCATTTATTTTACTTTGGTTTCTACATTGGAGATGTCCATAGAATAATACGGGAATGGGACCTGTTATCCAGAATGCTCGGGACAGGGTTGGACTGGGACGGCGGGAAAAAACACGGTGGGCCTGGGGCCAGATCCACACCCTGCACTGGTTCTCTTACTCCTGCTGCGACCTCCCTTATATGGACCGCACACGTTGCAGCGGGGGTGGGGAGGTCTGATCTGGAGGGGGCCATGAAACTGGAGCCCCGGTGACCCCCAGTCCAACCTTGGCTCAGGACCTGGCATTTTCCGAATAAGGGATCTTTCCGTAATTTAGATCAACATGCCTTCAGACTCCTAAAAAATATTTTATACATAAGATGTTTTTTGTCTCCAATAACTAATACATAAAACTAAAAATGAAATAACTAATAAAATCAGCACTGCGGAATATGTAGGTGCTGTATACATGCATGTTAATAATAATAAGGTTCACTGAAATCTTAGTTTGGATCATGTTTTATTATTACAGAGAAATCCTTTTTAAAAATTGAATTTGATTAAAATGGACTCTATAGGAGCTGTTCTTCCTGTTATTCGGAGCTTTTTGGATAACGGGTTTCCACTTAATGGCTCCTATACCTGTATCGGTCCTGTTAACCATAGTAACAATGCCATATTGCTAGATTCATATACTGTAAATTCTTCATGATACAAAGAGACTGGCACAAAAATACACGCTATCAGTTTATTTTAACCATTATTGCAAAAATATTATGCCTATAAAATACAAATGTCTCATTGGAGACCACATTTTTCATTATAGAATAAATATTTTGCATTATCTATTTTTTGCCAACCAAAAGCTCAGTAGTTTTCTGTGTATAAGGAATTAGGGCATAGGTTACTGTATCCACAGCACACAAAAATATCCTGGAATCAAGGGAGCCCAGCAGTTTTGTATCCACAGGACATTCTTGCTCTGCATATTTGATTTGACAGATATGAGAAGGAGGTACCTTATTGTTTCCTTAATAGAAGCATTCTCTGTTATAGACCATATTACAGCACTATGTGTTTATGATCTCTTGCTGGCTTTAAAAAATGTCTTATTAAAGACATGCAATACCACAGTTGCCTTCCTGCCTGTTAAAAGGAATATAAATACAAGATAATCCTTATTTATTAATAGTGTACATATTTCCTTTAATAGATATAAAAAGAGAATTCTTGATTGCATAAGTATTCAGTGTTTCCATGGCTTTCCAATATCAGTTCAGGTGCAAAACATTACTTTGACAGGGCACACAATCGGTTGAATAAACCCTGCCTGTGTGCAGTAATAGTGGCTCACATGATGCATATAAAACCCCCTTCCATCAGCAGATTTCAAGAATGAGAACCAAGCTGCTTTGAAACAACTCAGGGATAGAACTGGAGAAAGGCACAGTTTAGGAGAAGTATGCAGAAGAATATTGAAACACAGAATGACAATCCATGCTGCCAATTGGAACATCCGGCAAGGGAGAAGCTGATTATGGATGTTACCATGAAGCCAAAGGCAATTTTAAGAAGATATTCAATAATTGAGAGGGGTCTGAATTGACAAGAGCCAATATCCTAATGGCTCCACAGAGCTGAAAGGATGAAATCCACGATTAAAAGGAAAGAGGGTTCTTGCAAGTGCAAAAATGCAAGCATTTAAAAAGTATTCTCATCTGTCAATGCATGTTCCTCTAAGCTTGCGTCGGAATGCTGCTTAATTGCACTCTGCTGCATGGTGCAAAATAAAGAGTAGTGAGGCAAGTAGGCCCTGAAGAAAGCACCTACCCTAAGTAGATGTTACTGCCGGGCTCCCTTTGCATATTATGCCTAGGCACTTAACTAACTTACAGTGTGTCTCCTACTGAAAACTATTTGTAGGGCGCCTGTTGGAAAATGCTGCTTTTTCAGTAAAAAACATATGTGTGCACCTAGAGAATTGCACTTGTGTTCATAAATGAGCTCCCATGTCTAAAACCAAATCCATTTTACATTAAAGGGGTTGTTCATCTTTAAATTAACTTTAAGTATGATGTAGCAAGTGGTATTCTGAGACAATTTGCAATTGTTTTTAATTTATTATTATTTGTGTTTTTTTAGTTATTTAGCTTTTTATTCAACAGCTCACCAGTTGGCAAATTCAGCAATCTGATTGCTAGGGACCAAATGACCCTAACAGCCATGCATTGATTTGAATAAGAGACTGGAATATGAATAGGAGAGGATCTGATAATCAGTTATAAAAAGTAGCCATAAAAATACATTTGTAGCCTTACAGAGCATTGTGTTTTTAGATGGTCAATGATCCCCATTTGACAGCTGGAAAGAGTCAGAAGAAGACGGCAAATAATTCAAATACTATTTGAAAAAATGAAGACCAATTGAAACGTTGCTTAGAATTGACCATTCTATAACATAATAAAAGTCAACTTAAAGGTGAATCCAAAAAAAGTAGTACAGACTCAACCTGGAAAATGTCCACATCGGAACAAATAATTTAAAACTTGTGTAGCTTTATTGATGTATTGATTAAAATTACAGATACCGGGCTAGCCATCCCTCCTTAACGAGGTGAGGAGGATCCCGCGAGAGCTGCGACCGAAGGGAGAGACGCTGCACTATCAAGAAGGGTGAGCTCCGATATAATTTCTATGCCTATTTTTGGTGCTTAGCCATCCCCTGCCTGCTATCTGTGATTTCAATAAAGCTACACAAGTTTTCAATTATTGGTTCCGATGTGGACATTTTCAGGTTGAGTCCGTACTACTTTTCATGGATTGTCTGTTTTGCCGCGCCCAGAGCGGAATTTTCGGACCCACCAGCTTGGCGGAATACCTATTTGGCTCTCACTCTTTAGCAATAACGATACCTTTTCCTCAACTAACTTAAAGGTGAACCATGACTTTATAGTTATGTGGCAAAAACAACGGCCAGGCTTTGCTGTGAATGCACATAGCTACTGTATATTTGTCACCAACTCAACATGGCACATTCCTAATAGATTGCACGTTCTATTGAGCTGGGCCTTCCTTACCTCTTGTATCAATGTATACATGTTGTTGATTTATAATATTTATATTTAACAATAATAACTATTATTTTGGAACAGGCCAGTGAAACCTTGTGTGGCTACTTTCCTCAGGGGATTTGTCAACATTTTTATTGCAATTTGTTAAAATGTATAATTTATTTTCATACATTTATTTCTGCGATATTGGCATACTTTTATGTTATTTATATGAGGCTCCCCTCTAAATAGTCCCACCCTTATGAAAGCTCAAGAAAAATTGCCTGCCGTAGGTCTGTGGCTAACCAGTGTGGCTAACAAGTTGATTATATTTTTATTACTGACTGTCTGAGATCAATAGTTCCCAGTAGTGTCACCAATTCCCTGTTTAAAGATATTTGTCAAACGTTGCAAATTATGGAACAGCAGGTAATAATCCTTGACCCCAGATCACATATTGAGCCTTTTGTTGGACTAAGATCATACTTTGTCACCCACTGTGACCCTACTAGCACTAGCCAAAACCCCTAGCAAACTGCTGATATCCCAGTAGGTTTAGTGCATTTGTACACTAATTGCCTTTCATGCAGCCCATTGCTCCATTGCATGTGGCATCAAAGCAGATGGAGCTAACACAATCTTGCCTGTGATAGCAGTATGTTGTCAGGAATTTGCTGAAAAGTTAAAACTTACCAATACCTGCCATTCATGGGCCCTACCCATTTCCTAATATTACATGGGAGAGAACAGTCCACATTGTCACTAAAGATCCATGCTGGTTTAGTTTTCCTCCCTAATGTGGGGCTATTTCCAGTATTCCAACATGAAGTGCATTGGGTCCCCCTAGCAAAATTTTTTGTTGCGTGTCATTTTTGTAGTAAACTACATTAGAGTCTATGGGATTTTATTTTTTGTGGCACCTTGTTTCTGCTTTGGGAAGGCAGCTTTTAATGGTTATAGGGATGGTTTGATGAGCAGATCATTTTTAGGAAAAGTCTTGGCAATATAATACCCATGTAACTGCCCATGGTTAATGTTTATCACCCCTAGAATCACCTGATATGGGGAGAGCACTATAAATTGTTTTCACCAAAAAATATTTGCAGACATTTCCTAGTATATTTGCAATAATGGGAAACGTCAAACTTCAATAACAAACTTGTATTGTACCAAATTGAACTAGTGTAGAGCAGGCACTCAATACGGCATTTATGTAAACATAGTGACAGCCTTATGTGTTTTTTGTTAAAAACACAGGCTAAATTGGCTAAATAGAAAAAACTCAGCAGACAATATTTTAAAGGAAGTGCGCCAAACAGGAAGCACTTTAAATCAACGAATCAAGTAAGATAATAAAGAGTAGCAATCAAAAATCAAACTAATATCGGTCGTTCAAAGCCAAGGGTACACCCATCAGTGAGGTCATAAGTACCATATTTGGTTTTAGACCAAATTTGAACAAGAAAAACTTTATTACACAAACAGTATCAATGTTATAAATAAAAAAAGTAAAAACAAAGGCACCTAAATATCCACAAGGTAAGAGGTGAATAGGATAAGAATTATATATAAAATGATACTAAAAATAGCAGGACATGTCATATTTATTGTTCAACCCTAGAGGGAATCTGGTGGCCAGAACAAAATCTTTTTTCTTTCTTACAGAAATCCACTTTGTTTTTAAAAATAGTAATTTCTTAGTAAGGTCCCTCTGATCAGGAATTACTTTTTCAATGCCTCGTATGGTAAAATCATCCACATTGCCTAACCCACACTCCTGAATGTGTTTAGCAACATTGGTCTCTGGCTTACTCCTTATGTCATAATTATGTTCTCGTGCCCCAAATACCCCATTGAATATATTTATTTTCCTCTTATTTGGAGTAACTGCAAATCAATACAGTATTTACAGGCTATACCACCATAATGGTTTTGCACATATTTTAGAGAATAACCGGTGCATTGGCTCACAATATGTGAGGATGGTTTGGGATGCTGCAGGGGTCCTAGTATGTGGGAATAAAAACGAGAACAGCTAGTACAGGACTGTTGTTTTGCTTATAGAAACTCAAGCATTATCTAATGCAAAACCATAATTCTCTAAGCGGGAATAAACACTTCTCTTATATAATAAATAGCAAAGTGATTTAAAGGTGATACTTTTATTTGCTGGCTGAATAGATTGAAGCTTTCACAATGACTTGGTCCCTTCAAATAGCAGATTTGCTCAAACATCATTACCAGTGGCGAATTATCCATTTACTTCCTTGGAATGTAAATCTTTCAGAACATTTTCAGTAGAGACCTATTATTCTTCTCTAAACTGGTTGTTTCAGCACTCCTGGCCAATAGACATAATATTTTGGTGCAAAAGCTCATATTTCAGGAAAAAAGGCCATTTCCCTCAGCCCAGCTAAGTAACATCAGTAGAAGATTCATGCAAGGTGGAAGCACAGAACAGAATGGTTGCCAGATGCTGACTATACAGTGAGCACATATGAGGCAGTTAGCAAATTGCTGAAATTGCTTTAATCCATCCTACTATGAATCCCAGCCATGTGTTGTGGGAAGTATTATTATTGCTTAGCATCCCATGTCCAGATTTGGAGGAGCACCTGTCAAAATAAGTTAAGATACGTAGCACTGCATTAATTATATCTGATGTCAAAAGAGTAGTTCTTAATGGGAAGCAGAACAGCATGTGAAATTCATTTGCTGCAGTTGAACAGGATACAAATGCCTAAATATGCCTACAAATAAATGTTCTGTTCCACCTTTGAACCACAGGGAATAAAACTTTGTTTCTGAGTTGGGAACTATCTGGTGAGAAATATATGGTAGCCACCAGAAACCAGTCACTGTCCTGGTCTTCTTGACCAAGTCTCAGAGGGACACCTCATGACCGTCTATCCTTGAATCCTTGCAGTGCCAATGACGGTATCATATACATCTCCAAGAGAATGATTGCCAGGTTAGCCTGCTACTGCTCTGGCTTTAAATCATTCTTTTTTTCTGCTGCTCTGTTTACATATATACCATATGCTGCCTTTCCAACTGTGAACGTCTTCCACATAAGGACAGTAAATTTCCCATAGCCATTTGCAAGAAGACCTGCTTATTTATTCACAGCATTAATCTTTGGCAGCCCTTATCCATCTGAATTCAGCTATGCATTAGCACCCCAACTCCATGCGCATATATCTTAATGCACATCCAATAAAAAAAACAACATACAAAACAATTACTACATAACCTCAATCATGGTCATTCAAGGGGAAGAATGATCATAGCATCTTACAGAAATCCACAGAATAATAATTGTTGATTCCTTCCAGCTGTATATCCATTTGTCCTACTCTCCTGAGTGTTTACATATTTGTTCAGGCCCTAGCCAAAGAAGCACTAGATGCAACAGAGAGATGGGCTATTTCCTTATACCTATTTGTGTAGGGGGGGGGGCAATGATTACCCCTCCTGTTAACATAGAATGAACTAACCTGAAACAGGGCAGAGGTAAATAAATATACTAATGACCTCCTACATATGGTTGTATCAGTTGTAAAACGAAGGCATCACTATGCTATATTGGTGTAAAAATAATAATTATTTGATCCATTTAGAGTACTATACCATTTGAAGGAGAACTAAATCTTAACTAAAGAAGTAGGGACCATGTACCTGCTAGGGTTGTTCACTTCAAAAACAGTTGATGTACCCAGTATAGCCTTATGTATAGCACCATGGGTTCTGGAGGAACATTATTTTGTTTCTACTATGTACTGTATTACTGTATATGGCTGAAATGACAATAAAATCCACTTGACTTGAAATGTTTTACATTATGTTATTGGCTTCTGTACCAAGGCAACCACAGCCCTTTAGCAGGGAAGATCTGTGCCTCCAAAGATGCCCCAGTAGCTCCTCGTGTTCTTTTCTGCTGATTCACTGCACATGCTCTGTGCTGCTGTCACTTACTGAGCTATACAGTACACATAGAATATAAATGTCACAATACAAGGCTAATTAGTAAATAATACAGATAATTACTACATGGCAGCACAGAAACCAGTGCAACTAGAATTTAATAATTGGCTCTATAGCATCAACTTATAATACAGGACAACATCATTTTCTGCTTGGTAATTTGCAACAACCCCTAGCTTCTCAACAGCTGCTTAGAGCCCACTGAGCATGTCGCAGACACTTTTCAAGATGGTGACCCCCTCTGACAAGTTTGTACTCCTGGATCATTGCTGCTATTGACAAGCTGAAACTTTAGACTGATTATACAGTATATAACATATGGCATTTTTAGCCATATTCGTTTTTGGGGTTTTAAGCAAAATAGGATTGATTACTATCAACATGTATTAAGCAGAAGATACTAGCAAACATAGCACTGCTGCAAAATGACTGCAATTGAAAATAGAGAATATTGATGCAACACTTTAAGAGACTTGTGTCCAAACATGTCCCTGTACTTCCATGTACTTCTGATGAATGGTGCACAGTTGTGCCTTTGGAAGCTGAAGAACGTGGAGATACCTCCACCCTTGACCTGGTGGTAGCTCCAGGGTTCCTAAAGTAGGTTGTGGGCCCTGCTAAACCAGACCCATACCCTTCTGAGATCCCGCGCTGCCACAAAGGGCCTGGAACCGGCTTTGGAAGACGGGCCTTGGGCTGGTTACATCAATAAGTGGCCAGAGAATCATCTAAAAATGGCATTTGAACACTTGTATTGGTAGTGCCACAATCCCCACACCGAAAATGCTTGACCCAACTTGCACCCAGTTTGTGTCAAAACTCAAGCACAAGTGCGTCACGTCTGCTCTAATTGTTGTCACAAATCCGATCGTGGCTACAGTTTTGGGTAAAAAAAACATTCTGATTCTAAAAAATTCCACTGCACAATCATAAATGATCCCTACAGTATTTATTACAGGGACTTTTGAGAATATCAATAAATAGGCCAGACAGTATCCGATCCTGCGCAGCTGCAGATCTTGATGTTGAAGCAGCAGATAAAATGAAACTATAATACGTGTTGAGCAGTCTCAAACAGAAAAGGTATCTGTTTTTCTATAACATCTGCAATCTACAAAAAGCACATTGGGAAGCAGTTGATGGGTATAAAGTTCATAAATTATATATGATGCATTAAGGATTGCATTTTCTTTCAACTTTTCCATGACTGACAGCAACACTAGAGCAGTGGCACTGGCTAGGGGTCTCGGATTTAGTGGAAAATGCTAATACATTTTGAATCCCTCTGTTTCTCTCTACAGGTAACCACATACTAGTCATTATTTTTTTTTATTATAATTGTGTTGTTACGGGGTGGTGGTTTTCTGCCCTTAGTCACGTGACTACTAGGGAATTTTGCTTTTCTCTCTTCTTTATCCCCTTTAGTTTTTCTGAGAGTTTTATCCATAAATAACAGTGACCGCAATATTCTAGCAGTGGCGCTGACCAGGGACACCAGTTTAGTGGAAAATGCTAATCCATTTTGGATCCCTCGATTTCCCTTTACAGATTTTCCCTGCTAACCCCAGATTGTTCATTATTTTTTATAATGGTATAGTTACATTTTTCTGCCCTTACATTTTATATACGCACAAACCCAGGCTACGTGCCGCACAGGAAAGGCTCATTCAATATTAGAGCACATGCTGCATTATACATATATATGACAAACTAGGGCCAAATAAAAATGGAAAAGAGGGCTGTGTAATCCCATTGGGGAAGGGAAAGGTCTTAACACATAGCTCAACCAAATGGATGCTATAAATGGTAAAAAAAAGCCTGCAGTAGAAGAATGCTCTCTGGTTCCTTTCCAATATTATAAGATGCAGCTCTCTATTTGTCTGCATTATACAGGATGGATCCACAAGGGTATTGACATTTGATTCCTATATATATATATATATATATATATATATATATATATATATATATATACATACACTACTAACAATTTCATTTCTGTACTGTAGGTGGAAAGATTGGTGGGTAGGGGGTATTAAAGAAGAACAATCAGTGGGGCATAAATGTTGGAAGTAAATAATAAGGTGGACTGAGAAAAAAGTTTAATAAGACAATGGAGACCTTTGAGTATTGTGGAACAGCAATGGGCAATTTTCCGGCCTCTAGATGTTGCTGAACTCCATGACAGTTGATTGGCACCTTCCGTGCTGATTTTGCCACCTGCTACTATATGTTGCCAGTACATTTTTATAGGGGTTGTTTACCTTTCAATTAACTTTTAGTATGAGATACTGACACAACATGCAATTGAATTGAATTTTTTTTTTATTATTTATGGTTTTTGAGCTTGCAATTTCAGCAATCTGGTTGCTAGGATCCAAATGACCCTAGCAACCATGCATTGATTTGAATAAGAGACTGAAATATGCATAGGAGAGGCCTGAATGGAAAGGTAATAAAAATCAGCAACAACTATACATTTGTAGCCATATAGAGCATTTGTTTTTTTTTTTAGATGGGGGTCAATGACCCCCATTTGAAGGCTGGAACGAGGCAAAAGAAGCAAATAAAAACTATAAACTAGAAAAAAAGAAAAATTGAAAATTTGCTTACAATTAGTCATTCTATAACATACTAACTTAAAATGTGAGCCCCCCCCCCCCTTTAATACCAACTCCAGCCTTGGTTGGTATTTTTCAGGCTAGGCTGCTGGAATATTGACCAGATAGCAATCCTATCCAAGTCCACTGGTTTCTTCTTATAGAGTAGATTGTTTGAAGAATAAAAATTCTTTATGGAAAGTAAAGGTGGCGGGTCAGCATCATACACCACAGCAAAATCTCCACTCCACTACATTTTTCATGAAACTGCATTATCAGCCAGTTCCCTAGTGAGTTCTCTCTAAACCTCTTGAGTTCCCCCTAAACCACTTGAGTTCCCTCTAAACCTCTTGGGCTCTCTCTAAACCTCTTGGGTTCCCTCTAAACCTCTTGGGTTCCCTCTAAACCTCTTGGGTTACCTCTAAACCTCTTGGGTTACCTCTAAACCTCTTGGGTTACCTCTAAACCTTTTGGGTTCCCTCTAAACCTCTTGAGTTTCCTCTAAACCTCTTGAGTTTCCCAGCAGTTGCATGGTCTACTTCCTCTGGGGCAGGTGATAGATATGGAGAAAGTGGTTGCAGAGCAAAGGGCTAAAAGGAGTAAATCATAAATTGACGAAAATATAATGATATTAATACAAGTACCTTGATTTCAAATAACTTGCCAATACAAGTGTTAAAAAATATAGCATTTTCAGATGCAAAGATAAAAAGTCCTCAAACAAATGAATCTGAGAGCTTTTACTGGAACTGTGTCTCCCCCAATGGATTTTAACCTTGCCTTGACACCGAAAGGGTTAATAAGGGCTATTGGCAGAGAAGGGCTCCCACTGGGTGTGCATGGGCTGAATGAATTAATGTAGTGCTTGCAGTGTCACTTGGCAGAAACAAGGTGCCAGGTGGAATTATTGCATGTGCAGATGCTTTTAGTGTAATGAGTGCTGATGTTGAAATGAAGATGCCAATATATACAGAGCAGTACAATAGCAAAACAAACTGAGAGCCAGGAATGCTGGCCAATTTGTACCTGTAGCCGAGGGATTTCAAGTCATTTGCCCTGCACGGCTCAACCAAAATTTGCGAAATTCATGAAGGCTCCAGGAAAAGAATGACTAACTGAGAAGGGGAATTCTCCTGATTAATATCCATGCACAGGAAATTGGATGTGAATCATGAAGATAATGTGAAATTCCCTATATCTGAAGTTGTGAGGTAGTGCTTCATTGGTTTGTCGTTGTTGGGGAAAAGCCATTGATGTGTAGTGGAAAGTGACTGTGCCGTGTCCCCCCCCTATATGTATGTCTGTGTGCATCACCTACTTCCATACGAGAGACAGAATGGGGAGCTGACAGTTCACTTATATGTTTATTACAGAGACCGACCCCAGGACGTGTGCAGCCCTGCAGAAATGGCGTGGGTTCATATTTAGCTGCCTGTGATATTCTCCCCATCGTATAGATTTTATTTTTGCCTGGCCTTAAGGCAGTTTCGGGGGAACAAAAGAGAAGATAAAGCAAGTTGGCCTGACTTATGGACAGTGATGGAGCGTGAGAAACGTGTCCAAAGCAGGGAGACATTATATCATACAGCAGTTTTCTCCAGGCAAAAGCCACCGCTTTCAAAATGAATGCATGCATTCTAATGGACTCCCTTTTTAAATGTTCAGTGTATTTATTGTTGTTATTAATATAAGGCAAAGGGCTGTAAAGAGGATCCTGCATATTCCTGGCCTCCCAGCATGCTTTGCAAGCTGTTTGTCTCCTGGACGGCTGCCTGGCTCTCGTTCTCTCCTAATTGGGAAAGTGCATTGTAGGCTGCAGCCAGTGGCCAGCTCTCAATGAGCATCAATAAAACACCATGGACCTCAGCCTACCTCCCACTCTGTCAGGGCATACATTTTCTGATGCATAATTGTTGGGCTATAAGGACTTGGCACAACCACCACCCTTGGCTGCCCTGCGCTCCTCAGAGATGAAGAATGGTTCTTTACTAGTCATCCTCTCGGGGAAAGAGTTAACTGTCTACAGCTCTGTCCTCAGCTTGCAGCAATCTGTTCCTATTGTGCTCTCACGGAGGCCTTTTCACAACCGTTGTAACCCTTGCCACCCCCTAGCCCTTTTCTGCAATTAGCCTGTCTAATTAACTAAAAGCCATGACCTGTAGCCAAAAGGAAAAGGTGCCAGCTGAGGAAAATCAAATAATATAGTTCCTTAGTTGAAATGGCCCTCTTTGCTAGCACTGTACATTTTTAGCCACACTAATTCACTGCAACGTAGAGCATACAGCCTAATTTATTAGTGCCTAAGGCCTTAGACCCGAGGCCCGTGGAGATAAAATCACTCACGCAGTCACCAGGAAAAAGAAAATGAGCTTTTTTTTTTTCTTTTTTAAATTGCTGTTTCTGTATCATACATAGGGATAAATATGTATAGGATACCAGGGTTATGCTTGGCTGTTGGTAGAACCAAGTGCATTTCTGCCCATATATATGGTCACTGCTCTCTTTTTCCCTAAAAACATGGAACCTAAATGTAAACTCTCCAGAGACCAGAAAGAAATATTTATATGCATATGATTGTAAATCTTTATTTGTATAGCTGTACATAGCACTATACAGCAGGAGCTTTTTAGCCACAAGGCAAGGTTGGCCTGGAATAACTATGGCACGTCCCCATACAAACAATAGATCAATAAAAGGCAATCAAGACCTTTGTATTTGCCGTCATTAACGGAAATATTTTGCAATTGATCTAATTGCATTTTCCACCCGACGCTTTTATATAATAAAGACTTTAAAAAGGGGAATATTCGTCAAAAGGTGAAAAGGGTGAAAATTCACTTCTGCCCCAAGGGAGTTGTATCCTGAGGATTAGGTGGAGGGTGTTCTATAAATATGGCCCCAAATGCAGAAAAACTAAAAAATCATTCTTGTGTTCTTGTTTGCAGAAGACATTACATATATTGCAGATGTCTAATATGCACCCACAGGTCACGTTCTCAGGCTTCCCATATTTGTAATGTTGCTGATAATAGCTTCATAACTACGCGGTTATCAGAGTCTGCAAATGTCAATCAAGCCCAGCCTCTTCCATAACAACCGACTCTCCATCCAGAGGGACGCAAATAAAAACCTCACTAAAAACCTCTCCGTTTAATGAGTTGGGGGAAGGAGCCTTTTCCTGACTTCATAAAACTGGCAGTCAGATTTCTCCCCAAATCCACGTGTTCCTGTAATTAGGTTAATGGTACTAAATCTTTATACCTTTGTGTTTTTTAATGCGTTTTCCTTACGGTGCAAACATCACGTTTCCGATACGTGCATGTCCCATATGTAAAAGCCCCCTTTAAATTATTTATAGGGAATAATGTCCCCCTTATTGTAGAAGTCGCTGAGGACTGAGTGCTTTGATACAACTCAGGGAAGAGGTTTTGAATGTCCTTATATTTTACAACAGATGTTTATACAGGTCTAGGGTCTATGGGGCCTAGAGTTTGGGACCTAAGGTTTCTCAGACAAAGAATATTTCCATAATTTGAACCACTTAACTGTTTAAAATCATAATTTCAACATTAAATGAACCCAATTGGATTGTTTTGACAACAATATGAATTCATGCAGCTTAGTTACCATCACGCACAAGTATTATTTTATTACATTGATAAAGGAAATTATTTAAAAAAAATTAGAATCATTTAAAATGGCGCTATGGGAGATGGCCTTCTTGTAATTCTAAGCTTTCTGGGTAATGGGTTTTTGGATAAGGGATCCCATATCTGTATTTTGTTAAATATTGTACCGATTATAACTGATGACATCACTAAGCACCATTTATGAGAATAACATTTACAGACTATTCATGGCTCTTGAGCATGTATATATATTGAATAAAGTACCCCCTATTGTAAAATATATAGTGAAAAAAGTACCCCCTCTTGTAAATTATAAGGATATTATAGGTTACCGAGGAGTTTCATGACAATATAAAAACATGAGGCCGAAAGGCCGAGTGTTTTTATACAGGTCATGAACTACGAGGTAACTTCTAATATTCTCATATTGTGCAAATGGGGGTACTTTATTTATTATAATACACAAGTTTCAGTGAGTCATGTGACAGAAATGACATCAGAACTCATCGTTTATAAGGATATATTTACAAGATATTCATAGCTTTTTATATTATATATAGTGAATAAAGTACCCCCTCTTGTAAAATATAAGGATATTATAAGTTACTGAGGAGTTTCATAACCATGTAAAAACACGAGGCCGAAGGCCGAGTGTTTTTATACAGGTCATGAAACTCCAAGGTAACTTCTTATATACTCATATTTTGCAACTGGGGGTACTTCATCGATTATAATACACAAGTTTCAGTGAGTCGTGACAGAAATGAAATCATAACTCACCGTTTATAACTGATGACATCAGAACTCACTGTTTATAAGGATATAATTTGCAAGATATTCATGGCTTTTGTGTATTATAAGGATATTATATTATTAAGTTACATGTAACTATATAAAATCACAAGGCTGATTAGTCTGAGGTGACTTAAAATATCCTCATATTATAATACACAAGTGTCAGAAATGACATCACTAAGCTCTGATTATGACCTGTGACATCACTAAGCACCATTTATAAGGATATAATTTACAGGATATTCGTGACTCTTGTGTTTTTATATATATATATATATATATATATATATATATATATATATATATATATATATATATATATATAATATATATATATATATATATATATAAAATATAGCCTCCTTGCAAGTCCGCACACGTCGTTTGTCAGCTACTTCGGGTGCAGTGTGTAGATTGTAGTATACAGCATTCCAGGGTTACACGCACGCTGTATTAGAAAATAATCATTTATTAGCATATATTATGCAATATTATTGATGCGGATACATTGCATAATATACAGTATGCTAATAAATGATTATGATTTCTAATACGGTGTGCGTGTAACCCTGGAATGCTATATATATATATATATATATATATATATATATATATATATATATATATATATATATATATATATTTAATGTAACCCATATACAGGTTTTGTAATGCCAACATGGCTCCTAATATGCTTATATTTACAACAGTATTTATTAGGCACAAGCTTCATTGAGTCATGTGACAGAAATTACATCACTTAGCACCAATTATAACTGATGACATCACTTAGCACTGTATATATTGATATAATTTACAGCATATTCATTATTGTGTATATGTGTATATATAGACATTACTCATCCTTAAGCAACTGTATGTTCTTTATAGGAACAATTGCTCAAATCTGAATTTCGTTTAGTAAAAGTATTAAGTAAAAGTATGTTCTGGTCTCACTATTTATGCATGACTTTTGTGCTTAACTCCACAGAGCTTGGAGAGAGTGTTGCAGTGGGGAGTATTGCTGAATCTTTTGCCAGAAAACTCTCCTTTACTGAAGCACCAATCCTCTTACATGAAGTAGGTGCTACATCTTTATTTTATATACTTTTCCTGTTATATATATGCTCACAGTAGACTGTATGTTAGCTCCATTTGTGAGTCCATTTACTTGATCTCTCCAAATGCAAGTCTTAAAAGCAAGTGTTCTGATCTAACCTCATTTACTAACCTAATTAAGTACTTACCCCTATCCCTGTAATAACAAACACATTAAAGAAACAGGATCATAAAAAGATGGCTTCTTCCAGTAAATGTACATGGTTTAGTCATGTTGGAATTATCTGATTTATGTTGATTTTTGAAAAGCTGTATGAGATTCACTCCTACTTCTCGTCATTAGTCTAAATCTCCTTTGATATCACAACTGTGCAAACCAAACCTTTTTCAAACACAAAAGAAGGTGCAGAACCAGACACAATACTGGGTGCAGAATATGGTTGAAGAGCAATTTAAGGGTAAAGCCATACACAGGGAGATCCGTTCGTTTGGCGATATTGCCAAACGAGCGGATCTCTCCCCAATGTGCCCAAATTGAGGTGGGCAATATTGGGCTGATCCAATCGTGGGTCCTAGATGAACGTGTCAACTAACAGTTCTGCGATCCAACGGGATTTTTTACCCTACACAGTCGACATCTGGCTGACTTTAGGCCAAATATCGATCGGGAGAGCCCATTGGAGGGCCCTCCACACGGACCGATAAGCTCCCGACTCACTTTGTCGGCAGCTTTTATCGGCCCGTGTATGGGGGCCTTTAGTATGGAGCGTGCAATTGGATACTCTTGTCCCTTCCTATTTCTGTCCTTGCATGGCAACCACAACTCATTCCCTTCAAAACCCAGAGCAAAGAATTGGGCTGGGCTGCAATGGGCAGAAAATGATGTTGAAATGATGTTGCTCTATTTGTACTAAGTGGCATTTTGTGCCAGTTTTTCACACTTCATCCCACTCTAATAATGGTCCTATCTATTTTTGACGCTAATTTACCAACCTTTGTGCTAAATTGCAGTGTTGCTCCTTAACTATGGAATTTTATCCATGAACTGCTCCCTACGAAGTTTTCCCTCAATATCTTAACCCTCCTCTCATGGAGCAATAGCATGGTATCTAGTCCAGTTTTGGCACCTATGGGTCAGGGAAGGAAACAAAGTGCTGCTATACACAATGACATCATACTGTGAATCTCTTCTTATTTGTCAAACAGTCAGTAGGTATTCCCAAAGATTCCTGAGGTTTCCCTTCTTTTGTCGGCTCTCAATAAACTCGCTCCCCTCCACTCCACACCACTCGATTTTTCATTGGAACCAAAAGGATTGAATATAGATTTTAATCTTAGGGCATTTTTATGAAAATCTAAAATAACCATCCATGTTAAAAAAAAACGAGTTTATACTTTTTTTACTGTTTGTATTTTTATTAAGCATTCAGTAACAGAAATGAAATGATGAGAAATTAATTTATAACAATAGAACAAAAATGCCCAAGTAGTAAATTATATTGAAAATCTAAAATTGACAATAGATAATTTCATCAAATCATCATTCCATTTCCCCGAAAGAAAGAAAAAAATGTGTTGTTGTAAGTGAAATATAATTAAATAAAGCCATCATTACTGCCTTTCAAATTGTAAGATTGTAAAAAAAATGTTAAGTGTATGAAGGGGAGGGTTGCCATGGACAAGAAGCGTGACAACGAATGGAGATAGGAATAGACGCGTCTCCATGACAATGGGCTCCCCCATAAGGAACGTGACATGCGCACTAGGACCATAGGAGCCTCTGAGGAAGTCAGGTTACCATCGAAACGCATCAGGCTGAGCGAGACGTAAAGACCCGACGGCATCACCAAGCACTTGAATGGATACACACGAAGAAATAGCACCGCTGGTCGGAGCATGAGTGCAAGGAGCGCAGGTGGAACATTGACTGGGGAACTTTGATGCTCTTAGTTATACCACAATTATGAGTGATTTTTTTTTATACATTTTTAACGAAATAAAAAGGTTTTACTTTATGTCACCATTCCATTTTTAAAGCGGCGGCACAAGAGAACACATGCTGATTGGGACTAAAATAACTTGAAGGGCTTAAAAATAATCTAAATGTCTGTGAGTATATACCTAAACTGCACGCGGTCAATTGTCTTAAATTTAATTGTAAGACACACAAATGTAATGCAGATGTACCTCTTGTCTAATTGAGATTTGGGTAATTGGGCTAAACTAATATATTATACTACACCATATATTACCATATCACTATACCGCTTATTTCCCTAAAGCTATTGCAGTACTGACTCTGCACAATTTAAAGGAAGCTCAGCTTATTTGTGCCAACATGCAACCCGCTAGTGATGTGCGGGTTAAAAGTATTTAGATCCATGTCCAAACCCTAAACCAGCCAGTGGCTTAACTAGCCCACAGCACCATGCTGATTAATACAGTATGTACCTGCCCTTTCTCTGATGAGTATGAGTAAATAAACAGCACCACAGTTCCAACAGAGGGGCTGAGACAGCACAGTGAGTTGGTGATTGAGGAAGCTGATAGCAACAGGGGTGTAACTATGGAGAAAGTAGACCCTGTGGGGCCCAGGATTGTAAGTAAGGCCATAATAAACTAGCAATTTCTTTTTAATAGTTTATTTAGTTTTAGAAGTACAAGATGGATATCACAGTAAGAAATATGCAGTATTTTTTACGGAAATCCATTTTAAGGATCAATTTCAGTATAGTTATAAAAGATCAACTTACTGATGTTTTGGTGTCCTAGAATGAATTTGCTATGGGGCCCAGTAACATCTAGTTACACTACTGGGTGGCAAATATAGCTCACCACCCGATTGCAGCCACCACAAAATTGGGTCCAAACCCACCTGACCGACGCATCACTACAACCCACTCTCTAGGACTAGTAAGCTGTACCACTTAATATTGGTTTCCCTGTGTATATCTGGCTCATGTTTGAACTATCACTGTATTATAAAACAGTATTATAAAAATGTAAAGCACTGTTTACACAGTAACAATACATAAAGATATTCAAACACTTGGCAAGGTATGGTAACCCTATGATAACCCTCCAAAGTTACCTGGAACTGAGTACGGAATTCTTTGTAAACTTTTGGGCAAGATATGTAAAGCAAAATGTAATTTGTTTTCATTTGCATATTTTCATTTGAGTGCAGTTGTCTTAAACAATCAAACCTTTCCAAACGATCCCCAAATTTTATCCTCCGTAAGCAAAAATGTACTGCCTTGAGTTGGCTGGCACAGTCTCATGTAAACAAAAGAGTTGGTTATTCATCTGCATCAAAACCTTGCACACAAATCTTAGCATTCAGCGGAATATCCAACATAAAGCGCCACTCGGCGTATAACTAATAAGCTGCGCTCTCTGACAGCACAACTCACTGATTATTAAGAGACCACTAGATACTCATCAGCGCTATCACTTAGTATCAGGCATGTGATGGCTTTGTCTTTCAATATTGCTGTCCCTAAGCACTTCAGTTTAATTCATCATCAGACTTTTATTCTGTGCCTGAAAAAAAAACTACCTCAAAGCTTTAGAATAGCAAGCAGACTTCTGATAGCCCAAACAGCGTTTGCAAAGTAAAGTAACTGTGGGACAGGAGAAAAAGAGCTCAACCAGAATATACATTATTAATTGACCATAAAAGATGGTCCTCATTGACGCATTTATACCAGTTATGTGATTTTAGAAACAAAATCTGGAAATGCCATGATAGTTCTACTCATGTCTATAAAAGGTAGTCAGATCTGTTTTAACATGGCATTCAGGGCAATATTTATGTCACTTATGTCTGCCACAGTTTTGGAAAGGAATAGATATCAGTATGTGAAGACAAATGATGCACTAAGATAGGTGCTTCAGGGCAGTTGTCCATTGGTTCCTTGCTTTCATTTTCTAAATGGTTGTGGACAGTTGCTATGAGCAGACCTAGCAGCTTGTGTGTCATCTGTAACGGACCTTATATAAACCATCTCAAATCCTGGTGGGTGACAGACAACGAGCCAACAGATGTGTGTACATCAGCCAGCATTGGGGTGGGGAGAAAGGTTGGTTGGTGGGGGGTGATCATCAGCATTGTTATATAGGGGTGGGTGGCTGGGACCTGAAAGTTTTTGTGAAAAGTTATTTTGTTCTATTGCACATGCGTTTGCCCGGGGAAATTTAAAGAAAGAAGAAGACAGAAGAAGACCTCTCTGTGGTGCTTGCTAGAAAACCCCCAGGCCAGTGCAGTTTTCTGCCAATAGGCGCACCAGCCCGGGGTTTCAGGTAAGTAAATACAATCACTTCGGGGTGCCTAACATTTTGCACCCCCAAGTGCAAACAGACTTTCCTTCATCTTTAAAAAGCCACATAGGTGTGTGCATAATGATGAAGGGAATAAATGATTGTGCCATGGTTACAAGTACTTGTAGTAGTACTAAAGAGCCACCACATACTACCATTTTCCTTCTGTAGAAAATTTGTTCTGCTGCAGCTATGCCATTCCCGCTCTTCATGCCACCACGGATACCAGCCTTCAAACTCCTTTTCACTAGGCCATGCCTAGTCTCGCCACAATGAAGTTGACGAGACATGGTGCAGATAGAGGTCATCATCCAGACAGACCTAAACAATCAGACACTATACAGTATATTAAGATTGTTGTTAGTGTTTCATTGCTGGACCATATGCCATCTTACTTCTGGCAGCATTGTGCAAGTAGGTTTATCCAGATGTACCGGGCTAAATAAAATGAATGATAGTCTATAAGAATAATAATAATATAAAATCACTGGTCTTGCCATTCCATCACCAAGCATGTATGCATACCGTTAGTTTGTACTGTAAAAAAGTGCCTCATACGCGCCAGAGGGCAGAGTTTACAAATTAAAATGGCAGTTTTTCTATATGGGATTATCCATTAGTGTTTTTCATAAAAAGGCTTAATATATATGATGTGATGGGCAATTTAGCTGATATATTTTTATAGCTGCCTGCAATGTTCAGATAAATAGTTTCCTTTTAAGGTGGTCCAGGTATGGTGTGCTTATCCCATAATGCACTACTTTTATCAAGAGCAGTGATAGGTACTTATAGTAATTTCTTGCTGCAGTCATCATATAACAAGCTTATTTATCAAAATCTTAATTTTTCTGTTTATTTTAATAAAAAAAAGTCTGACAAAACTAGAATCCACAATTGGACCTTATTTATTATTTAAAAAGCACAAATTAATTGAACCAGGGACAAACACGAAAAAAACAAGCAAAAATCCAAATTGTACCATTTGTTCTGAGTTTTTTCCCAAGAAGTGTCAGACTTTTTCGGATTTTTGCCTGAAAAGTCTGAAGTAGTCGGATTTTTGGGCTTATTCCAGCGCAGACCACACAAACTTCCAAATAGGATAGGGACCGCTCCCATTGACTTATATAGAACCTTGGTAGGTCTGAGATGCCGGAGTTTTTTATTCCACTAAAAATTCGGATTTTATAGTAAAAAAAAACGTGTATTTTTCGAGTTTTTGGCATTCAGACTACTTATAATAAATAACCCCCATAATGTTGAACACATAAGTCTGAAGATGTAGTCTACTATCACTGTCGTGTACAGAAAGACTTGACTTATCTTTAACTCCATACTCTATAGAAACTCAAGCCTCTGTCTCCCCAATTTCTATACCCTCTACTTCTCTCTCAATTTCATAAACTTAGTCCCCGCTATCCCCATTCCATAACCCCTTTGTATTCAGATTGGGTAACCCTGCCCTAATGTACCGTGCCTCATTGTCTTTGCTGCTCCCAGTAAAGCTATTAGCTCATGTTTGCTACTAAGGCTGCTGGTGTGCTTGAAAGGTTTAGGACTGGATCGATAGTTCTCCAAGTAAAGCTGTCAGTTTATGGTTCTGTGCATGTTTGCTTCTTAGCACAACATAATGGTTCTGCAGAGGGAGTTGCACACAGAAACGCTTAGTTTAGATTTCACACACATGTGCTTTGCAGTAAGCTTGCATACCAAGCATGAAAATTAGCGCTGAGCCAGTCTCCTGAAACTGGGCCAAAATATTTGTTTGGCCTTGTTAAAATTCAAACACACAGGTTTCGGCACGTGATATTTTTGGGGCACCTTGTATGGGGAAAAATAGTAGGTAAAAAACATTTGTATACTATATGTGTTTATTTATGAACTCTTAAAGGAGAACTAAAGCTGAACCAAGAAGTAGGATAGAGATGTTGCACATTATGTTCTGGGTTCTATACTCTCTCAAAGCAAACACAGCCCTCAATAGTTCCCCTCTTCTTCTCTGCTGATACACTGCACATGCTCTGTGCTGCTGTCACTTACCTGATCTTCGGAACTGATACATAATATATATTCTCTATATAAAATATAAAAGTCACAATTAAAAGTTGATTAGTAATTAATTCAAATTCTAATTACATGGCAGCTCAGAAACAGATGCAGTTAGCATCAGCTCTGATTTATGAAGACCCCCTAAACTTAGCTTCTCAACTGCTGCCTAGAGCACACTGAGCATGTGCAGTGCCACTGACACTCCTAACAAAGTCTAAGATGATGACTTACTGCACACAACTTTGAAGGACTGGATCATTACTATTATAGAGATGCTGAACCTTTAGCCTGGAGCTTGAGCCTTTGTACTTCAATTCTGATCATTTGTTTTTAGGGTTTCGTTCTTCTTTATTTGTGCAGTGGCCCTATAATAAATTGGACCAATTAGTACCCTTGCCAACACTCCTCTTGTAGAGGCTTACAGATAATTTAATGACTCACTACAGAAAACTGTGCTGGCCCAGGTATATGCCAGCTGGATTCCACCTTCCATCACAGCTGCTACAATTAATCCGAAGAGTAAAAAATGCATTTGGGAAAACCCCAGTTCCCTAACAAAGTCTAAGACTCTTAAATACATCTTTCCACCAATTCATCTCTAAATTAATGTGCAGAGTCCAGTATTAAGCATCTGGGTTTCATTTAAAACTGCAACATAAGCAAAGGATTCCTAAAGGTTCTGGGGAATAAGACTTCACATATACTTGCCCATCCCAACTGCTTGCATTCAAGCCCCAGCCTTTTCTCGGTATCCCGGCTATTTCTAAAGGGGCATTGCTACAGGAGCGAGCTGGGTGCTCAGGCTTTGCTTTCCTCAATTACAATTTGTGATTACACGGCTAATGCACTGTGGTTTTAGTGTCAGACTGACAGAATTTCACTTCCCTATAAACTGCTGCCTCAAGTAACACCATAAATCAGCATCTCTATGCTTCTTGCACATTTCATGAGTACTCAGTAAGAGATTTCCTCCTATTCACGGTGGATGCTATTTGCAGCCACGTGACCTGTGTCAATCCTTTAATGTGATAACGCTGTAAATTGCCGACTGTGGAATATTTTGATGGAGCATTGCGTCGGCTATTAAGACTACAGGGTTTCTTTAGGCTGTTGGTGTTTTTTTTTTACTTGATGATTTTTAATGGGTAAAGCAGTGACATAGGTCAGCTTTTAGGGCTTCACTCATTATGTTCTGTATACGTGTAAACACTTACCCCCCACCCCATCCCTCTTCTACAGCCAATCACATCAGGATCTCTGTTATTATTTGAAAATGGCCCTGCGAGTTCTAGTTACTCTCACGTCAAACTATATGTCCTAGGAGGGCTGAAATATAGTGCTAATTCCCGAAAAAAAGGCAGCTTTGTATTCCAATGCATACGCCAGTTCCTGAAATCCCTGCAATTTCATCCCCTTCCTGCAGATATGGTAACTTTTTACTCAACGCTAATTTAATTGTTGGAAGCAGATACATGTTCTTCTCTCTCTGAGCATTGCGAAGAAATAAAATCCAAATGAATTTCCAAGAAAAGTGCAGGCGTCAGAGGAAAGAAAGGCCTCTCTCAGCAGAGTCTAAAATGTCCCCTGACAGATCTACCCGGTCCCTGATGTTTTATTCACGTTGGGTACACTAGCTGAGGAGAGGGGGAGTATGTGTACCCATAAATAAAACATTGTGATGGATATTAAATGAAATAAATACTAGAGCAATGTCAGGCCTTAAGCTGCCAGGTAATGGGCTGCCATCACTGTGCGCTCCCATGTGTGTTTTTGGAGCTAGGGCTGTGCATGTGTCTTTTTTACTGGTGACTGTGGAGCAATTAGTCACATGTAATTGCAAATGCACCTCCATTTGTGCTTCGGGGCTTGGAGAATATCTTGATCCCAGAGTGTGTAAGCCATTGCTCCGGTTCTATGTTTCTGTTTTTTTTCCCTTACCCGTGTAAATTTATTCCATCTATGCAGGCTCTGCTTCTAGAACAACATCTTCACAGTCACCATGATTCTGCCTGATTCCTGCATGTAGTTCACAGGCCCACAGCTTTATTTAAAGGCAATAACACAAAGGGAAGGATGAGGAAGAAATTTGATGTTATTCCTCTTCTTCTGCAGGATGGACTAGTCTGTAAGCGGGCTGTGGATAAACCGGCAACAGTCTTAAATACTTATCCTTTCCCTTCTCAAAATGATGCAATTCTTGGAAAACCGCAAAGGTCCTTAAAAGAGTTCATAAGGTACCAGACTTCCAGAATTGCCCCTTCCATTGAAGCAATCCATAAAGTACTGCGTGGTAAGTTCCTGAGTCACTGAGTTCATGTTCCAGGGCATCTAGCAGGGCCTGTGCAAATGGCCAATCCCAAAAGAGGTGCAAGATGTTTCCTTATGAATGATGCACCCTGGACTACTGCCAGAATTTGCACAGCTTAGGAGCATGCATGAAGATTCTAAGGAGATGTCCACCTTGGATAGCCATCCATGCAGTGACCCTGTGCTTGTAAGTCAGCCAATCTGAAGAAACATTTTCCCAAACAGACTTCTTTGTCAGAAGCCCTGGAATAGACTCCATCACATCATTGGCTTGTGGTTTTCATAAGTCTGCCTTGACTGCCTTCCTTACAAACTTCATATTATTCAAGGGATGTTTCAATTGTAAGGTTAAGAGCTGTACCACTTGCTGCCCCCCCCACCCAGTGTATGCCAAAGGGGCATAGAGCTTACTCCAGACATTAATGCTGCTCCACATTCCTACGTATATTATTACAAACAATAAAGAGACCACTGAACACTGGAATGCTAATATTTATTATGTGAAGGATCAATGTTTCTGGGGAGCAAGGAGGACAGAAGGAAGGTTTCTCCACCAAAACATTAATCCTGTGTTTTCACTGGCACAATATATGGAGTATGCTCTCCTAAGCATTAAAGTGTTGTGCAGTCTTTTGATTCCTTGATAATCCTGAAGAGGACATTGTCATTCATCCAGAGAAGAGGCTCTGCTAATATTCTGTTCTCAAGCGAGGTGTGACTGCATATTACCTTGTGCTCCCCAAGCAATAGCCATTATGTGTATGCAGTAAAGTATCAACCGTTAATGTGCCAGTAAGTCATAATCACCTGGTCCCACGTAAGCCATGCATGGGTCTTACCACATGGCTGCACAGCGGTACCGCAGTGGGGTTCTTCTTACTAATGGTCTAGATCTATTAACTGATCTATTAGAGCTGTTGGAACTGAAGATTCATAGGCTGCTTCTAAACATTTCTGCAGGTAGCAGGATATTCAGTGGGACGCGAGAAGCTCTGAGAAATACCAGGTCATTGGCTTTTGTACGAGAGGAAAGAGATGGATAGCGCACTAAGGAAATGGGCTCTTAACGCAGTGCAACACTCTGAGAACTGCACTGGGCAGCACTAAGGATAATGTGTTTGGGGAACAGGAGGGGGATTTTTAGTGGTAGACACTTGTGATATATACTGTATGCTCCTGGGAGTGTTTTCTAATGAAGAGCGCCCCATACTTCCAAAACTCTGTATTTAGTGTATTTACAGCCGGTCCCAGAAATATGTTTCTGAGAAGAAAAAGCCACCTTCTCAGCAAGATGTATTACTTATTCTAAATTGCAAGCTCTTTATTAAAATAAATCTATTTCAGCCTCCAGAAACTGGTTCATTTATACACTTTCTGGCAGAGGGTGTGTTCGGCGTCATCTGCCAAAAGAACTAAAAAACTCCCTATGCTGCACTGTGCAGAGTCTT
Source organism: Xenopus laevis (assembly GCF_017654675.1). Taxonomy (NCBI): domain Eukaryota; kingdom Metazoa; phylum Chordata; class Amphibia; order Anura; family Pipidae; genus Xenopus; species Xenopus laevis. The sequence continues at coordinate 33,577,542 of NC_054387.1, forward strand.
CCAGCAGCCAAATGTTTAGGAAAATTAGAGCAACGAGGAGCAGAAGAAGAAGAAAAAAAAAACAGGATTCAGATGAATTCAGCACATTAGAAAAGACCCTCTGACAGATCCATAGCCTGGAATTATTCTCTCTCTTTTTTTGCCACCGCTTGCTGCCTCCTTTATGAGCAAAATCCACAGAAAGCCGATGTAAATGGAGTGTAACTTTTTAATAAATAAAGCCCTCAGCCTGTTAATGAGCTGCATTCTTCACATGATGATATAGGAGAGATCTATAGCCACTAAAGTGGAACCATGGCACTCCGGAGCAGTGCTCCATCTCTCTCGCTGTACTACTGACACCGTGTCCCTCACTTTTTTTTTTTTTTTTTTACATTCAAAATCTTTTTTAATGATTAGTATGCGGCAGCGCCGCAGAGAGTTACCATTCTGTACAAGAGAAACAACATCTCCTTGCCTCTGCATAAGACGACCCATGCGTATGGTTCTCAGGGGTTAAACAAATGGAATCATCAGGAACCCTTCCCCGTATATCATGTATCTCTCGCTGCTTTGGTTTGCAGCATGCTGTGTAGATGCAACGATAACATTGTTTTGCATAACAATAAATGTACATTGTTCCCCAGAAAGTATATAGACATTTCATGGCTGGCAGGTATCCAACCCCCTTTTCCCATATCCATCTTTTTATCTGCATAAATATTCCCACGAATGGTATGTATCTGCTGCACAGCTATGTGTTGGGGGAGCCTTACTATATATGTAGAGGGGGGTGCCAGTTCAGACAGGTGCGTCAGGGTTCAGAAAGCAAAATAAAGTAACCCTATAAAGGGAATAGTTTTTTTCTTGGTGTAGAATTAATGACCTGAAATTGCCTGACACTGTGATATTGATCCAAGAAGTCCCAGTGTTTGGCATACAGCAGAAGGGTCTGCAGGTAACTTGCCCTATGTCTAAGGCTCAGTTTGCACCAGCACATTTTGATGGACAGGTCTAATTAATGCTTGGTCGGAAGTGGTGCCGTTTATTCGTGGGACTGAAACAAGTGCAACCTGTGCCCTTTCTTTTTTGCTTCCTACAGACTGATTTGCTCAACAGCAGAAATATTACACAGTAACTGTGCTTCATCTCGGCTGTCACAGGGTCTCTGCTCTGTGTCCCTTCTCCTTGTCAGCCTCACTCACACAGTGTTTATCGATTCTGCATGCGGCCGAGGATACCCTGAGCTCAGCAAAAACAAATAGCACCCTGCCTCCTGCATATGCGTTACAATTCAGAATGGGTGGGGGGGGATGGGTGAGAGGAGTTATAAGCCTTATACATACAATACATTCTACTGGCATATGATTAAGGAGATGGAATGGGCACAACTGCTTACACTATAATCTTCTGCCTGATGTGCTGCTGCATGCATGGTGCAAAATAAATGACGTATGCCATTACCCATATATCTGTATGCAAGGCAAAGCAGGAATAGGTTTGATAGGTTTTCAGCATTACAGGCCTTTATTGTGCACATTTCTCTTTAGCTATTGCATGCACTGCACACTGCTCTTGTGTGGGTTATCAGTGTAAGCTCCAATGTCTATTGCATATCTGACTCATTTACAAATACCAGGCTGAGCTGGTTGTTCGTAGAACAATAAAAGTAAATCATTTATCAGTTGCTTTGAGTTATTGCACTGGGGCAAATGGCAAAGGACCCCCGATTGCAGTGTGTTACCTTCAGTCTTGGGCTGTGCAAGTTATTGTAGGGAGTTGTATGTCTTCACATAAACTACAATTCTGGTTGTGTGATCATTAGACTTTACTTATGGTAGAGTCCTCTGAGGGAGGTTGTAAGGTTCCATTTATTGCGCCATACAATTTGCTGTTGGTTATTAACCTTCAGCTGTAGTGCAATGAGAGGATACACACCTTCACACACTATAAACCTTCACATACAGTATATTAATAATCACTTGCCTCACTGGAGCTTACAATTGAATTTTCCTGCTACAATTATTAAGGTCAATTTAATCCAATTAACCCAGCTGTACTTGTTTAGAGGGTGGAAGGAATCCTACACAAACACGGGGAGAAAAACGCAAACCCATTTACCAACCATTCCGTTGTAAACATTGGACTCCAGCCCTGCAAGTCATCAGTGTTAAGCATTTGGTGTGGTTATCTTGATCCTCTATCTTGATTCTTATCACTTCTCCTCTTCATCCTGACTGAGTGTTTGAAGGAAGATTGAGTTACTGTATGTCAGTGACCCTGTGCATTTATCCAGGTCAGGGAAAAGTGAGAGGAAGAAATGAGCCAGAAGACTCAGAACTGACTACAAAACAATTCAAAGAAAAACTATATAGCAGCAGCCATCATAACTACAATTTAAGAACATGGAGCCTATGGCGTAGCCATATATTAAGGAAAAGGTGCATATGATTATTTATTGCGTTTATTGGCATAAATTGAGGCCCTGTTGTCCTACCTTATTGGGAGCCTTTCAGTCATGCAGTAGCACAATGCAGTGCTCATAGTAGTACACCTACAGTGCCCACAGTACTGATCCCATAGTGTCCCAGCATTATAAAGGCACAGCCCAATATCTCGGCAGTACAAATTGAGAGTCCAGGATCCCACCACCATCATTATTTATTTAAATAGCTCCCAGCACGTTATACAGAGCTTTACAATAAGTTATGTTAACAGGGGTCTTAAAATAATTTAACAAAGGTTGCAGAATAAAAGTAGGGTCTGAAGGCCAAGCTTGCAAGCAGACCAGTTTCAACCTCACCTCTCTGTTAATTCTCCAACAACTACTGACATTTAAGGGAAGCAGACCCCATGAGAGGTGAGCCCGGCACTGTGCTGCTTTGATAAAGGGACAAAATTAGCATTTGCCAAGTTTCCACTGGTTCATGTAGGCCTTTAATCTGCAATCATTTTTGACCTTAGAATCTCCCACAATGCTAGAACTATTGTGACAATTTTTTTTAAAAAAATGTTTTACTTCGATAAAAATGAATATTAAAAACTTGTGATCTTCAGCAGAGACCATTTCCTGTGATGCCTCATGTACAGTGCATTTGGGGTATGAGGTTCTGCCCACTAATTTAAAGGAATAGTTCAGAGTGAAAATAAAAACTGTGTAAATAGATAGGCTATGCAAAATAAAAAATGTTTCTAATATAGTTAGTTAGCCAAAAATGTAATATATAAAGGCTGGAGTGAACAGATGTCTAATAAAACAGCCAGAATCCAACTTCCTGCTTTTCAGCTCTATAACTCTGAGTTAGTCAGCGACTTGAAGGGGGGCCACATGGTACATTTCTGTTCAGTGAGTTTGCAATTGATCCTCAGCATTCAGCTCAGATTCAAAAGCAACAGATATGACCCATGTGGCCCCCCCTCAAGTCTCTGATTGGTTACTGCCTGGTAGCCAGGGTAACCAGTCAGTGTAAACCAAGAGAGCTGAAAAGCAGAAAGTAGTGTCTGACTGACTTGTTATACATCAAATCACTCCAGCCTTTATACATTACATTTTTGCCTAACTAACTATATTAGAAACATTTTTTATTTTGCACAGCCTGTTTATTTACCCAGTTTTTATTTTAACACTGAACAATTCCTTTAACGCCACTGAGCTCATGAGTAGGGTTGGGCGAATTTTTTCGCCAAAAAAATGACTCCAATGACTTGTATAGTGTTGTGCGTCAAAATAAAAAGACGAGCGTCAAAAATATTTTACCGCGTGACATTTTTTCGACGCCCATAGACTTAAATGGACGTCGGCGACATTTCGCCGGTGGCGAATTTTTGGCGAAGCGAAACGGGTCAAATTTGCCCATCCCTACTCGTGAGTGCATTTTGTGCATTGGGTTCCATTTTGTGATGCCCATGGGTAAGAGCTACAGAATTAGGTGGCCATTCAGGCTTGTGACCCCTCTATAACATAGGATAGGAGGATACAATGCTTTTCATAGCATTATACTCCATCTATGTAGGGACAAAGGCACCCCATGGAAGCAACTATAAAGACAAAGCCCTGACCGAGCTGGTGCCCTTTTCTTATTCCCCTTGATTACACAGTGCCTTCAGGCCAATTACTAGAAAATGTACTTACACACACACAAAAAAGGATGGATCAAATAAAACACATTTTCTTTTAACTTTACTTCAGTATTAAGGATTTTATTTTTCTCCACCACAGACACACAGATGCATGGTATACAGAGGCCCTTCATGGGAACATGGCACCAGCTCATACATGTTTTTTTTTTTTTCAATAAAATAAAATTGTTTTATATTAAATGATTTATATTAGCTCTGTGGCACCCTTGCTTTGTTGTGGGTGGCTGTACTTGCTTGGGTCTACCTTTGGATAGGTGGGGTAAGTGTACGGCAGGGTGCAAAAAACATGGCAGGTTAGGCCTGGTTTTTACACTTTAAAGGTAGAATTTACTGATCACCTATTTAAAAGCAAACATTGCATTGGTTACTAGAGGTCACTGACACTGGGCCAACCAACCTTTTATTATAGGGCGATAAAGTGCTTATCACATTTGTGCAAAATACAGTAGGCACATTTATCTGGAGCCATTTGCCCTGCCAGTATATTTTGTAGTGTGTTTGGAAACCGACATACCCACAGGAAACCTACACAGACACATGTAAAACATACAAGCAAGAGAAAATTAAAATCCAGGGTGTGGTGCAGGGAGCAGCGTCAGGGCATTAGTTGTCCCTGTCCCCCGCTGCTCCCTATTTATTCAAGTAATATACTCCCTTGGGAAGATGCGAGGACCTAAGTTACTTCTAATATTTGAGACCATTTGGGTGTGTGCAGCTTGAAGACTGGGTACAGTGTGTGCATTCAACATTTTCTGCAGGGTCAGACTGGGCTGGCGGGACACCAGGAAAAAAACCTGGTGGGCACCGACCCTGGCCTATCCCCGCCGGGAAATGTGGGCGCTCAGGTAAAAAGATATGTGGGGGGGCTCATGACCGGGGCAGGAGAGCGCAACTGGTGCTAGGAGGGTCATTACTGTGGCACGGGCCTATGACGGGGGCAAGGTGACTAGCAGACCCTGAGTTAGCAGTCCCTTTGGGTCCCGGGCACCCCAGTCCCACTTTCTGTACAAGTGTTTCTGTTTAAGTATAAGGTTTAGACTTTACTGCTTTATTTTATTTATATCATACACCATTGTAGTAGAGCTAATCAGAGCAGTTCATATTTTAATAGTATCTCTTTATAGTCCAAAAATAATTGCAATTATTATGAGGATGTTTCATCCATGATCTGTAAGAACATAACAATGTGCCTTCTGCCTCACATAAGTTTTTGCGTACAAGTTTTTCTGTATGTATTTTTGGAAGGGCTTGCCTTTTTAATATATTACAGAAATTATCTAGTCATTGGTTAGTGTGGCTTTTTAGTCTTTGAAGTCTTAAAGTGCCCAGATACTGGTTGCTAACTCTGGCCCATGTATAGGGCAAACACAATGCTCTCACCAATAAATAAGGTCTTTGTCAGTTATTGACCAGACCTGGTGAAAAATTCCAGTGTTTACATGTGGATCAGTCCATCTGCACTTTCTCCCCTTTGAGATCATCACTGGTCTCAGGGATGAACAATTTTAAAATAAAAATTTTCAGTGGTTTTAGTTTGTGAATTAGTGATTGTAAGTTTGTGAATTACTTTGTGAATTAGTGGTGTCGACCCGCACCCGACACTAACCTGCCCCCTCTACTTATAGCCCTGCGCCCGGCCCCTGTGATGTCATAAAAGATACAGGGCAGGTGCAAGACTATAAATTCAGGGAATGGAAGACTGAAGCCGAATGTTTTTTGCAGTAGCCAGCCCGAACCTGGCTGAACCTGCCCGATCCTCGTTTTCCGACCCACACATTATTGTGAATGTATTTGCTGTTGGATGCAGTATCTGTCTGCCAGTTAATATGCTTTGTACCCCTGTTATCAGTGTTGCCAGGCCCAAAGTTGCAGTGGAGACCAACCTGGAGGATGCTGGTCTCCGGGTGCCCTCTGGGGGGGGGGGGGATACAGCTTTGAGTGTTGCTGACCTGGAGGAGAACTGACTTCTAATGTGCTATGTAGATTATTTATTGCAGTTGGGTGTCGTTGAGAGCTCCTGTAGAAGAGTAAGGGTAAGCATGATAGATGGAAGCTTGAAGTGATTGTCTGTATTACAATAATTTAAATTCATATTGCACCAATCTTATTCTATAAGGATGTGCAACTTTTCTACAAATATATAATATACTAAAGAAGTTGGTAAAGAGGGCCCAGTTGATTACACAGCAGCTTTATTGCCGATAGACAAAGCCCTGCAATGGCTCATGCTGCCTCCAATAGAATTTTATGAAAACTGCTGGTTTAGGAGAAAAAGACGTTTGGTTCGGTGAAATGTGTCAGGCGGAAGTTATGTCAGTAAGCTGCGGGAAAAACACTACGAGTGAGAAAGCAACACTGGCAAATCTGCTCATTTGGGGACAAACTGGTGACACCTTCTAAAGACTAGACTAGATGTGACTAAGATTCATGGTAATAAATGTGAGTGGAATAGTTTAACTTTTTTTAGCCTTTTAAAAATAAAACAGTATTACACTAAGATTTCTGTATCCATATTTTGGAGCCTAACAGTGGCCCGTGAAGAAGGGGAGAATATTGGTGACCACTACATCTGTTAACCTTACTACAATCTTGTAAGTAGGCATTTTAGCCAAACTTGGTGAAGGTCTCTAAAAAAACGGATTTAATTATATATACATCTGGAACAAAAAGGATTGTCTCTTCTAAAGGGGAACTCACAATAGTAACTTTTATATTTCCAGCACAGGGTTCTCCAGAAAGAAGCTAAAATACTACACCATATTTTCTAAAAAACTACAATATAGTTTCTGTTTTTTTGCTTTAGGCACTGATCCAATGTTTTTTATGTGGTTTAGGAGATTGTTGGCCCCAAAACTCATACAGCAGTGGTTACCATAAAAGTTTTTTTGGCGGCGCACACACAGTTTTTAGGTGTTTCTCAGTCATGTTGTTGGAGAATGAGCTTGGGGCGACATTATCCCTAGAGTTTACAGTCTACGCTTATCAAGTGCTTGCTAATTGGCAAAGGGGTAAACATGCATCAGATTATGGCAGTACTATGCGTCATGGATTTATTCTCACGTATTTTCTTTTGGCTGCTAGATGTATTACTCCCAGTAATAGTTGTAGCAATAGTTATTAAGCTACTCTCATGCCAACAGAAACCTGTATCAGAATTCCAGCATGGCATTGCCACTCCAATACCAATTCATGGGCTTGTGTTCATATTTAAATAGCACGCACTGCAAGATTATTTTTAGTACTCACTCGCTTTCCATTATCTGCAGCGTGTAGTGATCTCATGTCTCCTGTTTTGGGATTCCAAGTTGTATTTATTCTGTGTCTCCCGGGTGTGCAATAAACCTGATTAATGACTCACCCTGGGCTGCATAAACTTTTATATGTTTTCCCTCTTGAGAAATGTGCCCGTCCCCTGCTGTCATTGTCAGAGTGTAATAACGATAAACATCTTTTTGTCTGGCTGCGTTGCTCTGTGTCATATTCCCTCTCTCTGCCATCTGTTTACTGTGTGAAACTGTCAATTTGCTGCTTCATGCTGGGATCCCCTCTTACCTCCTTCTCTGTCTCTCCTCTGCACACCATCAACACCACCCTCAGCTATGAAATGTATCTGAGCAGGTATAACCGTATTATGAGCTGCGGTTAACATGTCTGGGTTGTGCACTCATGTAAAGCTGCAATGTTAATTGGCTGGGGATTATAACTCGACCAAAAAAAAAATACCCAAAAAGGAGACTACTGTGTTGTCAGAAGAGGTACAGAAGAACATAATTTTATCTTATTTAGAGGAAGGTAAGGTGCTGCACAAGAGAAAATGAGAACGGAGCAGCTCTGGTGTCCTACCCCCCCCCCCAACATCTGTGCTCTCACAGATACTCAGCACCGTGATAAAAAACAGCAGATTAATTTCATTTGAGGCAGGTTTGTTATTATGTTGAAGCAGCATATTCTGCAGATGCACTTACAATACTGTACAAAGCACTGAAGGAGTATAATATCTTTCTGTATCTTAACCACCGTCTGTCTCTGAGCCCTGCTAATAATTACCTACGCGGCAAGGTCTGCTCTGCCAAAGTTGCCTTTCTAAAATCTCTACATTGCTGAAGTGTTTTGTTGATATTGTTAAGCAATATGGATTGTGCGGCGGTTACATTAGAACTTCTGTCTTGCTGTGTTGGGAACATGGGTTCGAATCTGACCTGGCTTTGTCTGAAAGTAGTTGTGTTATTGCAGTGCCTTTGTGGGTTTGCAATGTGCATACATAAAGTATCACTCACATGCACAGCAAAATGTTTCAGCAGAAAAGATGACCGCTTGCATTTGTATATTGGACGTTTCTCACTGGATAATCCCAGTTGGATGTTACATCTGCTACTGCCTGCCTTCTCCGTTTCCAACAGCAAAGTGCAAATCAGCCCTGGTGGCCAAAGTATCCTGCATCAGTGTAAACATAGTGTTCATGTAAGAAATGTACAACATGTACTTGTCTGAGCGCAGCAGCGTGAATAATCTGGGTTATGGAGAAATTCATTATAAAGTGCAATGCTGTGTATGCTATTCCCCGAGCGATACACCTTTCCGCTGGTGCTCGCGCCTATTTGACATGCAGTTATGCTATTAATACACAATTTCAGTGGAGCATAGGACTGGCACTCAGGTTAGTCGATCACATACATCCAAAGGCTGGTGGTATAAACACATGCGTATTTCTGTATGCCTGCAGAGAGGGGTACCCAGGGCCTATGGCACAAGTGCTTGCAAAACATGCTTTTATCTTACAGATATATGGTTTTGAATTTGTTGCAAGAGGTTGTGTTCTGTGTTATCTGGCATAAAATAAGTAGGTGCAGTGTGCTTGTGGATCATTAGTAGCATGTGAGATATGGTGCCAGTCAGTTGCATAGCGTATTTCTAGGGAAGCACTTGGAATATTTTGGCGAGTAGATAGAGTAATCATCTTGGGGTTAATTTGTTGCCTGCTCACTTCATGTGCCCACTGTTGGAGAGGGGTCTTAGAGCAGAGACTGCTTCAGATTAGAATCCCTCCAGAGGGGATTGTGAGTTATAGTAATGGTCACTCTTGCAGCTGTCTTAGCCTCCCATAAATCTCCTCCTCCCCCTCCAGCACTTCTCACTGCAGATGGACAATAATCGTACATCACCAAGACCCCTCTATCTGCAGCATTGGGTGGGATGCAGGGTGCACGACTGAGATAACTGCGCTTGGATATTACTTAAAACCTATATTGAAAAGATACGTAATTCCTAAGGAAAAAAATATTTATTTTTTTTGTGGGGGGGGGGTATGTCAGATAACAGTGAGAGAGGAAACAAGTGGCAAGTAGATGTGTGATAGTGTTTGGTTGCATTTATGACTGTCTGGGTGCATGGAATAATTCCACGTACAGAAGTGGGTTCATATGAACAAGTCTGTGCTGTTTGAATATTGGTTTAGTATGTTTTATTGCACAGAACTCTCCAAAATGATACAGATATCTGTCTTAATGTGTAAGAATGCTGGGACTTAACAACACTTATCATAAATGTAGGAAAATCCTAGCATCCTGAGTGTGCTGTGCATTTGCTCCATAGCAGGTCCATTGGCTGTGTGTCTGCTGCAGTAACTGTATGTCCGCAAAGCGCAGGTCTGAGCTACTGTAGTTAAACCTGTTTCTAACCAGGCTGCATTGATGGCAGCAGTGAGTGTGTTTATTAAGCTAATAAAACAATGTTAAGTACCCGGCCTATGAGAGTTGGGACGTCTCTTTATACGCACAGTGGATGGCCGGGGGAGCTCTGATACCACAAAAGCTGATTACAGCCGTGAGAGGTAATAAAGATAGACTCGAGGGACTGCAGAGAACCGGGTGCTGCTGCGGAGAAGGAGCACGGGGTAATATGAAAGCAAAAGCTCTGCTGCAGTCACTCTATGTCCAAGTCTGCATCGGCTGGAAAAGATATTTACTCTTAATACAACAATCAGAAGTGGTTTTGGGGTGTTCTGCACAGGGACAGTGTAATGTAGGCGAGGGCAGCCACCAGATCAGTTAGAAATGTATTGGAGAACAGTAATAGCTTTTATGATGCCCCATGGGCAGAACTAGGAGAGAGAAAATTAGAGGTTATTCGACAGGTGATCTGCAAAGTGCAGATAATGAAACTGAAAAGGGGCACCAGTCCATCAGGCTCAGACACTGGGATAAAAAAAAATAAAAACCCTGTTTGTGTGAATGTACTGTATTCATGAGGGGGTAATGCTGGGGTGGAGCATGTTCGGAAAGAACAGTAGAAAATCATGTGGTGTGTTGGCATGTATGACCTTAGCGATGGGTAAATATGACCTTTTTTTTTGTTAATAAATATCCAGTGCTGAGAAACCAAATCTATATGAAAGTTTGTATGATAGTTCATTTTATGGCACAGACATTAGAGGTCCTGGTGGGTATTTCTCCATGCAATCGAATTTGGAAAATATCTTTTTAATCCATTCATCCTTACATTATCTATACACTCACATATGGACTCTATATATGGATACCTATACTAACACTGTATATCCTAAGATCACAATAGCCTTCATCCAAGTCACCCAAGCCCCTCTTAAAGGCATTAAGAGAATCTGCTATCACATCAACTGACAGGTATTCCACAACCTCACTGCCCTCACATTCAAGATGTAGTTTTACTGCTGCAAGTAGAAGTTCAGTTTCTCAAGTCTAAAGCGGGGAGGGGGGTGTCTTGTTCTCTGTCTTTTTCTATGTGGTGTATGTATTGTGCTGCACTGCTCTACTGCTCTTAGACTACACTTCTGCTATTTTTGACTCAGCTAGAGAGACAGTTTTGTCCTGATGAAGGCAGTTTGTGTGCCAATCCATTGGATCTTTTGTCTTTTATGTCCAATCTGGGTTATCAATAACATCATTTTCTGCAGTCATTAAAACTGGCCAGAGATAAGTAAGGAGTACAAAATTACTTAAACTGGGCATGCCCAACTGTAGCCTTCTGATAGTTGGTGCATTACATCTTATAGCAGTTCTATCTTGTCCCAAGGCTGATGACCTCTCTCCCATATCTATATCCAGCCATGCGCAATAGTAAACTACAGCTAACTGCATTGCTAGATATACTAGGTAAGATCCCTGATTAAAATATTTCCAGATCCAATGCACTTAAAAGCCTAAGTACATAAAGTTGATGCTGTGCATCAAACTATAAAGCTATAATAACTATAAGAGCAGTGTGGTCTTTTCTTCCTTATATCTGTGGGGATGTCCTGAAAATGTAAATATTTGGCACCTAGAATGTGGCCATCAGCTGGTTGGTGCCTAAATGAAATATTCTAAAATAAACTTAGTATAATAATATACAAGTACAGGTATTGGACCTATTATCCAGAATGCTCGGGACTTGAGGTATTCTGGATTAGGAGTCTGTAATTTAGATAGTTATACCTTATGTCTACTAAAAAATCTTTTAAACATTAGTTAAATCTAACAGGTTTGCTTTGCCTTCTATAAGGATTAATTATATCTTAGCTGGGACCAATTACAAGGTACTGTTTTATTAATACAGAGAAAAAGGAAATCGTTTTAAAATTTTGAATTATTTGATTAAATTGGAGTCTGTGCGAGATGGCCTTCCTTTAATTCTGAGCTTTCTGGATAACCGATCCCATACGTGTATATTATGGTTTCCTGTTGTTCCCAATATCAGTATATTCCAGCAAGCTTCTCTTGCTTCGTTCTTCACTCTGCTGGAGATGAAGCCCATAAATAGAAAAGCTAAGCCAAACTACACTGGACAGTGTTGATATTTTTGAAGGTAGGGTATGGGTCCCAGGTGCTAATCAGTATATTCTCTGCAAGCCCAATGATGCCTGTAGAATGGTTAGGAAAGACTTTAAACAAAAATACCTTGACAATTTAGTGGGCACCTTTGGGGGCAGGGATCTTCACTGACAGCTGCAAACATCTGGAGGCATAAATCATATCTTTATTTTATATATTTGTTTAGGGTTTTTAAGTTACCCTTATTCGCACAGCCGCCAAAAACAAGACAAGATCAGGACACAGGTTAGTTTTAAATACAAAGCTGCAGTCCTTTTGCAAGTAAGACCCTTGCCTCCATATGTAATAAGAGGCACCAAGTTTGCCCAGGTGCAGTAACTTATAGCGACCAATAAGATGGTTGTTTTTAAACAAGTGACCCGGAAATGATGCCTGCTCATTGGATGTTATGGGTTACTGCTCCTGGGCAAACGTTGTGCCTGTTATTACAGTGTGCAGCGATTATAACTGGAAAGTACAGATGAAGCAGGTTTAGATGTTGTACAAGAGCAATATGGAGCTCAATCGCCTGCATCCAGCATATGCAGCAATGTTGGACACTTCAACAGGCTTTCCGTGGCATACTCAATGCTTCATTTATATGTATATTATCTATGAGCTTTTTTTGTTATACTGTGACTATAAAGAGACCCTGAATGTGGTCTCTCTGTATACAGAATAAGTGGTTGTGTTTCAGGGTGGTGCGTTTAGAGCGCAGGGCAGGCAGCATTGGGATAGGGTGTCCACCAGGGCCCACTGGAGGTTGACCTTAAGGGCCGTCCTCCCGATGTCCGCCCCCTGTAGCCCCCCGCATTGCATCCCCCCACCATTGCCTCCTTCTTTTGTTTTGCTGTGATCAGGGGAGAAGGGATGCATTCCCAACATTCAAGGGGAGTGCGCTTGGGTCAGCCCAGGGCCCCCTGGGTTTTTCCCGCTGTCCCACCAGACCTGTCTGACCCTGGGGGCAGTGAGCCTGAGTTGTATGTGGATACTGGATGATATGGAATGGCTAATAGGCCAAGATAATGCACTTCTGGCATGTATATTGTAACAGGAGTCAACCTACAGAAGAACATAGGCAGGGTTGGACTGGGGGCAGCCCAGGAGGAATCCTTCAGATGTGCAGATCTAGCCCAGCGAGCTGGGGGCCCACTGATTTATTTCCGGGTGTTTCACCGCCCCAGTCTGACCTGAACATAAGAGTAGGGAGAGTCCATGATATGTAATCGTTTGCCCAAGGGCATTAACCCATAACAACCAATAAGATGCTTGCTTTTAAACATGTGACCAGTAAATTGATTTTTTTGCTATGGGTTACTGCTCTTGGGCAAACTTAATGCCTATTATGACATAACCCCCATAGACTGTTTTTCTAATCATATATTATTTTAAACATAATCTGCAGCAATTTTATCAAAGGATTTTATTTTTTTCGAGCCCGGTATGTATGGCTGGGAGAGTTGAGTTTGCAACTTATCTGCCTGTGTATAGGCCTTATCCTACTGCTTCTACTTGCCTGCAAATCAACAAGCCATTGGGCAAGGTTTGAAAATTCCACCATGGCAGAGACTACATCGGCACATTGCATAGGCATCTGTTTTGATTTGATCATTGGCCCAGGGGCTGAATTATCAAATCAGCCTGATTGGGCCCAGAATGTAGGTGGCCAAATCAGTTAAAGGTCCATTTGTTTGATGACCTTGCCAGATGTATACAGCCAGTTTTAAACACCCAACCATATGTTGAAATATAAGGGACACCTTGATGGTTAGTATGATGCCAACTCTTGGGTAGTGTTTAAAAGAAGTATAAGACATGTAGAAGTCACACATCGGTTGGCTCATTTGGTGGATCCTTGTTGTGGCTTACCATTAGGTCGCAGCCCATAAGCCTCCTAGTCAGTTTGTGGGGTATTAAAGGAAACAAAGAGGTAAAATCAGGCGTTTCACTTATATTAGTTCTATTATATTTTTAACCCTTCATTAACAAGATACTGTTCCCCAGGGCTTTCTCACAGATGCTTCCCTCTCATTTTAGATTACCCATGCTTGAATTCTGCTGAAGGGTCAAGGGGTCAAGCGTGCATCCATATCAGATTTGTTTTTTTGGAAATTAAATCTAAAAATTAATGAGGATCAAAGAATGGCAATGAATGTATATGATTGAGCCTTGTCTCCTCTACATATTACATTTTGCCTAAAGCAGCTGATTTGGTGGTTGTGGCAGATTCTCTCCCCTCTGGCGTCTTCATTATAATGAATTATTTTTATAGTGATTTTATTTATTATTAGTTCTATTCAAATGTCAGATTTTTGAAAAACAAAAATTCAATGCCTGTGTTGGTCCTGCCTCAGCAAGAACTCTTATCAATTCTACTCTCACTGATAAATTAGACAAAGACCTATAAATTAGCCTTTCAGATAAAGGGCTAATTGATCTTGCCATATGTCTTGTGAGAGAAGTGCTCTGATCCCAAGCGTATATCTAGAGCCCTGGCTATAAAGCAAGACAGAATTGCTCATTTTGCCAGAAAGGGAGTAAAAATAGCCATGTAAGTACCAGGAAATATACTTCCCCATGCAGACAAGCAAAACCTGGAACACCAAGGCAACTTCTAATATCCTCATATTTTGCAACAAAATATATTTAGTATAATTAGGGATGCACTGAATCCTTTGCGAAAGATTCAGCCGAATAACAAACCAAATCTGAATCATAATTTGCATATGCAAATTAGGGGTTCGAAGGGGAAAACATTTTTTACTTCTTTGTTTTGTGACAAAAAGTCACGTTATTTCCCTCCCCACCCCTAATTTGCATATGCAAATGGATTATGTTTCGGTTCGGCTGGGCAGAAGGATTCGGCCTGCTGAAAAAGGGCGAATCCCAAACCGAATCCTGGATTCGGTTCTTTCCTAAGTATAATACACAAGTTTCAGTGAGTGATGTGATGTCACTAAGCTCCGATTATAACGGATAACATCACTAAGCACCATTTATAAGGATATAATCTACAGGCTATTTATGGCTCTTGTAGATGTGTATATATAATATATGCTCTTGAGAAAGATCTTAGGACTAGACCGAAACATTGACCTGTTTTAAATATGCATTAAATAAAGGACATAAGATCTTCATTTATTGAAAAGGCTCCCAGTGTGCACCTCATTCTTCTAGGTTTATATAGTGAATATAGTGCCCCCTCTTGTAAATTATAAGGATATTACAAGTTACAGAGGAGTTTCATGACCAGTTTTTATACAGGTCATGGAACTCCGAGGTTTATAAGGATATCATTTACAAGATATTCATGGCTTTTGTGTGTGTGTGTGTGTGTGTGTGTGTGTGTGTGTGTGTGTGTGTGTATATATATATATATATATATATATATATATATATATATACACACACATACAGGTATGGGATCCGTTATCCGGAAAAACCCCTTATCCAAAAAGAATATGCCATATGAATGTATTACTGGGGAGATGGGTCTCTCTAAGAATGGGGGACAAAGGCAAATGCTCTATCTCTCTTCCATGACAATAGAAAGAAACTCAATTGATTTACAGTAATTGATTTCATTCTCCATAATAATGTGGATTTACAAAACAGACAAGGTAATCCTTTTTAAGTAGGCTAGAGTCTTATTTATGTTTCTATGCAGATTGTATAATAACAACTATGGCAACATTTGATTTTGGTGTTATAAACCATCTTTGAATTGCCAAATGCAGCTTCAAAATGCACAAGTCTGATTGGATAGTAAATAGAAAAGGTAATGTATGATGTGTGATGATTCAGGGCAGGTGAAATTTAGGCAGTATGTCATAAACAAGAAAGCATAAACCCAAATGTTAGATAAACACTATTAAAATCAGCAGTATATCTTGGATACCACATGCCATCATCCCTATAAAGAACCAAGGCCATCTCATCCAAAGGATAACAGCTTGAACCTACTGACATTATATTATTGTAACACTGTCTTACCAGGAATTGTAGTGAAAACACTGAATTGCCCAGTATGTAAACTCCTGCTGGTGGTCATTTGGCATGAACAGTAGGAATTCTGGCACAAAACTCTCTACATATGGCATCTCGTTGTTTTAGGAAATATTCTTCATTTACAAAAAGAGTGCAAAATAGAAAAAAGAATCTACACAATTTCCAATACATTTGGCCATAATTTACCATTCTTACCAAGAACTGCAACTTAATTCAATATACACAAACCACTGGCTAGTTGAAAAGAGGCACAGATATTTGTAACAGTTACGAAGTAGCTGCACATGGACTTAAACTAGGCATGAGTGAAACTGCCTACAAAAGTTAATGTAAAATGCATTGGTCAAAAGGTGTGTTTTTTTCTTGTGCCAAATGCCTTGGAGTCGGTACGCATTTTTTCTTGGGTTTTTTTTTCCATGCAAAAGAAAGGTGAATTTCACATTGGAAAATTCTAGCATTGAATTTCACCTGTATCTAGTCTAGTCTGTATCAGGTGAAAAAATTTGCTCATTCCTTTGCTCCGGAAAAGGAAGGGCCATTACATGGGTGGACAATAAGGTGCAAAAGAAAAAAGATGGGGGTTGATCAATGCACATTTCCTGATTCCCTGTCTCATAAGTAATCTAATATATATGCAAGTGTATGTATTTACAAAAACGGGTTTTTGTTTACCATGTTAAGATCATAAAATTGGTAAGCCACCGTACCATGTCAAGGTAAACCCCATATGGTGGTCCTCACTATTTCCCTCTGGTCGTAGTATTCAAAGGCTTGCATCTCCTCCCTGCTTGGTAGCATTTCTTGGGATAAGTGTCCTCTGACCTGGGCATTGGTCTCAGTCAGAGGGCTTAGTCCTCCCCCGCCGTTAGCTTTTAGAAGAGAGAGATTACCAAGACCACAGCAATGCTTCTACAGGCTTAATTCACCTTCTCTTGTAGCTTTTAAGAGAGAGACTTCCCAGACCAAAATCCTTGGGGACCACCATTTAAAGGGATGGGTGTGGGGGTGCTAAAACCACATGGAAGCTTGGCCTGCAGCATAACTGCTAGAATATTAATTATTCTGCTGGAAGTCTAGCAGTTATGCTGCAGGCCAAGCTTCCATGTGGTTGTAGCACCCGTACTTTAAGTTGTGATCCCATGCCTTTAAAAAATAGGGAGTGTTGATCTGGGCAGTCTTTTTCTCTTAACCGCACAAACAATAGGATTAAGCCTGGAGAACCTGGTCTTGGCAATCTCTATCTTCTAAGAGCTGATAGACTAAGCCCTCTGAAACTAATGGCCAGATCAGGAGACACTTATCCCAAGAAATGCTACCATGCAGGGAGGAGGTGCCAGCTTTCGAATACTATGACCAGAGGTAAAAATTTAGGACCATCATATGGGGTTTACCTTGACGTGATATGATGGCTTACCAATTTTATGATCATAATTTTGTAACTAAAAACCCCTGTTTTTGTAAATACATGCACTTGCATAGATACTGGATTACTTTGAGATAGGACCGATAAATGTGCATTGATCAATCTCCCTTCTTTTTTTGTAAGTTTGTAGTTAATTTGGCCAAAAAGTTTCAAATATCGTTTCATGTAGATCAGCTCAAGCACCATGCAGAGGAAGCACTGGACTTACTCTGTTTTCTAGGCAGGAGTTAGATACTGGACTTTCTTGCATGTATGTATGTATACGTTTATACGTTTAGTAAGTGCTATCCTGTTATGTAGCACTGTACAATTTTACAATACTGTATATACAAAAGTGTAAATGTAAAGGTATGGGACCTGTTATCCAAAATGCTCAGGACCTGCGGTTTTCTGAACAGATCTTTCCATACTTTGGATCTTCATACATTTCTTTACATTTAATAAACCCAATAGGCTGGGTTTGCTTCCAGTAAGGATTAATTATATCTTTTTTTGAATCAAGTACAATGGTCTGTTTTATTATTACAGAGAAAAAGAAAATTCTTTTTCAAAATTTGGATTATTTGGATAAAATGCAGTCTATGGGAGATATGCTTTTAGATCCTTCAGAGCCCATCTAGCTCTGGGAAAGGATGGAGACCATGAGGGGGAATTGCAATTGAACTATCTGAATGCTTCATCGACTGGAAGAGGAACACACCAGAGAAACAAGTAGTATCTGTTCAATTACGACCAACGTCCACTGGCAGCATTTCACAGTTGACATTGATTTTTTCCTAAGCAATCAAGGGGTTAAGAAAGCTATTAAATAAATTAACAGCTCCTTGGGGCGGACATGCTTTGCAGTCATTGCAATTTTGCCCTAGTGCAGCTTTGGCAGGAGAGATGGTGTGTGTGGGGGGGGGGTGCACCTGTTGATTGCAGAATTATTTTAAGGCAACAGCTTTGGTATTTAACTACACCAATTGTTCTCAGTCTGACTTGGACCCCTGTGCAAAGGGAATCCCTTGGGGACTTCACTCTTCTCTCTCCTTACACTGATATTTTTTCTGCTGACAGTCTTTTTTTCTTTTTTCCTTCCCCCTCTCCTCGCACGACACTCATTACAATGAGCCATAAATTCAGAGCAGGGAGAGTTGGCCGCGTCAGCATTCTGCAAAATGAATTGATATTAAATGCATCTCAAGTCTCTAATTTACCTCACCTTCTCTCTTCCTTCCCGAATCTCCTTCCTATAATCCACATTCTTTTACTTGTCTATTTCCCCACTCTTTCTCTATTGTTTTTCAGTACCATACTGATTAGTGATAATATGCAGTGACAGAATAATTACAATCAGGGTGGGTGGCACTTGCGCTAAATCAGCATGAAACATACTATGGGGCCACATAGCTAACAAAGTCAACCAATCAGCACCAGGGAAACTTACCGATTAAGAGAAAACATGTTATATGTTTTTAATGTTATTTTTTGGCTCAGATTCCTTTATACAGGCCTGCGTCACTGTGTTTATGGCACAGCATTATTCGGAGCTCTTAAAAAAAAAAATGAATATCAAATTCATAGCAAATGGTTGGAGCAACAGTTCCTCTCCATGCAGTCTCGATGATCCTAAATAAGTTACCAATTAAAGGGAAAACATTCTGCTTCTGTTGTTCTGCAGCACATATTGCTAGTGTGCTCCAGTTTCTCTAGTCACCCTCCTCCATTTCCCTCCCTTAAGATTATCTTGAAAAAACAAGG
Organism: Xenopus laevis; assembly: GCF_017654675.1. Taxonomy (NCBI): domain Eukaryota; kingdom Metazoa; phylum Chordata; class Amphibia; order Anura; family Pipidae; genus Xenopus; species Xenopus laevis. The sequence goes on from NC_054387.1 coordinate 33,596,661, forward strand.
AATAGACAATTTGCCAACATCATTACCCAAGCTCATCTATTATTTAACATCTCATTAATTAATTATTATTTACAAATAATAGCTCTGCCCGAACCACTGTTGCACATGGACATGTCGTCTGGTGGGGACACAGAATTGCTTATTTGGTTTATGCAGCACATGCTATCTTTTTCTAATCATTTGACCTTATCAAGAAATGCAACATATACCATATTTAGTAGCATTATTTATCCTCTATTTACTTTGATTTAAACAGGTGAAGTACAAATGCACAAGCGAATTTGGTGTCTGAATGTTCCTTTTTCTGCACATTTGGATTGATGCATATGAACAGAGACTTCTATGGTGCTGCATTTTTGTGATGTCTTATACTGTCAAATATTATGGCAGCGCAATTGGTAAAGTATTGCCACCAGTGTTGCTTGCAGGAGCAAGTTATTAAATTACATTGGTGCCTGAATGACGTACAAGTCAGAGGGCAGTCTAATACATATATACTAATACAGATAGCACTGTATCCAAAAAGGAGCACAGATGCTTGTGGCAATTTATACAATGCAGGATGCAGTGTGCAAAGTGCAAAAATGGCCTTTTTCACTTTGCACACAGCATCCTGCATTATAAATGACCTCTATAATCTTACACACCCACACCCTTCAATCTCTTGTGAATACACTGAATCAGAATGAACAGGTATGATATCTATAATGCACTATGATGGGGGCCTGTAACTTCCACAATGTTGAGCATTAATAACAAAAAAATAATAGGCCATCAACAAATACTTATGTTAGCTAAGTTACATAAAAGACAGATATGGAACATGTTATCCAGAATTCTCAGGACCTGCTAGGGTCTATCCATAATTTGGACAACTACTACTAAAAAACAATTTAAACATTTAATAGACCCCAGGACCAGGCCAAGCCAGCCTGTTACCCCAGGCAACTCGACCAGCACCATCGCCCTCTCTGCAGCCGCACGTACACGAGCGCGCGTACAAGCGCGTGTTGACGTACATGCGCTTGTGCGCGCGCTGACTGGTGGGATTGCCCTTCACCTCTGGTTTGCATGTACAGGAGCGCAAACAACCAAAATTTGCCAGACTTTGCAGGCCGGACAGGGGGTGGGCAGCAGTGCAAGGTACATGACTGGCGCCCCCTAAGTTTTGAGCCCTAGGCACGTGCCTACTCTGCCTACCCCTAGTTCCGGCCCTGATAGACCCAATAGGATTATTTCGCCTCCAAAGGTTTAAATATATCTTAGTTGTATGCTATATAAATAGATGATGATTATGAAAAAGGAAATTAGTCAAAAATGAAGAAATATTTTTGTAAACAAGACTCTATGGGAAAAACGAATGACATCTTTCAGAGCTTCCTGGATGATGTGGTTCCGTATACAAGATTATACAACTATGGAAAAAAGTCATGCTGCAGTGGCATAAAGTATATGGTTTCATAGATAGGATAACCATACTATCTGTTAGAGTACAATAAAAATTCCAAGTATAGGAACACAGAAACACTATAGGAATTGTATAAAGAACACAAAGGAGAATGATAATTCTAGGTGCAAATCAAAGGGTTAGAGAGAGCTCCTTTTGTAAATTGATCAAGTCTTCATATGCCACCACGAGAGACACCACTGCATAGGAAAAAAAAAATGCAGCAATTGGGTATATCTTATAAACACAGAAATCTACCAGAGACATACAAATCAGTATTTTTCAACCAGGAACCTCATATATTTAAGAAATATGAGAATTCACAATATAAACATGCCATGAATCAAATTCTGGTCCATTATGTAAGGTACCTAGAGTATCAATGGTGATAATAACAAGGGCTCATTGCCACCAGGTGTGATGCCTGGTAACATAATGGATTTTAAGTAGGATTAATTTTATTCCTTCTGGCTGAGATCATGTACTGCCTACACTGTACATTACATTAAATGATTAGTTATCAACGTTTTCCCTATAATTTTAGTTGTGACATAATATAAAGTAACTGTCCTTAGTTGAAAATGTAGAACGTACATAGAAAAAGTATTGACCCTTATCATTTTGAGGGATCAGTGTAGAGCTTGTTTAGGTACAGATACAGTATTTTTGCAGAGCAAATGATTTCCAGATTCCTTTCTGGCATAACCATTATGTGTATCCTTATTAAAGAGCTGTTCAGACACTTCAGTGATGTAAGGTCATTGTCAGCCCCATTCCCCCACTACCTTCCTTCTTCACATTGCTTCTTTGACACATTTTCCTTATATCAATAGAAATGCAATAAAAGAATAAACACGGATCAATGAAATGCTGAATATTTTATATGTAAGCAAATGTGAAGCGGGCCCATCAGCTAAATTGGAAATGACTGCTTGCCATGTCGGTTTGTGGGATGTCAAGCATGCAGTCACCAGTTCTTGTGAAGCGCAGATCACAGCAACATCAGCAGGCATCTTCAAGAGATGGAGTTTCGCTGACATCCTCAGGTCTCCATCCTGCTCTCCTTCCCCTGCCGAACATTCCTTTCTAGGTGCCCAGCACCACACAAGAAAACAGCCATGCCTATGAATAAACCATCAGGTCTTGTGCTAGCATTCAAGTGACAAATATTTAATGAACAAGTCAAAAAGGAGGTTCTAGAAATCCAGACCACAGATCAGCTTCATAAAACCATAGTCGTCCACATCTGAAGGTGCTAAATTTCAGTTGCTAAGGACACATTTTAGGGCCCTTTCATTTTCTAATATGATATTTATGACCTCAGCTTGTCCTAAATAGCTAATGGGATTAAATAATTTATGGGAAAGTAGTGCAAATTAAATATTTAATTTGGGATTTACAGTACTGGGATGGATTCACATAACCCTATGTATAGTATATAATGTATGCAAATAAATGGGTTGGATTCACACTGACATCGGAAATTGCAGGCTTTTTTTGAAAAAATCGTTTTAGGTGCTTAAAAAACATGATGCTATGCTCATACCTAAAAGAAATGTTATATTTTCAAACTGATCGATCTTCGCGTATCTCTGAATAAGAAACAAAGAATTTACTGTTTCTGGATTCTGTTTTCACTTGTCTTTTAAGGCAGCAAACTTTGACGATATCTCTCTTCTTGGAGATGATGCAGTAAATATTTAATCTGCAAGTAGGAACTCTACTGTACTGAGTGCATAAAGAGTCTGTGTGGCTGGCTGGTAACATAGGGGCAAAAATACAGCAGTTCTAATCAGTTTTTCATGAGACCGGAGACCCCTGCATTGATGCTTTTTTTGGGCCCCCAAACTTCTGCACCTGCTTATAAGGAACCTGAACATCAAAAATGTTAGAATGCTTGCTGACTTCATGACCCCTGGATAATAGTGTCAACAAGAATGCCACTTGATGCCTATGCAGACGCAGAACCAGGAACCAGCGCATCAAGAGGTAGAAAGTGTCTCGGTGTGCCCTAAATCTAGAACCGATGCCAAGCACCCTGGTCTCGGCTCGTGCTTCTGCCTGTAGCAGCTGCCTTTGGCCTCGGGAGGAGCCCTCAGCTACTCGGATGCCAACAGGTCTTATAACAAGTGGTGCAAGGTGAGGGGTTCTGGACAAGCAGAGGGGCACAACTGCAAAGCAAAGTCTTTTGGGCAGAAGGTCGTGGTACAAGGCGTTAGGCAATAGAGTAGTCAGATCAGGCCGGGTCGAGGCAGGCAGAGAATAAACGTAATCAGGCAGGCAAGGGTCAAAACCAGGAATCAATCAGAAGGATTAAGCAGAATCGAAATTGCTTATTAGGCAGGGGTCAGGATATAGAATTCAGAATTGTCAGTAACAGGCAAGGGTCAAACCTGGAATCAGAATCAGATAATCAGAAGCTCAAAAGCACCAGGAAACAAAATCCTATAATGGGCAAGGTGCTGTAGCCTGAATGAGCCTTTTATACTTTTCAAATTTCGCGCCAGCGCGACTGCACCTAAAAAATTCGCAGAGGCGTGCCGCACACGCCTTAAGCTAGTGGTGCTTATGGAAGAAGGACACGGCTTGGCGGGCGTCCCCACCAATGCCCCCGCTGGACCACCAGGGTGAGTTGAATTTGTTACAGCCATCTTGCATCAATGATCCACTACCACTAGGATGGTAGTAAAAGCATTGTATTTAGGTAAGTTCACAATGAACCTACATATGTCGGAACCAAGGTTGATTCAGAACAGGCTAAGGCTAAAGTAGGTCACATGGGAGAGAACAAGGTATCTTCTATTGAGCACAAACAGTGCAAGAAAAGACAGCACCATGAACAAGTGACAACCACCAAAATTTCTGGAAACAAAATTGAAAGTCTTTTTAATATCAGGCCGACAATCTAATAGGAATGATCATTATTAAAGGAACCATGGCAATACATCCAGTAGTGTAGTACAGAGAAGGCTGAGACAGAATCATGGTCAAGGTTAGGCGAGAGCTCAGACGAGCAGCAAGAAGACAAAATAATAGTTAGTGGATAACTATAAGGACAACAACTGTAAACACAGGGCCAGCTTGGGAGTGTGTGTTTGACATTTTAAATGGGGCACGTACTCACAGAGACGGGACCATTGCATAGAGATGTAGGAAAAGGAAGATGCACCAGTCTCTACAAATTACAAAATGAAATCAGATCTATGACTAGAGTCTACAGGTAACTGAACTGCCTTTCTTCTTCCCTCTTGCTAGTACAGTTATATTCAAGATTAAGTGTTATGTGTTAAAAAGACGAGTGGAAGGAGGTCCCTGCCCCATAGAGCTTACAATCTAAATGATTTTATTACAAAGAAGTAAGGAAATATGGCTACATTCTGTAACACACTGAAGTCTTGCCCTACCAACTCAGTATTTACAGACATTGAGAAATATCTGAACATTGTTTCAGATGGCTGCTAAACAAATAAGCAGGAGCACCTCTCTAAAAGCTTAAGCTAACCTTACAAGGCTGTAGACCTCTATCTGAATGAGGATGAACCAAAACCAATTTCATGTACACAATAAAATCGTCTTATATTTTGTGCCATAGCATTTTATTTTTTTACCGTATACAAAACCTTTCCTCTTGAGTAGATACTGTACATTTCAGGCAACTTTTGTCAAAAATTCTATCTGATTTCCTTTTTATTTGACGGACCTAAGACATATTAAGGTAAAAATATTGTTCTGTGATCTTACGGAAATGACAAGAGACTTTTGGATGAAAGCCTGAAGGAAAAACGGAGAATGACTTGGTCTTGTCTTATCTGAAAGTAGGACTGACTGATGGATCTCACCAATTCAATGATCAAAGTCACCAGCAAGAGAGTCTTCAAAGAATTCACTTTAATAAGGGTCCAAACTAGAAGCTTCAAGAGTGTCTGAGTTTATGCTTTAAATTGCAGAATCAAGTGCCACGGAGGGTAAAATATTCTTTGTGTAAGCCTAGGTTTTTTTTTATTGCTTTCACAAATATATTAACCAGTAACTTGTCAACTGTGTGACAGTAATAATTCCAGTACCTTGGACAGGATCTCAGACAGGATCAACATACTCTTTAGTAATTGTCTTGGCTGTCCTCTAAAGGACCAACAGTAGCCAATTAATTAGATATTTCTGATCCCCTTTCTCCAATAAAGGGGTGGTCATCTGTGAGTTAACTATTAGTATGTTATAGAATGGCCAATTCTAAGCAAATTTTCAATTCGTCTTCACTATTTATTTTTTTATAGGTTTTTAATTATTTGCCTTTTACATCTGACTCTTTCCAGACTTCAAATGCAGGTCACTGACCCCATCTAAAACACAAATGCTCTGTAAGGCTACAAATGCATTGTTATTGCTACTTATTATTACTCGTCTTTCTATCCAGAACCTCTCCTATTCATATTCCAGTCTCTTATTCAAAGCAATGCAGTGTTGCTATGGTTATTTGGAACCTAGCAATCAGACTGTTGATATTGCAAACTGAAAAAACCACAAATAAAAAAAAAATTAAAACCAATTGCAAATTGTCTCAGAATATCACTCTCTACATCATACGAAAGTTAACATAAAGGGGAACAACCCCTTTAACCCTCAAAACTTCCTATGACTTGACACCAGAATAAATGGAGCAGGGGTTTGTACCCTGGGAAGATGTGGGACACAAACAGTTTGAGCAGTGCTGCATGAAAACAAGATTAGGATAAAAGGATTTGTGCAGCTTCAGGAATTGGAATATTTTTAACAATATTGTGTTGATTATTTCTAAAAAGACCCACAAACGTCTCAACTTTTTTTTAGACAGTTGAGCAATAACCATGGTGGCACAGTGTTTAGCACTTCTGTCTTTTAGCACTGGAGTCCTGGGAGTTTGACCATTACCTCTGTGTTTGTGTGAGTTTTCACTGGGTACTCCCGTTCTCCAAAAATATAGGGATTGGTTTTGAAATATAGCAAAATAAATTTACACTGAAAATAGGCATTTAGTACAAGAATTGGCATATTGGTTGCTCCATATTGTACCTGAAAGCCAGGGCACTAGAACCTTTTTGAACTATAATCTTATAATCTTTATCCAATAGATTCTTACTTTGTTCTCCAGTGCAGGCTACATGGTGTCATTGGAGCTATAGAATCGACACTGTTGTATTTGGCCAGATGTTGATTGCCCATTTAAAAACCCTTTCTGATCGAGGGCCGCATTGGTTTGTTGATGCTGTACTCGGTCTGGCTGCCAGTATTCTTCTCATTGTAATCAAATTGTTGGGCCCTAGTGTTCACGATCGGATCAGCCTGATATCGCGCATATCTGGGAGACATCCACTCGTTTGGTGACCACAAAACGAGCGGGTCTCCCTAAGTATGGCCAGCTTAAGCTTTATCAATGAAATACCTGGGAGATATTTCAGTTGTTTTATTGGAATGTGTTTGTCATTGGTTTTGGTGTGTTCGCTCATATTATATCCATTATCAAAGTTCCCACGGCTCTGCTGTGCTCAGTGAAGTTTTGGATAATGCATAATCATGATGTTGTTGAGACGGCCGTTCAAAATGAAAAGTATTTTTTTTTAATTAAAAAAAATCTCATGCTTTCGAGAAATGATAAAGAATTTTGAAAAGTGTTTACGTTATAAAGGCATACAGAGTACATTTGTTTCTTTTTTGATTTGCGTTTTTGAACCCTCAATATATTTCATATTGATATACCGTACAATACCAATTTCTTATGTTATGAGCAAGTGTAAAGGAGCTCATTTCTGCTACTTTGGAAACTATTAAACCATTTTTAGAACTTTATTTTATATTGTTAAATATATATATGCTCTTTATTGAGGTAGCTGCTATTTACAAATTATATAAAATAAATATAAAGAGTGAAAAAAACTCAAAAGAATTGACTTTCAATCCTACTACAGCTGCATTGTCCCTTATGCTTTAGAGATATGACAGACGTGAAGATTGAAAGTCAATTCAACATGTTAAATCTGCTCTGCCACGGGCAACTAATCTCCTGAAAATGCTTTACCACTGGCAATAATGCCAATTGCCTGTAGGAAAACATACGAGTTGCTTAAGCCTTCCAAAGTACCCCCAAGTTGCCTTCTGGTACCCCAGTTCTGTTTGTACAAGTTCATTATTCCCATTCATTAAAGATATTTATTCTTCCATATAGTTGCACTCGACAACACTTGGTCCTTCCTGCTTCCCATTTTGAATTGAGCTCAGTTATGGTACCGATACATAGGAACCCTGCAGATACTGCAAGCTCTGGACCAAGCATTAGCTCCAGGATTCCCTCAGCACCCTGCATCAATAGGTGCATCACACTGGCTTTTAAACTATCAGGCTCCCACGTCAATGTTGTGTCAAACACTGGAATTGATACCAAACAGACTTGGAATACTTTTAGCCAAATTGCGACCGTTTCCGGAGAAGTGCAAGCATGATTGCAACTAAGCTGAAATTCTGGGGTTGGGGCTGCATTTTTGGAAAAAAACATGGCGATTGCTCTAAAATTGCAGTTTGCTTACTACACTTGTGGTTTTAAATATTTTATCTTAAATCTATTGGCAAAGAATTTAAGGCACTTGCAACCTGAAAGGTATTAGTATTATAGAAAATCCACCACTAATTATCTGCACTGATTGAATCCTTAGTGCTCATCTGCAGTTGTGCATAACACACATGAGCTCAAAACTATTTTTATGGTATTTTCTCTTAAACATATTGGCAAAGAAATTAAGGACACTTGCAGCCTGAAAGATTATCTATACAGGTCTTAACATTATAGAAAATCCACCACTAATTATCTGCACTGACTTGAAGTCTTAGTGCTTATTTGCAGGCGTGCATACCACCCATTGGGCACAAAATGATGCTTATGGTATACATTTGGGACAGTTGGGTGAATGGTTTCGTAGACACAGTTCTAACCATAAGGTCTATGAAGGGGTGGTTTGGGAGGAAAAAAGAGAAGACTTTTTATCCAACCTACAACCTGTCAATTTAGCAATTTCTGCATTGAAAGCTCTAGTAAAACCCTTGGAGAATGACATACTGCAAAGGCTTCAGAAAACAATGAAACATACCCTCTTATCACTCCCTTCTGAAATACAATATCTTGGAAAAGATTACCTCCATAGACTCCACAGCATGAACAGGGGCAGAAGATAAGCAAGACCTAGCTACTGTGTTTTCAGAAATATAGGCAACTTTCTTGACAAGCCCATGCTTCACAAATTTTTTTTTAATGAATCTGTAATTTACACTAACAAACTAACTAACAAAGAAAGATACTGTCCCTTTATGTAAAGAAGTTGTTTTTGGGTGTGAAATAATATAGGCAGCATGTCTGTGGATGGATTGTAGGGGGTGTGATAATCTTGGAGACCAGTGAGTAGCAGATGGTCTTCTCTGGAATAGATGCAAGCCTGAGAAATTGTTTAGGTCGATGGTGCATAGGAAGCGGTGTACTTCTACCATGTTTCCAAGAAAGAAGATATGTTCTACCAAAAAATTTAAACCTGGTGTACTCAGCAAAGGGGAAACTTCTAGGGGCTTAGCATAGAACTAGAATTTGGCAGGAACAAGGCTGAATTGGCAAATAAAGGTGGCACAAACTAGTTTGTGACCAAGAAGAAGAATATTGGGGAAAAGATTCATGGAATAATATCATCATGTCATTGTTGAAGGTTAAATTATACTGGGGAGTCAACTTCTGCGGAGTCAAAATTGCTGCAAAAATAGAACTTTATTTAAATACCTTACACTTTCTCTCAGCATGCATATGCACCTGTGTGTGTTTTAACCCCAAAAAATCTACTTATTGTTGTCAATGGTGTCAATTCCTTGGTTGGATCAGGAGGCACATCTCTGTAGCTCTCTGTAAAAAGAGGTAAAATTATATAGTAAAGTGCTGAAGCTCAGCAATAAATCGACTCTACTTTATAAATAAATCTATTTTATCCAAGGACTGGTCCGATTGCCATTTTGGAGTCAGGAAGGAATCCTTCCCCCCTCTGTGGCAAATTGGAGAGGCTTCAGATGGTTTTTTATCCTTTCTCTGGATCAACTAGCAGTTAGGCAGATTCAAAAAAAACTAAAAGGTTGAACTTGATGGACATGTCTTTTTTCAACCTTACTTACTATGTTACTAAGTTAATCCTGGCAACGTGGAAAGTACAGGGTTTCTTTGTGAATAATCCTACTGCAGGCTACAATATTTTTAACAGTTTTTAAACATGCTTGAAACACTGACATAGGCATAGAAACACTGAAAGCTATTGTAAATGCACACACACACATTATTTTTGTATAGTAGCATAGCTGAGATTTCATAACAAGTTCTTCAAATTTGAGAATTTTGTATCAGAATGGATTTTATGTGGCCACATTGCCCTCCCCCAAGATTTCTATTAGCTACAGGCCCTTATGCTGGTCTGAAGGCTGCAGCGCTGAGTATCTTCTTCCCACTAGCCTGAGGGCTTTGTGCAAGGATCCCACTGCCTACAGTAGTTCTTCATCCCACTGGAGCAACACCCCTCACCAGCTTGATATAAAAGTTTTAATAGCCAATACAGCCTTGAAACAAACAGGAAGCCCAGAGTCATTGATGTTACCAAATGGTTGAAGGGAGGGCAAATAATCCGATTTTACTTGGAAAGGTGAATCAGTGTGCACAAGAACACTGGCGTGATTCCTATAAGAAATGTGAACTCTGCTGTTCCTTTCAGACTGGTGTGCATAATTTGCCAATTTGTGGGTTTTGAAAGTTTTTCTTGGCAGGAATAATCTCTGTGTAAAATGGGGAATTTTACATCAAAGAAATACATTTTCCTGGAAGTAAGGAGATTAAGGTTTGATGCACACTTGCATATTTAAGGTGATTCAGGTGTGATTGGTCAGTCCAAATAACTGGATGATCTCACTGCAATCCATTCCTATTGAGGTCACATGAGTCCAAACAAACCACACTATTGGCCTTCAAGCGGCATACTATCCATCGCTATGGATCTGTAGACAAGTTCATTGTCTAAATTAAAAAAGTGAAAACTATTAAACATATCCGTCTGTCTTCTACTAAAGAAATTAAATAACATTCAAACAGGCTGCACACTAGAATGACGTCTCGCAGTTTTAGCCTTGCATAAGCTGCCATAAACAGTTGGAGTTCTCCTATTTTGTTATAACCAAGAAACCTGATGGAACACAAATTTGCAGTCCAGTGGGCATAGAATGAAATTTAATTTAAGGCAATGGTGGTGTTCAATTTTGGTATTTCTGCATTCAAACAAACTTCCAAACTTACCCCTGCAAAAGACATGGCTTTGGCACTCTGGCTTACTGCCTTCCATAATTACCTATAGCTGCATTTTACCAATATGATATTTTTACAGACTGTTTTTTTAGATCGTTATGGTTTTCCTATGCTTAAAAAATATAATGGTATTTTACATGGTTCCTAATTAAATTATGGACCATCTCTTCATAGCATGTCTGTACTGTGTACATAAGGGATAATATAGACGACTAATCAGCTACTCACTTCTCTTGTATTTTATAAAAATAAATTGTAAATACATGGCCACTGGTTTTACACTGTGCAACAACATCAAAACAGCAAACTAGGTCAAATCACGCAGTAGCACAGTACATAACAAACATATAAAAATAAATCTTAAAAGCTAAAAAGAATAACAAGAGGCTGAAAATCAACTAATAGCAGGACTGTGATCATTTTGTTTTAGATTACAGAAAATAAAAGCTAAGGCCTCCATAGCACTAAATGTACATAAAACATGTATAGTTGGCAGACTAGATGCCCAAATTCCCAAGTTAGGTAAAACTGCCACTGCCACAATGCTTTCCAAAGCTAAAGCTGTCTGTACATTGAACAATATTGTTAAGTAGCTTGGCCAGTTTTGACTAAGCCCTAAAAACAAATATGGCTAGAAAGGTCACGTATTATATACTGGGCGTAATCCATGAGACTAAAAGTCATTTGTGCATTTCAAGTGGCGCTTGAGTAATTAATGGCTGACTTGATGCTAGCCAATGACATTCCACACAAACCTGTCCATGGGGTGAGAATACAACCTGGCCATCCATTTGTGCAACCAAAATGTATTTTGACCAGTGCGGTTTCTGCCATTAACTTTGACAGAGGCAGCACTTTACCAGGTGCAGGTACCAGTGCAATTTTGCTATACAGTTGTGAATGTGTGAATGAATCATAAATGACCCACTTATTTTGCACGAATCATATTGCTATGATATATGAATGGAGGAAGTGGAATCAAGAGAGTTTGCTATCTTAATGGGTTAACATACTCGAGTCACACCCAGACCTTTGTAAGTGAGCCTCTGGTCTCATAAATAAGTTTCTAGATCCTGTTTATAGATGCTGGTGAATTACTTGTTCAAAGCATGGCTATAACTTTCTTGGCATAAAATAATATTTCACTGGAGTGGACTCCAGAACCCTATGAGGCAAGTTGTTGTAAGCTGAATGCCAAGAAGTCCATTATTCTGATCCACGATCATATTATATGAATCTGATGCTGCTTCACCACATCTAAAACAGAGGTCATCATTTGCATCCCATTGCTTTATGTTTGATGAGAATTTAGCTGATGAAAGGTTTTATATTGCACCAATCTATCTTTTGTTAAAATCAGGCAGGAATATACATTTTGAGTTGCCCAAGCATGCTAAAATAGGTAACAGATTTTAGAGGTCCACCACTCCCTACCACTATAGAATGGTCTATGTCAGGAGAAAGATTTAAAGCATGCCCTAAATGCTGTGTACAATTTCTAGGGAGCAGGTTGAGAACTGCGAATACATAGCTTGAAAAAAATATATAGAAGAGTAATTGCGGTAATTGTCATTTTTTTGTAAAAGATCATATGTTGAGAATTTGGCATTTGTAAGAAGATTCCTCATAACGGCAGCTGGTTGGCCCAGGAGTTTTAATGCCACAGTCCAGGCTTTATGTAACATAGTAACATAGCAACATAGTAAGTAAGGTTGAAAAAAGACACACGTCCATTAACTTCAACCTTTTTTATTTTATTTTATTTTTTTAATCTGCCTAACTGCCAGTTGATCCAGAGGAAGGCAAAAAACCCATCTGAAGCCTCACCAATTTGCCTCAGAGGGGGAAAAAAAATCCTTCCTGACTCCAAAATGGCACTAGTCCCTGGATCAACTTGTACTATGAGTATTATCTTCCATAACTCTGTATTCCCTCACTTGCTAAACACCATCTAACCCCTTCTTAAAGCTATCTAATGTATCAGCCTGTACAACTGATTCAGGGAGAGAATTCCACATCTTCACAGCTCTCACTGTAAAAAACCCCTTCCAAATAATTAGGCAGAACCTCTTTTCTTCTAATCGAAATGGGTGACCTTGTGTCAGCTGGAAAGACCTATTGGTAAATAAAGCATTAGAGAGATTATTATATGATCCCCTTATATATTTATACATAGTTATCATATCACCCCTTAAGCGCCTCTTCCCCAGTGTGAACATCCCCAATTTGGCCAGTCTTTCCTCATAGCTAAGATTTTCAATACCTTTTACCAGCTTAGTTGCCCTTCTCTGTACCCTCTCTAATACAATAATGTCCTGTTTGAGTGATGGAGACCAAAACTGTACGGCATATTCTAGATGGGGCCTTACAAGTGCTCTATAAAGTGGAAGAATGACCCCCTCCTCCCGTGACTCTATGCCCCTTTTAATACAGCTCAAGACCTTATTTGCAAGGACTCCAAGGTCCTTTTCCATAATGGATTTGCCTAGTGCAGTCCCACTAAGGGTATAAGTGGCTTGAATATTTTTACATCCCAGGTGCATGACTTTGAAGTGGAGAGAGTTGATGGTATGGGTGCAAAGTGTATATTTAGATTACAATATGCATATATTGATAAAAACAGACTACCAACATATCGAAAGTAGTAGGAAATTAAAAATGTTTTCTTCTGTTTACACATATTATACATATACAGCCTTGAACAGGTCAAAGTTCTTACCTTTGTGTGTTTCAGCGATATGTAGTCAGTATATAGTAGTATATACCCTCATAGGCTTAAGCCATATACCAAATTGTTGCTGAGGCTTTTTTATTACTCTAACCAGAGGGGTTACAAAAATGTCCTTTTTACACAGGAGAAAACTTGTGACCTCTCTGGGCAACCGAGTACTGTACTACATTCAATAAGCAGGTTCCAAACAAAAGCAGAAAAGATTTAATTACCCCCCTTTTTGGTTTGTTGCTGAAGGGGCCTTTATTTGAAAGTTAAGTGGAATATTTCCAACTGTAACAGAACAACTGTGCTGACCCCTAACTAAATAACAGAACAACTGTGCTGACCCCTAACTAAATAACACTGAATACCAAAAAGAAAGTCTCTTTGTATTTTGAATTTCTCCCCTACCCTTACTGAATCATGCCCTTTGTATTAATAGCTTTAATTACAAAATGCAGAAGATTCCCATTGCACACTAGAAAATAATGCTGACAGGGCAAGATATGTTGCAGAGTTAATTAAGCCTAGCTTATTATGAAAGAAAATAATATATTTTTACAATATTAATAGCATTAGAGTATATACATATATATATATATTTATATATATATATATATATATATATATATATATATATATATATATATATATATATATATTTTTTTACTGTATTGAGTGCAGGGTTTAACTTGCCCAGTACTTCTCTATTTGCTTGAAACAGTTGGTTGGATTTATTTTTAAATATTTATTTTCAGGTGTCATGTCCAGCAACATTCTTTGACTGTTTGTCTTTTGGCAGTAAGTGCAATTGCCAATCATTGTTATGGCTTGTTTTATTGTCCTATCAATAGACTGAAATACCTGTAAGACCAGGCCATTTGTTGCACATTATTATCTTATGCATTTGATAATCAACAGTAAATAAATACAAACACCTTGGTTTCAGTATAACATCTTACAGCAAGATTACAGTACAGGTATGGGATCTGGAAACCCATTATGCAGAAAGCTCTGAATTACAGGAAGCCCGTCTCCCAGAGACTCCATTTCAATAAAATAATTCCGATTTGAGTTTCTTTTCCCCTGTAATATTAAAACTGTACCTTATACTTCATCCTAATTAGGTTTCAGTATAATTTGTATTAGAGGCAAAACAATCCTATTGGGTTTATTTACTCCTGTAATTAATTTTAAGCAGACTTAAGGTATGGAGATCCAAATTACAGAAAGATCCCTTATCCAGAAAACCCCAGGTCCCGAACATTTTGGGTTATGGGTTCCATACCTGTATAAGGGCTTGTTTATGCTGTATAGTTAGTCAATGTAAAAAAGGCATAAATGATATCAATACATTGATGATGGGGAGAGAAGGGATATGTGAAGTCCATATGGTCCTTTATGGAGTTGTCTATCTATCTCATAATTGGCTAGTCGGTATTTAAAACATTATTCTATTATCATGGCACAAGCATGCAAGCAAAAGCATGTTCTTGCGTGGAAATGTTAATCGCTGCAAGGTTGAATCGCTGTTATAATTGCTGCTTGTGCCAAGTGCAATGCATAGCTATGGAATAGTATTTTAACACTAATGACAAATGCTTTGTTATTGTCCTTGAGTGTTAAGAGAGCAGGGGACCTTTTCTAATGGACCCAAGTTGTTGAGTCTATAGGAGTGAAAAAGCAATAACATTGAACATTTGGGCATTTCCATCAGATATGCACCATCAAGCCTCCTCTTCAATTTATTGTTTATTATATGCCCATGGTATATGTTGTGATGATATGGATGTGTATTTTACAGCGAAACTATGCAACAGATCATGTTTCATTGTATATTTCCAACCCCCCTTCTCCGGAATAAGCGCATGATGATATATAATCATGCACAATATTTAATGAGGCTTTCCCCATCGGTGCTACTGATGTCTTTGGTGTAAAACAAATAATGAGCAATTAACGGTACAATGGGGGATTAATTGTAAGGTGTAGAATCTATTTTTGTATTTATTAATTGCTAATTCTTTAGTGAATTCCTTACATTACCTCAATAGTATGGCAGGTGGGCAACATTGCGAGTCAATGTTTAATGATAAGATGAAAATGAAGATGTTGGTGTTGAGAGGCAAACTAGGTTCCTGCTCTTTACAATCTGAAGGAGGGTAACTTACCAGCTCAAAGCAAAGGATAATAACTGCACATTCACAATAGTTGAATTAGAACCTGTTAAGGAAAAGTTAGATGAATTTAGAGATGGCATCCTAAAGGTAGTAGATACAGTAGTAGTAGACAGTGTCGGACTGGCCCACCGGGATACCAGGAAAACTCCCGGTGGGCCCAGGTGTTAGTGAGCCTCTTGCTTCTAACCATTTAGCCTATTTCATGGTCATTCCCTATTTTGTAGGCTTAATAATGGAAGAATAGAGTATAGTAAGTAGATATAAAAGACTAGGAGAATAAAGAGGTTAAGTGAAGAGAGGAGAAATAATAGTTTAGAAAGTGGGCCCATGGTCTAAGGTTTTCTGGTGGGCCCACGGTCTGAGGTTTTCTGGTGGGCCCCTAGCATCCCAGTCCGACACTGGTAGTGGATATGTGTGGCGAAAAGACTTAACCCAAAGAACATAGAGACACATGTGAGCATGGCCGTTTAATTAAATGGGCAAAAGGTGTATTTGCCAGGGCCCACTAGGCTAAGGGGCCCCAATATCAGACATTTGATCCAGTATTAGTTTTGTCAAAAGAATCCCCTATAAGGCAGATCTGTCAGTTTAATCAGCTTGAAGGAGGAACTCTACAATACAGGTATAGGATCCCTTATCTGGAAACCCAATATCCAGAAAGCTCCGAATTACGGAATGGCTGTCTCCCACACACTCCATTTTATCCAAATAATCCAAATTTTTAAAAATGATTTCCTTTTTCTCTGCAATAATAAAACAGTAGCTTGTACTTGATCCCAACTAAGATATAATTAATCCTTATTGGAAGCAAAACCTGTTGGGTTTATTTAATGTTTAAATGAATTTCTAGTAGACTTAAGGCATGAAGATCCAAATTACAGAAAGATCCGTTATCCGGAAAACCCCAGGTCCCGAGCATTCTGGATAACAGGTCCCATACCTGTATAGTCATGTTTTTAGGTTAGATGTATTATTGTGTCGTCATTTTTTCATTATGATTTATCTGCTCCTGTGGTTATTGGTTCAGGGCACCACACATGATCACATCTAATTCAGTAAACACAAAGTTCCACCTTACTAAGGGCAGATCTTTTTGCAAATTTCTTGGGGCAGTAGAAGCCCACCACCTGGCTCTACCAGTACCTTAATGCAGCCTTGCACGTAGTGAGGTGAGACAGGTATGAATGATTTTAAAATCGAAGAAAATACTTTTGTAGGTTAAAAGTGGGAAGCCATGAAAAAGATTTCAGTTGTGGAGGAGCTGGTTTGCTTTAAGGTGAATGCATAAAAAAATGAGGCAACAGCTTCTCTGCCTGCAGTTATACTAAAGAGTAGAGCAGAGGGGAGTGTGTATAAAATGAAAACATTCATCTTCAACTGCACAGTTAATAGCAACACATCATAGAAACCATCGTTTTTTTTTCCCCCAAAATTTAGCAGAACGTGTTTTAAAAAAATGTTTATTCGGCTCAGGGTGAAAGTGTGCATTGTAGCAGGCAGAAAGGGTGACTGATAGCTGTGCACAACATTTGCTCCCTCTCCCTTCCCATGATACATTATGCATGGACAATAGTATATGCACCTGATAGTAGTACAAATATTTGCAGAAGACCCTGAGGCTATACACAACCGAGGTATCTGTGAAATGGCAATTCTCTGTCAGTAATGTAATGCTGAAATCTTGGCTACTGAAACAGGAGCATGAAATGATCGTAAGGATAACTGTACAGCTGATGCCCTAATGTTCGGCCAGTGTTATCATCCTGGCTCTTTAGAAAGAGCTGTGAAGATTTCCTCTGGAAAACATGTCACCGTTTTATGAGATGTAATGGGAAATGGAAGCTTTCTGTTATGAGGCAGCTTGTTCAAGTTCAATTTATTCTTACTGGAGATGAGGGACCTGTGGTGGATATGGTAATTTTATAAAAGCATGCATACAAACATACATGCTTCTTCAAGGAGGAAACCGTGTCCTTGCGTTTTAGAAGAATAAGAGAGATTCCTACTCACGTGGGAAGAAGCTGAATTGCATCAAAAATTGAAATGAGAATTGCGGAGTACATATCCAGAAGTTATATGTTGTACTGCAAAAATAATATTTTAAAAAGCTCCATCAACTATTAAGATCACATTTCCCAAGGTATTTATGGTTTCCAAGTCTGCAAAACTGCCGACACGGAAAGCTTGTTTGACTTTTAAAGCTGTTGATATCTGGATAGTTGAAATGGGGTAGCGAGGGCTGCATCAATAAGCTTATGTAGTCCCCAATTGGACTTGAAATTAAAACCTGCCCAATCAACATCTGCCTCAATTTTTGGCCAGATATTTGGATGGGTCCTTCAGAAGGCCCAATACATGGGCAGATAAGCTGCCAAATCGGTTTGAAGGGCCCTAATCGTCAGCTTGAATCTGCTCATTTATAGCCACCTTTGGTATATAGCTAAAATGTAATGTTATGTTTGCAGACCAGGATCCTAAATATACTGGGGGTATCATTAAGATTCAAGCGTCACCAAGGGATTTTTTTTTATCAGAGAGAAGAGAGAATGCTTTGACTGTAAATATCCCTACTAATTTCGATATTGGACTCATTTGTCAACACTGGGCATTTGCCCTAGGCAAGAAGTCACGGCATCCAATCATATGTTTGCTCTTATTGCTCTACCTGCAGCTGGTTAAGAGTGTTAATCAATGGTTGGTTGCTATGGGTTACTGTTCATGTTTGCCCAGTATGGATAAATGACCCATATTGTGAGTAAATATAGTATGTAGAGTATGGGATTTAATAAATGCTTGCATGAAAGTATTTAATAATGATATTATAATAAAAACAACAATAAGCTGCTAGTATTATTGTATTGCTTGTACAATAAATAAAAAACGAAATGTCCATTAACATCACTTTAATGTTTATGTAATACTGATGTAAACTGATATTTATCTGTTCAATAAAAAGAAAAGAAAAAAAAAAAATGTTTTGTTAATGAGTGCACATCATTTTCACCCATTTGCTAAATCAGGTTGACTGCCATGTGGATATTGTATAGCAGGCAGCCTCATTCACAACATTTATAGGCGCAACGTACAATTGAGAGTATTCCCTTGTGCCAGAGCAAACCACAAGAGCTGAGTTGTTGTTTTAACACTTGTGAGCCATGTTTATTAATAGAAGTTTTCACAATGCACTAGTGCTTTTTCAAGTATTCAAGTTTCTGTGTCCTGATGACTAGCCCTTCGTGAAAGTGTAAAAGGTCAAAGTTAATTGTGGGCATTGGAAGGGACTAGAGTTTTATTCCCAATACATAATGTCTTGACACAGCTTAACATTTTTTTCTTTGTTTTATTTTAGTGGACCCTGTGAGTTTTGGTGAACAGTGCATTTGAAGATATTGATTGTCTACACTGAATCCTTGAAATAAGGTAAGCTAACCTTCATTATTTAAGTTGTCAAAAAGCAGCATAATCATAAAGTTTTGGTGTTAGGAATGGGTTGGGTTCCTGTGAGTTAGTCTGGCAACTGGATGGCCATCAGGCAGGAGAAGCTACTAATAGCCCTGTCATTCCTGGGTCAGTTTCTAGCTCAGTTTGGTCTAGCTTATTACATTTAAGAAACCCCTTTGGTAATTTGCTTCCATATAGTTCTGAATAAGCCTGTCCTAACTGGCATTTCTCCTCTTCCTCCAAGAGCTTCCACTTCTCTCCAGTTTGCCAAGATGCAGTTGGGAACTCTAACAACAGTTACAGTACACTTGGTCCCTCTCCAGTACACTCTCAGTAATTTGTAAGACATTGCTTACTATGGCTACTATTAGTGTGTAACTCCAGGAATCCTGCTGCTTCCAGAAGAACATGAATTATATGTGAATCTCTCTCTCATTTGGGTCCTTACTGTGGTACTAGACAAAGGGTTCCTGCATGCATCTTGGTACACCCGATTTACTGCTTCACAATAGTACATTTTCTCTCAAACTGTTTACAGTTTATAGCGTTTGAGTTATTAACACAGGCATGATAATCAACAGTAGTACACATTCAAGAGGTGAAGTGAACCTTAGTACAAGAACTTCACAACTGTGCTCCCTAAGGACTCCCTAACTCTGTCTATCCCCTTGAGTCTTGACGCCGGTAGGTAATTCATGGGTTACTAACTTCTACTTTTCTAGTAGTTATGCTGATTCTTACTCCTAGAGTGAGCGATTACAGGAGCTATCATCCCACTTTTTACCTAACTTCTTAAAAGTAATCTCCTTCCCTCTTTTTTACTGAGGCTACTTTGCATCATGCTTTAAGCACCACCCAAACTTTAGCAAAAGTCAAGAGTCAGAAGAATGAGATTCCTTTATAGGCCAAGGAACACACTTGACATGTCTGACCAATTGGAAATTCCCAGTCTCCCCATGGCATGCTTAACTAATGAATGTTGAGCTCCTCCCAACTCTGACACAGCCCCTCCATTGATAAGCCAGAATTAAATTGATACTCCCCTATATTCTTCCATTGTTTTTAAACAGATTTAGCTTAACCCAAACATACACAACTACAAAAACAGGCTTAATTTTTTGCTTTAGTACTTTTATAACATTCATATTGTACATCATGCTTTCAACAACTTTCTAAATGACTGCCAGGATACAGTGGGTTACCAGCAAGGTGGTTTACATTTCTACAACATGGGTCCTGAATTTACAACATATTAACAGATTTTACTTAATTTAATGGGCTCAATTCATACCTCATACTTCATGGGTACTACATACCACAGGGGACAAGTGGTGAATCCTAGAAGGAATGTCCCTAGGTGCACCAGATTTCAAGTTCACACTGCACTTTTCTGCTGTCTTCACTGGAGCTTTTTGATGCTCTACAAGCTACCCTAATCCTGATATACTTACAGGAGCTTGCTAATACTCTAGCTACTCTTCATTCATAGGGTTTCTTCCCCAACTCCTCTTTTTTTTTCTTTTTTTTCTTAATCCTACTTTGGTTTGAGTCTCCTGTCTCATGTAGAGAGTGGAGGAGACCAAGAAGCCCCCCTGGCATCATGCCTGAAGCCTGGTACAATCTGGACACCAACATGACCAATAACAAATTCACAGCGTCTCCCAATGCATGGGAAACACCTTTCTCTACTCTTTTATCCAGCCCCTTGCTGGAATTAACTCTTTAGCAGGCAAGGGAAGGATCAAATCCCTACACACACACACAAATTTAAATTATAACCTCATTAGATAAACATGGCCAGTGAAACGGCAAATAAATGACTTTATTTTATCCATAAATAAATGGATTGAGTGGTGTCACAAGTAAAAGGATGTCAGAGGACTCAATCTATTCCACTATGATTTTGCTTTGCAAGAGCTCCATTCATTCGTTCATTGGAGCTGTGCTTTCTGAGAATTAGGCTAATCGTCTAAATGCGGGGGATTTCAGTGAGCGCTGGATAAGCTGCAGTATTCCAAATTCCAAGTGTAAATATTTTATTGGCCCACTATTGATATCATAAGATAGTCATTTTATGTCGCAGATCAGACTATATATGCAGAAACTACAAGAAAAATGACATTGTTATGCAAAATAATTCTTGCTGTTGTGTAACCTGTATTTGTACTGACTCTGCATCATACAATTCTTTCTGATATATTTCCATGTATTAATAGCAAGTATCTATTTACATTTTCCCTTGTGTTAAGTTTATAATTTAGACACACTTTACCCATCTTTACCCACATACTATTTACTTCAAAGTCACAAAAGGGCTGCCTGTAGGGCTGCCCCTTGCTTGTGACTGGTGTCTTTTTTTCAACGGCATACTTACTAGCATCAATATTATGTTAATGCAATATTTAAAACCATATGCATTTTATGGGTTTTTGCCAAATAGCTTTAAGGGCCTAAATCACAGCCCTTTAAGTTCAACAGGCTATGAACAGGTCTATTGGCAGTATATAGTAGCTGCAAGACCATGCGAATTATTTATGCATAAAATGTGTAGGTATAAGACAAAAGGGTTTGTTTACAGTTGGGGGGACAAGGTGCAAGGCATGGAGCATTGGTTTCACTTTTTAGGGTACAAGCACAAAACCTTAAAAGGCTTTAAGGGGCATTATTTAGCACAATTTGGCACTGTTTTCGGCATATGACTCGGTTACTCAGCCTGATTTGTACCTATACTCACCTCCAATTTATGTGTGGTTCCACTTCCATAAAACAGGAGCATTTTGGGGGGGTGCATGGTACCATGAAGTGCTTAACAAACAAGTGGATCGAGGCATGAATCAATGGAGGAAAAAGTGTTTTATTTTTGTAAGGTAGAACTGTTATACTAAAAAAAAGAAAGAACAAGTGCCAGGAGCCAGTATGTGCACTACCAGAATCAAAACGTTTTGCAATAAATTCTGCAAGCAATCAGGCAGTATAACAGTTCTTGCAACAATAGTTTTGAGTCCCTCTAAAAACAGTCAAGATTAATAAAAAAAAATGCAAAAATATTCATTAGGCCATAGTAGAGAATGGCCTAACGCATTTCGTGCCTGTTAGGGCACTTAATTAAAGGCTGACTCATAAGCCTATAAGTAAGTGCCCTAACAGGCACAAAATAAGTTAGGCCATTCTCTACTATGTCCTGATAAATATTTTTGCTTTTTTTTTTAAAAAAAATCTTGACTATTTTTGGAGGGACTGAAAACTATTGTTGCAAGAACTGTTATACTTCCTGCTGTGAATGTGCTGACTCCTTCTGTAAGTGAAATATTGGTGTAAGGTGTGACTCCTGCTGCATGTGAAATATAGATGTATCTCCTGCTGTAAGGTACAAAAAATACTTCCTGCTTTGAAAAATGAGTGTACTGACTCCTGCTGCAAGTGAGATCTAGGACTAGGAGTATTTCCTATTGACAGCTTGCCGATCTGAAAAATGAGTGTGCCGGCTACTGCTCCAAGTGAGATATAGGTATATCTCCTGTTGAAAAGTATGACAACTTCATTATCTAAAAAATGTGTGTACTGACTCCTGCCACAGATGAGATCTAGATGTTTCTCCTTTTGTAAGGTAAGAAAAATACTTGCTGCTTTGATATGAGTTTGCTGACACCTGCTGCCAGTGAGATCTTGTTATATCTCCTGCTGTAAAGTATGACCGAGTCCTTCTCTGAGAAATGAGTGTGCAGGCTCCTGCTGCAAGTAAGATTTAGGGATATTGCCTGCTGTAAAGTTTAACTAACGCTTCCTGCTGTGTGAAACAAGTGTGCCAACTCCTGCTGCAAGTGAGATCAAGGTATATGTGATATGGCCTGCTGTGAGCGAGATTTAAACATAGTAGTATACAGGAATGGGATCCATTATTCAGAAACCTGTTATCTAGAAAGTGCCAAATTACAGCAAAGCCATTTCCCATAGGCTCCATTTTATCCAAATAATCCAATTTTTTTTAAAAATGGTTTCCTTTTTCTGAGTCATAATAAAACAAGTATTTTGTATTTTTTAATTCATTGGCCCTCTATATTTTTTGAGGAATGTTGGAGTGTTTTTTTAGACTTGCACCCTGGGACTGGGTTGAACTGTGAGTATGCCCTCCTGTGATTTATTGATTTTTTTGTTCTAATTTCCCATTATACTTTTTCTGGTAGTACTAATATTTTGGCTTTGTGCACCATTCAAATTTTTGTAATACTAAAACAATACTTTTGTACATGAGCCAAACGAAAATAGAATTAATTGTTATTGGGAGCAGAACCAGCCTATTGGGCTTATTTAATGTTTAAATGATTTTCTAGTAGACTTAAGGTATGAAGATCCGAATTACAGAAAAATCTGTTATCTGGAAAACCCCAGGTCCCCAGCATTCCGGATAACAAGTCCCATATTTATATATTACATTACAGTTTGCATTATTCTGGAATTTCTACAAAACTGTTGTTTATGCACATGATCCTGCCATAATGCGCCACAAATTCTTGTGTCCCTGATGTGTCCATAGGGGGGTCCTGCAAGGAGATCGTGTGCATGTGCAAGCCTGCAAGGAAATGTAGGAAAGGGTTAAACATTCCCCGTCTGTAACCGTTTTAACGTATTAAGTTATACGTGGCTGTGCTTTCTTGACCTATAAAGGTTTTTTGCAGTATAGATTTCCTAAATCCTTGTTCCATATGTAATTTTCATATTGCTCCTTCCATAAATATGTCTTGAGGCTTTACCTTAGTTTATGCATAGCTTGCACGGCGTTGATGCATGTATCATAATGCTTCAGCTCCCCTGACACAGCTACACTTAATTTATTGTTGGTGCATACAGAGTGAAATAATCCAGCTCCAATGTGTTCATCAAACATGACTGCAAACACACATTCGGTGTTCATATATGAATTCATCCCCTTTATTACATCATGCTCTAAATAGATGGGCCTTGGCTCGGTGCTTGGATTCCGGTGCTAATTCCCATGTAACTACTTGGCCTTGGGCAAGTCACTTAATATCCCTATGCTTCAGGCACCAAACGGATTGCAAGCTCTATGGGGTGGTCACTTGAAGGGTTGGAAAAATAGGGTGGGCTCTATGACCATAATGATAGTAATGAAATAATTCACCTTGCTGAAGTCATAAAAAGTCATAGTCTGTCTGTTGGGTTAAGCATAACATATGTATTAGAAAGGGATATTTTGCTCCAGGCAAGTTAAATAATAAGAGCATTCAATTCTGCTGTATCCACACTCACCCTTGCAGAAAATCAGCGTAAATAATTAAGATATTTGTTGTGTGCCATTATTTGTATGGACAGTACACATAGCCTATGCAAGCAAACAACAATACACACAGTTATTAGCATACATTTGTACCCACCAACGTCAGCACTAGTGTTTTAACTAATAAGTATGATATATTGCCCAGCATTTCCAGTGTCCTTAGGCTTATATTATACAGGGACATTTTTCACCTGGACTTTTCCCGACTCAAGTAGACTTACTGTATATCCGAGCAATTTCATTAGCAAACGAACAACATTTAATACAAACAGCCGCATTGCCTTGGCAACCAAAACACAATTTTTTGTGATCTGGACAAATATTAGGCATTAAGATATTGCTGTAATACTGCTCTTTGTGGCGTATTTTTGGGAAACAAAGGCAATATGTAAAGCAGACAAGGATAATGGAGTTTTCACAAGGGTTGGCTTTCTGCTGACAGGTTATAAAGCTTTGTCTTATTGGGCATAGTTCTTTATTAAATGGCTTTCAAAAATAAGCAAGTTACAGTTATATTGCACCCCATTAACATATGAACCCCTACCATGACATGAAGATCTTATGCAGCTGCATAAAATTATTAGCTGTTGTGTAATTGGCCAAAAACGAATTTTAATTTCCACTGCACTTTGGTAGAAATAACATAAAAGTGAGTTATATAATAAATTGTAGTACAGGTATAGGATCCCTTATCCGGAAACCCGATATCCAGAAAGCTCTGATTTACAGAATGGCTGTCTCCCATAGACTCCATTTTATTCAAATAATCCAAAATTTTAAAAATGATTTCCTTTTTCTCTGTAATAAGAAAACAGTACCTTGTACTTGATCCCAATTTCTAGTAGACTTAAGGCATGAAGACCCAAATTACGGAAAGATCTATCCGGAAAACCCCAGGTCCCAAGCATTCTGGATAACAGGTCCCATACCTGTATATTACGGACCTCCTTAAAGGGTGTTGTTCACCTTTGAGTTAACTTTTAGTATGACGTAGAGAGTTATATTCTGAGACAATTTGCAATTGGTTTTCATTTATTCTAATATGTGGTTTTTGAGTTATTTACTTTTTTTATTCAGCAGCTCTTCAGATTGCTATGTCAGCAATCTACAGCAGCAAATTACCCTAGCAACAATGCATTAATTTAAATAAGAGATTGGAATATGAATAGAAAGATGAGTAATAAAAAGTAGCAATAAGAATACATTTGTAGCCTTACAGAGCATTGTTTTTTTTGTGACCCCCATTTGAAAGCTGGAACTATAATGAAGACCAATTGAAAAGTTGCTTAGAACTAGCCTCCTAAAAGTTAACTTAAAGGTTACCCACCTCTTTAAAGGACCAGTAACATCAAAAATATTTAAAGTAATACAAATATAATGCAGCCCTGCACTAGTAAAACTGCTGTGTTTACTTCAGAAATACTACTATTGTTTATATAAATAAGTTGCTGTATAGCCATGGTGGCAGCCATTCAAAGGAGAAAAGGCTCAAGTTAAACAGCAGATAGCAGATAAGCTCAGTAGAACATAATGTTATCTGTTATCCATTATTATTCCTGTGCCATATAGCCTTTTTTAATTTCCACCATTGCTACAATTTAAAACACTTTCATTTTTTGGTGTTACTATTACTTTATCTGAGGATTTTTGTGGATAAAAAGCTATATAACTCTAGGTAGTATAATTCTATGGTTTCTAAATGAAACTGCGTCAGACTAGGCTGGCAGGACACCGGGCAGCGAGAAGAGGAAGGTACACACCTAGGGGGAAGGTGGTTGTGGTTGGGACAGGGGGAAAAGGGGGGTCTGCAACAGTGAAAGCAAATATAATACTGTCTTGCATAAAAAGTAGGGATGCACCGAATCTGGGATTCAGCCAGGATTCGGCCTTTTTCGGCAGGATTCGGATTCGACCGTATCCTTCTGCCAGGCCGAACCGAATCCCGGTGGGGAGGGAAATCACTTGACTTTTTGTCAGAAAACAAGGAAGTAAAACATGTTTCCCCTTCCCACCCCTAATTTGCATATGCAAATTAGGATTCAGTTCGGTATTCGGCCGAATCTTTCACGAAGGATTCGGGGGTTTGGCCGAATCCAAAATAGTGGATTCGGTGCATCCCTAATAAAAAGGACATTATGAATGAAAGCATGGTTGTCTCTTTATAGAGAGTTCACAGATGTGCAATCATTAAGGTAGACTGTCAAGGTTGGGGTTGTTTTCTCTGGAAAAAAGGCGCTTGCGAGGGGACATGATTATGCTTTACAAGTACATTAGAGGACATTATAGGCCGTAGGGAACCTTTTTTCCCAATGAAAAGATCAACGCACCAGAGGCCTCCCCTTTATACTTTAGGAGCTGAACTTCCATTTATAGCAGCATAGGTGGTTCTTCACAGTTAGGGCAGTGCAGTTGTGATGGCAGATTTTGTTAAAAGGGGTTGTTCATCATTGAATTAACGTTTATTATGATGTAGAGAGTGATATTCAGAGACAATTGGTAGTTGGTTTTAATTTTTTATTATTTGTGGGTATTGAGTTATTTAGCTTTTTATTCAGCAGCTCTCCAGTCAACTTTTTCAGCTATGGAGTTGCTAGGGTCCAAATTACTTTGGCAACTCATGCATCAATTTGAATAAGAAACGGGAACATGAATAGGAGAGAGTCTGAATAAAAAGACGAGTAATAAAAAGTAGCAATAACAATAAGGGGCAGATTTATTAAGGGTCAAGTTGTGTTCCACAAAAAAACAGTTTTTGAGTCAAAAATCGATTTTTGCGGTAACAAAAACTCAAATCAGATCTATTATACCCTGACCATATCACAGGGCAGGCCAAAGTGCATGCAGTAGCATTGCCCTGCTCAGCCTACATTTTAAGCATAGATTGTCTGGTTTTAGTTCCATAGAGTGGAGATGTATTGGTGTAAATTATGTTCTGTATTCTGTGTACCTTTTGCAATTGGTAGCAATGATATTTTGCTACAATACTGCATTGTAGCAGAATATAATTGCTACCAATTGCAAATGGTAAGTAAAAGTGGGCGAGGTCATCACAATTGTTGGCATCTATCAGTAGTATGTCTCCAGCCCAATGGTATGGCAGTTTGCAAAGGGGTTACCCTTTGTGTATTGGGTATAAATCAAATACAAGACACTAGAGAGATCTTGGGGAAGTAACCAGCAGCTGCTGCAGATAAGTGTACCACATTTTCCTGGGGGCATTGTAATGAATACTGATATTGAACAGTCTGTCACTAAAACTATAATATAAGAATTTGCCTTCTTCTCCTGCTCTACAAATAGGCCCATATTGCTGCTTCCCCCAACTTCTGGGTCTTCCAGCACCTAAAACTGCCAGGGTACATTGTTACCACTTATTAAAACCCCAAAAATATCCAACCTGCCATTCTCCATCCATTTTGATAGAAAACACACAAAATGTTAGCAAGGTTTACTTGACGTTGTAGTTTTCCAGCTTGAATGCAGCAAGCCTACTGTACCTGCCATAGGCATTCACATTCTCTCAATTTCTCCTGTTCAGCAAACATGCCACTTTTGCTGGTATAAGAATAAAGATGATAATATAATTCATAATGCTATCACCTTCTAACTAAATTGAGACCTTCTCACTATGCTTTGACCTCCTCATTACACTAAGACCTATTCGTAGACCTTCAATCTATACTTGAGCTTTGTAAATCCTGAAATTCCTGAGTGAGCAGATGTTCCTATTAGTGGGTTTTTTCCGATTAATAAGATTTTATCAAGAGTTACTGGTGAGGCTTTCTGACAAAGATCTGTAAAAGGGTCAGGCTTCTATATTAAACAGGATTTCATTCCAAAAAAAACATGGCAGGACTGTATTTCATTTCTAAAACCACAAAGGTTGACACACAGCAATCCCTAGGAAAGAGGATTCACTGCAGATACGTAAAACCATGTTGGGAATTTTCTGGATTCACTCTACTGCCAACTTTCATATATAACCAGCAAATGTCAATGAATGATGGAGTTATATTTTTTACTTTATATCAGCAACAAGCAGATAATTGTTATTCTGACCATGGCAAGGTGAGGATCTTTC
The DNA here is from genome assembly GCF_017654675.1 of Xenopus laevis. Classification (NCBI taxonomy): domain Eukaryota; kingdom Metazoa; phylum Chordata; class Amphibia; order Anura; family Pipidae; genus Xenopus; species Xenopus laevis. The sequence goes on from NC_054387.1 coordinate 33,625,162, forward strand.
CTTCTGGCCTTATGGTTGGCAAAGAGTCAACCCTAGTAACTGGAGGAGCAAGAATATTTACTTCTCCTTATGCAAGAGAGCACAACTATGATTCCGCTCTCCCAACCCATTTGGAATGCCATTGGTAGAGTTAGGGAGGTCAATCTGGTGGTCATCATGCTTCAGTGTATTGACACAGTCAGTCTGGTGGTGGACTATGCCATCAACATACTGGCTTAGAATAGGGACGGCCAAGGGTACTGTTCAGAGGTCAATCTGGTAGTCATCATGCTGCAGTGGATTGACATTCAGTCGGTCTGGGTGGTGGACAGTGACATCCACTACTAGGGTTGCCACCCGGCCGGTGTTTTACCGGCCTAGCCGGTAAAATACCTGCCGGGGCCGGTATTACAAATTTACCGGCAATGTAGCTGCCGGTAAATTTGTAATACGATCAAAAGGAGCCCTTGGCCTGCCCCCAATCCCCTGCAACTTACCTTTTTTTTTTTTGCCTCTTCTGGCGTCCGCGGGTCTCCGCCGCGTGGCCCGTCCCTTTAAACGTCAAGCCCCGCCCCTTTTGACATCACACCCCACCCATTTGAGGCCCCGCCCCCAGCAGCCGGTAAAATTTTTTATAAAAGGTGGCAACCCTATCCACTACTGACATAGATTATCTTCCCTTTTGGCCACATGGTTGGCAAAAAGTCAACCCCAGCAATTGAAGGGGCAAGAAGTTGGGCTTCTCCTTATGCAAGAGATCACAGTTGCGATCAAGCACTCCTGACCCTTTCCAAATGCATTGAAATAGGCATGTTGAGAATAGGCATGAAGTTTGCCACCTTGCTCCGCAAAAAGCCTAGAAAGGATCTTGCATTTGGTCATTGTAGCTTTAAAAAGTATTATATTATCTAGTGAAAGAAGGTTTCTCACACAATTGCGTATGTATGTAATTAATGTTTCCAAAGGGAATGGTAGCATGTGGTCATTTATCTCCATTGTTTGTAAACATACATAACAATATCCCTAAGCGTCTGAATTTCTCTGGTCTGTTGTTATCTAATCAGATCTTCTGGAAGCTACAATACCGTCAAGTTCAGCATTTCATAAATTCTCTGCAAATTGATCCATTGGAAGGCTCTTGGATTTTCCTGTGTTTCCCAAGTAGCCAGGCCCAGGAAGGGAACATGCAACTAATCTGACAGTGCTAGCCATACTCATATCATTTGTCCTGTGTAATTACTGATGCTTTCCCTGTGAGAAATTGTCAAAAGGCATCTAATTGTGTTGGACTGCTTTCCTATCCCAAAGGTCATAGGAGGCATTTATTGACAAAAAGTCAGAGGCCAGTGTGGCGATGGTCTGGAATCCTGCAGCAATAGCAGAGGGGTAATTAGATTAAATCCTTTGATAAGACTTTCATTACTTCGTTCTTTTTTGACACAAAGCAAATTAAAAGTTGGACAGGAGGCCTTAAACACTGAGAATGGAGTGCCCACTGGGTAATTTCTATTCACATCCTCCAGAAAATAGTTTTCCTTTTGAATGGAGGTTCAGCATAAGCAGATACGCAGTTTATATCAAATTCTTGTGGATTTAAGCAATGGCGTTTTGTTGTAAATCAAGGTAATTGGGCACAGAGCACTTCCTTTGCTTAGTAGCAGTGGATAGACTTGGTCTTAAGCTATGAGAAATGCTTAGATGAGCCCTTAAATAAAAGTATACTAGCTGAAGGCTATGTTTAGCACGTCACAGTGCTGCTGCCATTGAGAAGCTACTCATGGAGATCTATGGCATGTTGATCACTACTGCTCAGTCACATCAAACAAAATACTGCAGGCTGATTAAACACTGGTAGTCTCTTCCTGGTAACTACAATGGGACACCATGGGAGCAACCCATGAATATCATTTAGGGCATAAGCAATAATTGCAGGCCTTTAACTGGGTATTGAGCTTGCTATTAGAGTAACTTGGAAATAAACACATACATAATATATGTATTTTTTATGGCTGGCACAAACATTAGTGAGGGCAATATGTAAAAATATACGTTAAAGGGCCCACAAAAATGGTCTTTTTAAACAGGGCACACTTAGAGAAGCAGTAGCAGTAGACTTTTTTAGTCGCGGGCGAATAAATAAGCCAGGTGCAAATTTGCAATGAATTTCCTGTTTTGCCTCCGTCGACTGAAAATTCGCCAGCATTTAAGAATTTTGGACGTGCGTCAAGATTATTCTGACGCCCGTTGACTTTAACGCGGGTGTCAAAATTCGTGTTTCGTGATTTTTTTTCACCATTTCGTGAATTTCGCAGGACAAATTCACCCATCACTAGACTTTTTATCTTGGGACATTCAGAGATACATTTACATAATAAATCAGGGTTGAACCTATGAGAAAAAAGTAATTGCTAGGCAAAGTGGGTTCTAGGTTGCCACCGGCACAGCCGACACTTAACAGGTTAAAGGAATTAAAAGAATCTGCCATTGCCTGGCACTGACATCACTAACAAAGAACCACTTACTCTCTTTATATTATTGATATAATGCTTTATTTCAGACTGGTCTTTTTATGGACTCAGTGGGGCTCATTTATAAACTTCGCGCAGGGCAGATTGGTTCGCAAAGTGAATATATTTGCCCTGAGCATGGTTATATTTATAAAGCCAAATAAGAGAGTGCAAACAGAATTGTGATTTTTTTTTTTCACAATGCGAATGTCTATAGGAGCTTTTTAAATATGTCTCAATTCGCAAATTGCGAATCTTTATGCGCACACTCTGCGACTCAATTACACCACAACTTTGGTGGCGGATAAAATATTCGCAAAAACTGTTTTGCAAACTGTGAATTTAAGTTACTGTCAACGATATTTTCGTGCACAACAACCACGAACATTGGGTGCGCTCGCACAAACTCCCATCTCATTTGCGCACCATTTGCAAAAATTTATTCACACTGCGAATTCGCAAAAACCGGAAAGATGGGCAGAGCAGTGCAATATATTAGCAAAAAACATGCGCAATACAACCATTTGCGAAAAATATGCGCTGCGCGAACTTTATAAATGATCCCCAGTGTGTATAAAAAAAAAGTTCTAGAATGACATACTTGACATTGTTTGCATTGAAATGCCAGTTGTTGCTGTGTTAGGGGCAAGATGCCAGTTACAGGATTCATCATTGCGATGGAGCCCTGGCATGCTGGAATGCTACAATCAAATGGAGCTGCAACTTATGCATAATTTATGCCCACATTGCTGGTTGCAAGTACAAGTTGAAATCCTGGGAAATAATGGTGCATTGTGGTTTAAAAAAAACAAAAACGTGCGGATTGTGTACAAATTTTACACTTTGCACTTTCTTCATAAATGTGGCTGGCTCCTAATTACAAATAGAGATTAGCATGCCCAGCTTCTATTTCATATTTAAACATGAGCCACAGGTTTAGTAAAAAGCATACTAATTGCTGGACTTTTTGTGCTCTCAGACTGCCCAGCAATAGCCAGTAATTATTTTTCCCGTACTAGAAACGAATTTATTAACGTAGGCACTAAATTGCACTAGTGCTTCCCATAGCATATAGGTAATTTGTAGTCATGAGTGAATTGGCTCTTTTCACTTTTGGTGAAAAATTTATGAAACTGCAATAATTTGCAAAATGGCAAAATTTCAGCAAAAACATAGGAGTCAGTTGGGTTTTTTCTTGCACCAAATGTATTGGACTCAAAGGGGCTTTTCTCATGTTTTTTTTTCCTCTATGTGAAAGAACAAGATTTTTTTTCTTGGTGAAACAATGTATGGTGCAATTCGAACAGGAATTAAAAAAAAAAAAAAAAACTCACAAAAATGGGAATCTCAACATAAACCTATATCGGGCGAACAAATTTGCTCATCTCTAGTCATTTGTTATGAACAGCCTACTACAACTTGATAAAGATTAAGGTTGCTATTGGTAATTGCACTGGTGCAATTTATGGTCCATGTTAATAAATTGCCCTGTTTTTTTTTTTTGAATAATGTATGAGGTAGATAAAAAACAAGGCAAACTTGACATCCTTCATCCTGAGGAAATATGGAAGGGAATTGCAGAGGGGCAGTGCATCTTTAGAGGGGTCCTGATGCAAATACAGGTATGGGACCTTTTAACCATAATGCTCGGGACCTGAGGGTTTCCAGATAACAGATCTTTCTATTATTTGTATCTTCATACCTTAAGTTTACCATTTAAAACCCAATAGGCTGGTTTTGCTTCCAATAAGGATTAATTATATCTTAGTTTGGATCAAGTACAAGGTACTATTTTATTATTACAGAGAAAGAGGAAATAATTTTTTAAAAATTTGGATTATTTGGATAAAATGGAGTCTATGGGAGGCAGACATTCAGTAATTTTTCGCCTTCTGGATAATGGGTTTCCGGATACTGGGTTTCTATATAACGGATCCCATACCTGTTAATTTGTACCAATCAAGGTCCTCTAGCAGTGATGAACTACTGAAACTGGCCCATTTCGAAAATATTTGTAATGGTGAAATTTCACCAAATGCATTTTTGCACAAAATGCACTTTTACCTAGTGAGACAAAATGCATGGTGGAATTGTGCAAATCAGCATATAAATATGAATTGCATCACAGAACTGTACCAGGCAAAACAGTATCTGAATCCCTAGTCTCCAAGCCTTATAGAAACAACAATTAAACACAATATAACAGTAACATTGAGGAGATCTGATTATTTCCTAACTGATCAATTTTGTGTCTTGGGCAAGGAGGAAGAAGAGGAAAAATGTGAAGTGTGGGAGTAAGGGGCTTGCATGCAGGGTCTCTAGAGTGTTAAAAGAGAAAATAAATGAAGGGGAAGGTTTCACCTCTCCCGAGAGATCATTGGCACTTCTATCAAAAGAGACTCGATTGGACACAATTAGTCCAGGCATCCTCTCGAATCACTTACCGTGTTATTGCGTGCCGGGCGGATTAAAACTAATTCAATCATTTTCAAATAACATTTTCAATTTTGCACCGAGCGGGTTAATATGTCAGAATCGCATTTTTGGGCAATTAGCCATTTGGCGTACATTGAAATGTTAATTTATACATACGTTAACTGGTGAATGATATTAACTGTGACAAAGTGACTTTATTATAATGTCTGTTTCTCTAGGCCCATTCCCTTGTTCTGATAAAGCATTCAACCTGCAGGTAACATATATATATATATATATATATATATATATATATATATATATATATATATATATATATATATATATATATATATACAAATATTAACAAACCGCACTCCAGGGTCTTTGTCCTCTGTGCAAAAAGGTGAGACTTTATTTCAACGTTTCGGCTCCATAATTCGGGCCGTCATCAGGAATTATGGAGCCGAAACGTTGAAATAAAGTCTCACCTTTTTGCACAGAGGACAAAGACCCTGGAGTGCGGTTTGTTAATATTTGTATATATAATTTTGTGGAAGCCTGCACCCAGGCATTGGACCAAGTTGGTTGGGAGTGCACCAGGCCGGATCTGTTTATATATATATATATATATATATATATATATATATATATATATATATATATATATACACACACACAATATAGACGGTCTGCATTTATATATATATATATATATATATATATATATATATATATATATATATATATATATATATATATACACACTGTATGTATCAAATCACACAGAAATGGAGTCTCACTTCTTCAGCCAACCATGGTACATGTCATCAATGAACCCTGAGTACCTGGTTCAGCTGCAAATCACCACTTTGTTCCATAACAGCAACATATTTATTTAAATATGCAATTGCTCAACCTTTCAAGCCTGAAAGAAGGGGGTTTGGTTAATAACAGCCTGAAACATTGAGTAATTACTTATGTAAAGGGGTTGCTTTTATAGAATGAAGTGCCAATTCTCTTGCATGTATGTGTGAAAGGATTGCCTGAAGATGGCCAGATATAATTGAAATATATTGCTTCTGTCCCTCCTGCTGTGATGTTTCATATAACCAAGAGTGCCGATACTAATATTTGTATTGTTTTGTAATATGTCATCCTGCCCTTTGCCCAGACTGATTTGGATAATATTAGTGCACCACGCTACTATATATATATGATGCCGGCACTCTCACTCTCGAAAAAAGTGTTCATATGCCTGGGTGCAGAAACGACGACTTTATCGACAACGATTCCAAATGAATCCGCGCTCACAGGTCTTAAAATACATTTAAAAAAATGTATTGTAAAACTAAAGTCTTCAGTTTTACAATAACATGAGTGCGGATTTATTTGGGATCATATATATATATATATATATATATATATATATATATATATATATATATATATATATATATACACAGAGACAATTTCATCTGATCTGGAGGTCAGAAACCTTATCTATGCACTGAGTTAAAATACTATAACGTGACAGCCCTGGGCAATGGGGTCTTCACTGGAATTATTAATGCTCATATACAGTTACTGATTTAAATTTGACTCCTTTAGATGTAGTTCTGCTGTGAAGGGCATCCTTGACACCCTGTTTATGTAGGCAGAGACTGAAAACCTCTCTTTGTACTGAACACTGTAATGTGACAGCACTTGTCAGCATGTACAGCTACTAGGGTCTGGCTGGGGGTAGGGGTTTCCACCCCATGGGGAGCTGTTGAGGAAATAATCTCCTTTGGGCTTCTTAATGATGGGGGGGTCAGCCTGAATGGCAATTAGAGAGAGATGCTTATATATAGGTTTGATATTCGCCAAACCAATGCATAGTGACATTACCTGTAACCATTTCACGGTCTAGGAGTCTTACCATGTTGCTACAAAAGGACACAGGGTTGCTAATAAAATGAGAACAGGAGGTTTTATTTACAAAACTCCAGTCAGGTTTTTTGGGGCAAAACTTGAGATTTATTATTGCCCAATGCAGCAAAAAGCCTGAATCCGAAAATCCGCCATCTCAGACCTGCTGAGGTTGTGTATAAGTCAATGGCAGAAGTCCCTATCCTATTTTGAAGTTTCTGTGGTCTGCGATGGAATTAGCCTGAAGATCCGACATTTTTGGGCAAACATCTGAAAAATTTAGGCTTTGATCTAGTTTTTACCCGAACCAATTAAATCGAGCTTATTTAATAATAAATAAAGTCTAATCAGGTATTAGAGTTTGGTCGTGGTCTTTTTGTTCAAAAAATAAGATACATTCGGCTTGGCTATTTGGTAGCCTCTATGTGGACTGGCAGGGGTGGACTGGCAGGGTCGGACTGGGGGCCCAGCCGCCTCCTTCCCTGTTTCCCCCCCCCCCGCCGTCTCCTTACAGTGAAAACGCGATCTGCGTGCATGCCGCCCTCCCCACTGTGACATGCGCTCTGCGTGCCTGTGCGAATGCCGCACGGCGCAGAAAAAAAATCAGGAGAGGGGGGTCTGGCCCGGCGAGGGCCCATGAGGGTCAGGGCCCACCGGGTTTTTTTCCCGGTACCCCGTCGGGCCAGTCCGACACTGTACAGGAGACACTCTTTGGCAGTAATACTTTCCTCTAAACCAGGAATTCATAAATAAGCACCTGCTTTGAAGCCAAACAGGAGGCAGGCCATTTAAAGCTTACACTGTACATGACTCCAGAGTACATGATTCCAGTGTACAACAGGACAGTGCAAGGAACACTTTAAGCATAAGATACATAGCCTTTCTGCCAGTGTAGCCTTTCAGCTAATGATAACTATACAACACCTTGAGGTTATTTATAAACTCCGGGCAAATGTGCACCTTTATAAAATAGTCCCAATGTTTCTTATCACAATGATTGCACATGACACAAGCATCAGCAACCATGTAGCATGCTGGAAGTTTTATCAACAGATCAGTTTGGGCTGTTGGGCACATAAATGATGTGCAATGTTTATTTATCAATGGTTGTTATGGATTGATTGATTTGGAGTGCTTCAGTTACTGATACTGATCATACTGGACCAGAATGCACTGGAATAAAGCGTAAGATATAAAACAACCTAATTAAATGTTTCCTTGCATGGGTGTCAACTAGGGTCGCCACCTTCTTTACGGTCGAATTCCGGGTATGAGGGCGACACTGTGACGTGTTGGGTGCGGGACCTCAACATAATGGAGGCAGGGCCGTGACACGTAATAGACGTGCCATGACGTCAGGGACAGGGCTATTATGTGGCTATTGGCAATTGGCCAATTGCCAAATAAATCATAGGAAATCCTGCCCGGTTTTCCTAATTTGGGAAACCGTGCAGGCAGTTTTGACCTGGGCAGCCCTTCAAAAAACCGGACAGGAGCCAATCTTAGTGTCAACGTCTCAGATTTGTTTTTAATGGGTTCTGAAATGTTGAATTTTGTGAGGCTAAAGCAATAATAACAAATAATGATTTCATTCAAATTAACTTGAAAGCCAACACAGTCAACATATATTACATCCCATTACTGCTGTTAAACCTATCAAATTCCACCGGTTGATGCCCAAGCCCCACTACAGCCACCGTAATTATTCTGTCTAAAGGGTTGGGAAATGGGTAGAGTTTCTATTCTATATGCAGGCCCAATGTTGCTAAACGTGGGGGAAACTGGGGAAAATTACAAAGGCTTATGTGTAGTTTAGAAAAAAGAAATGAGATCAAAGCTCAGGGTAGTTTTCCTAAAACAAATCTCTTTTTATTGCAAACATGTCGGTACCACTTTCAGTCAATTCAAGAAAAGTTTGTACTTACTTTTAGGTTTAGTACAGGGAAAAAGTTCACGCCTGCCGATTAGGCGACACTGTGAATAATTCTCGTTGCAGAGTTCACATCTATGTGGTTCCCTGAGATATATTTATAGAATGGATAAAGACATAGGACAGAATCCAGAATTACTCCCAGGCAAGAAATTTCGGGACTTGCATGAACACTGGTGTTATTAATGGTAATGGAAATGTCAGGTGTGGTGGAATAAGGAGATGGGAGGAATCTAATTAGTTTAGCCTTGGAGATTAATTTGAGAATATCTATGATGAAACTGCAGTCAGGCAGTTAGTGACATTCAAAAGTATGTGGAGTGGAGATAGTGAAGCAGAGAATATCAATGCCTGTGTTTGCCAGTGTGTTGTGGAGCATTTGGGGGGACACAGATTTGGCTGTTTGTGCTAAACTGGAATTATCAAGCTTTGTAGGGCATATTTCCCAAATACTTTTTAGTGACTGTGAGTTTATAGAAACTAGAAAAACGTTTTTGTTTTTTTTTAAATAAATGTGGGGAGTTTATTTTGGTCTCAGGAACCCTTGATGTTAGCAACGCTGGAGGTGCTTTATTTAAATAAAAGGGAGGCTAAACCAGGAAAAAAAAAATGTCCCACCTTAACTCCTTTGTTGCTGCAAAGATATAGATATGACCTCTAAAGAATGCATGGTTTTCCAACCCCAATCCCAACACTTCCCCTGGAGCCCCCTAGTTTCTAGGAGTTCTCATTCTATTGCTGTTAGGGTACTGGTAAAATATAATAACTGTCTGGTTACTGCAGAACATCTCTCTCTCAGGGTGAGGGGTGCCTTTAAAATCTCCTGTCCCCTAAGCCTTATACAGATTTTAGTGTGCACAAATATGTGTCCCTTGCTCTTTTATATGGTATTTGTATAGCATGAGGGTCCATATATATATGTGGAGCACTGTGATGTGTGTAAAATAAAATAAAAAGACACTTGTTTTACTAAGGGAAGTGCTGGCCCAGGAATGCTTTATTGCAAATTTTGATTATATGATTGAGAATTGGCCGTGCACCCCTGAGATTGCTTGATTGGAGTGCGGATACTGAAGATATATATAGTGCTGTAGCCATTCCTAACACCCCCTATCCCTTGCATTTCTCCTGACATTAATCAGCTCAATTTAGTTAAAAACCATGCAAAATCTATATTGTAACTATGAAAAGCCTACTATAGAAAATATGTTTCTGCGGAATCATGTGGACAAGGAGATATAACATTTTAATGTATGACGAGTATCTGTCAGCCCCAATGGAGGAAGGGCCGCATCGCTAGTGCAGTGAGCGCTATTGCGCTCGCTGCGCCAGAAGAGCCGAATTTCCGTTTTAAAAAACGGAAATTCGGCTCTTAAAGTTACCAGAGGCGGCTTTTTGCCGCCCCTGGTAACTGTCCGCTCCGTGCCGCCTGAGGCAAGATGCTCACCTTGCCTCATGGCCGGAGCGGCCCTGGTATCTGTTTAGTTTATTTTAAAAAGCTTCTTAAGGTTTCTACAAATGATTCAGGTGCATTCCTGTTTTATAGTGCTAGCTAGCAGTGCCTGTGCTTGGTGCCTGAAGCACAAGGAAATGAAGGCTCCTATTTATAAAGTGTTCAACATGGAAGAATTCTCAGAGTTTGAAAACATAACAAACGTCATATATTTATAGAGTGCCTTTAGCCCACGCCTGGTGAAAACTTATTCTTTCCTGTAGGCAAGGCAAATGAAGAATTTTATTCGGGTGAAGTGAAAGAGAATTGCCATCAATATTTTTAAGTCATCAATAATTTGCCCACTGTTTAGACTAAGTTTCCATAACCGCTGCTCCGATGCCCCTCTGACTTTCATGGAAACTTATGGAATATTTATAAACAGCCATCTCCAACATCAATAGAAACCATTAAAAACTAGAAAACCTTGCTAATTTCACCCTGTATGATTCCCCAGTGTCAGACTTGGTCTCATTGAGTCCTTTAAAGGAGAACTAAAGTTTAACTGAAGAAGTAGCTATAAATGTTGTACATTGTGCTTTGGCTTCTGTACCAGCCCAAGGCAACCACAGCCCTTTAGCAGTAAAGATCTGTATCTCCAAAGATGCCCCAGTAGCTCCCCATCTTCTTTTCTGCTGTTTCCCTGCACATGTTCTGTGCTGCTGTCACTTACTGAGCTTAGGGACCCACTCACAATATACAGTACACATAGAATAGAAATGTCACAATATAAGGCTGATCTATCTATATATATATTATTACTGCAGCATGGCAGCACACAAACCAGTGCAATTGGCACCAGAATTTAATAATCAGCCCTATAGCATCAGCTTATATTACAGGCCAACTGCATTTTCTGCTTGATAATTTGCAACAACCCCTAAGTTTAGCTTCTCAACAGCTGCTCAGAGCCCCCTGAGCATGTGAGTGTCACTTTCCAAGATGGTGACCCCCGTGGCAAGTTTGAGATCCTGGATCATTGCTGCTATTGAGAATTTGAAGATGTATGCTGGTGCAATAAGTTCATTTATATAAAATATGGCATTGTTAGCCATATTCATTTTTAGGGTTTAATTCATTTTAAGCAGATAGAGGGGAAAATTTACTAAAGGGCGCAGTGACTAACGCTGGCAAAAATTGCCAGTGTGACGTCATTTCGGAACTTCGCCAATTTATTAACGCTGGCGTAACTTCGCTAGCGAAGGCGATAGACTCTAGCGGTACTTCGCTCCCTAACGCCAGGTGTATTTGTGCTCTGGCAAATGGACGTAACTACGCATATTCACAAAGATGCGGATTTTACTGAGCGTTACCTCTTGTGCCAGACTTGCCTTCACCACCTCAGACCAGGCGAAGTGCAATAGAGCAGATAGGACTTCCTTAAAAAATTGTTGAACATTTTTCCAAGTCCCAAAAAACGCTGGCGTCTTTTCCTTTTTTTCAGGGTGATAGGCTGCAAAAGAGCATACATTTTTTTTGGGGTAACCGGCTTCCCCCCTACATTTCCTAACATATGGAACATAAACTATACACTGGGCTCGTGTGTAGGGCATTATAGCAACTCTGGTTTATTTTATTAAGGTTTCCCAGGCTTGTGTAGTGTAATGTATTTGCTGCAACATATACGTCCATTGAACTTTAACATCCCGCCGTATACAAATTAGGCAATGCTAGCGCAACTTTGCTTTGCTTGCAGCAGTAATGCTAGCGCAACTTCGCCATCGTTTTGCACCCTGGACGCAACTTCGGCTTCTAGTGAATTAGCATTGTCCTGGCAAATCTAAGCCTGGCAAAGTGTTGCGCTGTGCGCGAAGCCGTCGCTGGCGAATTTTCGGAGGTTAGTAAATTTGTCTCAGAGTTGGATGTATGGGTAATCAGCATAGGTGGCTGCTTAGGGCACAATGAGGTGCAGGCTCAGCCTGGAATGGGTACAGTTAGTAACCGTGGGGGGTTGAACAATTGACCAGCAGAGGAGGCAGTTCGGAAGCAGCGGGGGGTTGATGTTGATGTGGGTGGGATTACTGGGTCTTGGGCACTAACATAACCAGCACTGAAACCAGGAAAAATAGAGAGTGCATTTAGAAAAGCTTTCAAATGTAAATAAATAATAGCAATAACAGTTATAAATTAGCACCGTGTCAGAGTCATTTGTCTTTGAATGAAATTATTTTGTTTTTGTGTATATATGCAGGTAATTTAAGATAATTAGATCTTTCATTGCTGTTGCTTGAAACTGGGGAACTATTACAACTGGCTGCTTTATAGGATAGGGCTATGGAGCCACGCAAGGGCATTAGAAAACAAGAGGTATTAGACTTATAGCACACCAGGGGTTATCACTGCTGTTGTTTTTCGGCTGCCAGGAAAGTGCCCGGACCTGATCCAAGTTTGGGATCTATAACATGGAAACCAGTTATTCAGATATATAGCATTACTATTGCTCATGTAGTCCTAGTAAAACAAACAATTCTTCATTTTTATGGTTTTCTCTGTAATAATTAGACAGTAATTGTACTTTACTTTATTATTACTTTACTTATTATTTGTGTTATTTTGTTTTATTTCTCAGTGCTTTACATTTACATTGCTCATTATGCTCATCAGTCCCTGCCCTAGTGAAGCTTACAGTCTAAGGTTTGTATCACATATACACGCTATAGTCCGTTTTATCAGGAACCCATGCAGACACAAAGAGAACATAAAGTACAGACTCCTTGCAGATAGTGCCCTGTCAGGAATCGATCCTATGGCCCCAGCACTACACTAAAGGAATCAGTGCTAACCTTGATGGTAACTTAGCTAGCAGAAATCCATACTTATGGTACTTTATTAACTTTATTTGTATTATACATTTAATACCATTAAAACAAAGTAATCCAATATATGGACAGTCTGTAGGGCTCATTTACAAATGCAAGCATAGTGTGAAAAATGCAATTTCCGATGCAATTCACCAAGTTTTACCTTGAATTTGTCTTCTGCACCTACTAATACTGTTAGCAGTGGGAACCTTGGATTTACCCTACCTTTAGGGTGGTGGTATCTACATTGTTCCCCGCATCAGTAGAACTCATTTGATTCTTCAGGGTTGACTTCGTGAGCACAATTATGACCAAGTGCTGGAATACCAGGCAGAGATATTGCCTTGTGTACCATCAGCAGTCACCTGAATATAAGTGTGCATTTTGTTTCAATTATCATGGATTAACATCTGCTTATAAAATGTTTATTTATGTTCTGCATGTTGTGATTATTCTTTTTTAGCCAGTTGGAAGGAGCTACATATGTATCTAGCAACTGAGCCTGAAGCATCCCATAGTGACGGTGACAAGTGTCGCTTAAACAGGTTTCTGGCTGGATCCCTTTTTTTCCCCTTTCTTCCCTTCCTCAGTTATAGGTCTGACATGAGCAGCTCAAATGTAACCACATTGCGGCAGCTTTCTAATAATCTCCAGCTAGAGTAATTAGACTTTATGGCATGTGTAAGCCTTATTTAACCAGTCAGTATTAAATATTTAGCAAATTTATAATTGTCATGAATTTATTAGGAAGTATCTGTATAACGAAGCTGTGGTTGTGGGTATGATGCAAATTACATTATGGAAAGGGCGAGACTTGGCAAGCGGCTCGGAGATGAAATGATTAAACTGCATCCTACAGCGAGGAGCAGCCTCTTCCAAATCCATGGGAAACGGCAGCTTTTCAGGTCTTTTATCATTTTTGAAAAGTAAACGTATTGTTTGTTGGCGCCGATATTAAAGAGCAGGGGAGTCAATTAGCCCTGCTTGGGAGCATCAGGAGGATTGAGCCATTTATTTTGAACTTGTATCTGGTTACAGCAACTTCAGCACAGATGATCATCTGCAGCTATTCATCTGATTTACAAGAAAAATAAAGGAACAGTTAGACCAAAATAAATGAAATGTTCTTAATTTAAAATTGAAATACCAGTTATCTGGATGCCCTAAAGTGCATTTCTCTAAAGCAGAAGTGCTGATTGTTTTATATTGTTGTTATCGGCAGTGTTAAGCCATCATTTTTATATTGTTCAAATAAAACCCACTGTTGTTGTTATGGTCAGTGGAACCTTTTTTTAACTCTTTCTATACTGATGCCGAAGTTTCAGAGGTGCTGCAAGTGACCATCATACATAAGTGCATCTAGGAAGTAATTATTTCCTGGTATTACTGGGCTTATATGGCCTATGGGATATGTCCAGTGTTGGTACAGTAAATGAGCCTTGAGAAATTATTTATTTTCAATATGTGTGATATAATAAGAAGGCTCATTTACTATAATGCTGAAAACAAGTGGTAGAGCGGCGCTAAAGGATGCAAAAGCACAACCCTTACTGTTTATACAAAAATTGGGGTACTGGTTGCACGCTGTACCTAACACCTGAATGACATGCAGGTGAAGGTAAGAATTGAAGTGTTTTCTGCATGCCTCCTCCATCCTTCCCTCATGAATATAGTGCTGATAAACACAGGTAGTGCTGTATTCATTGAGGGACTCGCAGATCTCTGTGCTCCATTTTGGTGGAAAGACCAGTGGCCACTCAGAAAAGGGCAGGTTGTGATTGAGCCTTTTTTTTTTTTTGCATTTTTGATCCTGCCCTGCATTGTGTAAACCACCCTAATGGTGCAATGGAAAGAAACACTAATGTTCTATATCTGTAGCTTGATTTCCCTGTGGATCCCAAGATGTGATACCTGACAGGTTCTGCTTATTTATAAATATAAATGGGCTACATGTACCCATGTTTATTTCATCAATTGCCAAAACAACCAATCAGCAGTTTTAAAGTTGAAAAAAAAGGAAAAACTTGTTGGTTGGTTGTTACTGGCCACTGGACTGTTGGTGTAAATACATAGTTCTTTCTTGTATTTTGTAGGTGTTCTGCTAATTATATACAGAATAATTGTTAGTGATATTCATTAGTTCTTGTTAAATTAGTAGGGTTGCACAGATTCCCAGATTCAGTTTGGAATTTAGTCAAATCCAAGAAGTTTTTAGCAGGATTTCGATTTGCGCAAATCCAATAGCCTGGCCCAACTGAACCCTATGTAAAGCAAAAAATGATCTGCATGTGCGTAATTTTCTGGCTCACCCGAGGGTTCATGTCTGGTTTGGTATTCAGCTGAATCCATTAAAGGAGAAGGAAAGCTACGGAGGCATTTTATTGCCAATAGATTAGCTGCAATAGTGCAAGCTAGAATGTTATATTTATTCTGTAGAATGTTTTACCATACCTGAGTAAAAAGCTCTAGAAACTCTCTGTTTGTTTAGGATAGGAGCTGCAGTATTAATGTGGTGTGACATCACTTCCTGCCTGAGTCTCTCCCTGCTCTGGGCTCAGATTACAGTAGAGAAGGGAAGGGTGGTGGGAGAGGAGCAAACTGAGCATGCTCTTGCCCAGGGCAATGAGGTTTAAGCTGAAGGCAGAAAGTCTGATACAGTACACAATAGAAGGAAAGAAATGTGCTGTTTCTTTTGACAGGGGACTCAGAGCAACATTACTTTGGGGGTTTACTGGTATATTTAGATGGACCTTTCTGATAAGGCTTACTTAGTTTTAACCTTTCCTTCTCCTTTAAGTAGGATTTGGCCAATTACTGAATTGCAGGGTTCAGAGCATTCCTGCAAATTAGGTGCATAAGTAAAGTAATGTAGCCACACACTGCAGACGAGCCACAAATAAGTGTTTAATAGGCTAAATGGAAAGTGGGGCCGATGGCTAACAACATATATATGGACTGAACAAAAGCAGTACAAAGCAATACTTCTGAATAGCAATCCCACTATATGACAATTCGTTTTTAACCCACTCATCTGCATTTATCTGATTTTGTCACCAACCTTCAGACACCCACAATAGGCTGAAATTCTTACTAGCAACTGCAAAAGAAAGATCCCTGGCTACAGCATGGATTTCTGCCTGTAAATATTGTAATTTAGGCGGCACGAGGAAAAAATGGAGGAATGTTGAGCAAGTTTCTTTGATTTCTGGTATTTACCTCCTTTGTTAGCATTAATGGAGCCTGAAATTTCGAAGGGAGCCTAACAATACGCAGTTCAGTTCACCTCTATGAGCAATATTTTTCAAAAGGATGTATGAGCAGCTTACCAGAAATACGTATTTGCCCATTTATCAAGGGGCAAATGCCTCTGCTGTTGTGCATTGTCTTGTATCTATCTCAGCATAAAAAAAGATTTGCAGTAAATACGCAGTGAATTCTTCAATGATGCACCCTTAGTATAATACACCCAAAACACAGTAGAACTGCATCCATTTTTAAGCACATTTTTGCATATTTTCCAGCATGGCTTAAGCATTGTATGTTCCAGTAAATAAGAATACATTGTTGAATAGAGTGTCCTCAAAACTAGAGTGGCAGCAGCAGAAGAATCACCTTAGAAGTGTGTGTGTCTAGCAGTAAGTCAGTAGACTGTACGTACGTAAGAGTAATATGTTCTTACTCAGTGTTAGAAAAGGCTCCAAGGACTTTCCCCTGACCCTTCCTAATCTCCTTTTTGAATTACAATGAACCAGGTTTATCAATTCAGTCAAAGCTGAATGTTCAGTGCTACAAGGCAAGAGTTTCTGCCTAGCGTTCCACAAGCAGCCCATCTCCTATGTGGGTGTCAAGAGGTGACTGTGTGATCTTCCCATTGCCTGTGCTGTTATTTATGCTGCTAAACTGCCTATGTGAGGAGGAGGCAGAGTTCATAGGGTTTGTTTCCTCTTTCCTCTTGGTGTAAAGGCTGTGAGGCTGAATGATGGCAGATGGAGCAACATGTCTGGATGCTCTTTTCAATAGCCAACTAACCTTAAGAAATACACAACCAGGTGACTGTTATTTTCCATTATTAGCTCTTTAGTAATGCAGCCTGAGTGCAGGTGACCCCATATGACATAGGGAATATACCAACACTGCCACAGGCAGAATACATTTCTACTGCACTATGCATTTATTGACTGATGCTAAACCTCAATGTATACAGCTGCATCATGGGCTTCACATCTGTTTGGCTTTTCTTTGCATCCCTACTTCCTCTACATTGCCTCTGTAGGTGGTGTTCTATAATGCTTGATGCAATATACTACAGGTATGGGACCTGTCATCCAGAATGCTCGGGTTTCCTTATAAGGGGGTCTTTGCATAATTTGGATTTCTGTACTTTAAGTCTACAGGTATGACCCTGTTATCCAGATTACTCGGGACCTGGGGTCTTCCGGATAATGGATCTTTCCGTAATTTGGATCTTCCTACCTTAAAGTACCAGTAACAGCAAAAATTTTTTTAAAAGATTCGTTAGTATACATTGAAAAAAAAAAACATCAACACAAATTAATCACAAAGTCTTTATCAAGAAAAAACTCTGCTTGTGCTCCTCTTCAGAAACGGTGATCTGGCGATCCATTGTGCGGTGCTCGATTTCTCCTCCCTGCCATCCTTATAGGAGATAGCCAAGGAGGAGAAATCGAGCACCACACGATGGATCGTCGCCCTGTCACCTTTTCTGAAGAGGAGCGCAAGCGGAGTTTCTGTAAGTTATTTCTTAATAAAGATTTTGCTATTTTAAAGTTTAATTTTTCTTGGTGTAGTTTTTTTTTTCAATGTATACTAACGATTTTTTTTTTTTTTTTTTAATTTGATGTTACTGGTCCTTTAAAGGAACAGTAACTTTAAAAAATGAGTAAAATAATGAGTTTTAAAGTAATAAAAATGTAATGAAGTGTTGCCCTGCGCTAGTAAAACTGGTGTATTTGATTCAGAAACACTACTATTGTTTATATAAATAAGCTGCTGTATTCCAGCAGATAGCAGATAAGCTCTGTAGAACATAATGGTGTTATCTAGTATCCACTATATAACCTGTGTCATATAGCCTTTTTTCGATTTCTGCCATTGCTACACAGCAGCTTGTTTATATGAATTATAGTAGTGTTTCTGAAGCAAACACACCAGTGTTACCAGTGCAGGGCAACAGTACATGATATTTTCATTACTTTAAAACATTTTCATTTTTTGGTGTTACTGTTCCTTTAAGTCTACTAGAAAATCCTTTAACCGTTACATAAACCCAAAAGGCTGGTTATGCTTGCAAAAAGGATTAATTACATCTTAGTTTGGAGCAAGTACAAATCACTGTTTTATCATTACAGAGAAAATGGTAATAACTTTTTAAATTTGGATTATTTGAATGAAATATAAAAAGACATATAAAAGACAGACATTCTGTAATTCAGAGCTTTCTGGATAACGGGTTCTTAGATAACAGATCCTGTATCTGTACTAAACAATCACTTAAACATTAAATAAACCCAACAGGATTGTTTTGCCTCCGATAAGGATTAATTATATCTTAACTGGGATCAGAGAAAAAAGAAAACATGTTTATAAACATTTGAATTATTTGATTAAAATATAGTCTATGGAAGATGGCATTCCGGTAATTTTTAGCATTATGTATAATGGATCCCATAACTGTATAATATACTAATCCCTTTCATATAGCAGGATTCTTCTATGTACAAGCATCATTCAGATATAGGTAGCCGTTGCCCTACTGAGTTTATTTTTAACCCAGGCCTGTGTGAGTCTTAAAACAATAGATGGAATTTATATCTTATGTGTCATCTGGGGCCCAGTATAGATATGACATTAAAAGCCTAGAGTCCTTATTTAAATTCTATAATAAAGCTGTATGTTTTATATGTATGTTTACAAGTGGTTTCCATATAGTGGGCCAGAAATTAATTATAGTACATGATGCTATCCAAATAGTTCAGATGAATCTATTACTGCTACCTCCAGTTAGTCTTGTACTTAGCCATACTAAATATTGCTTCACAGGGCCCAGCAATGAAGGGGCCCATAAAGTTGGATCCCTTTACCCCGTTATTTCTGGTATATGTAGTGTAATCATTATTTCCTGCATGCTGTATATTTGGAACGGGAGACCACAAGTTACTTATTTATCTAGATGGGGTGTTCAAGTGCTGCGAGAGCAATAATTTAGTTGGTAAATAAAAAGCTAATCTTGTCCCTGACCCCTGTTGAGATTTATATTTATTTCACTTAAAGTTTCTCTATAGCTTTCACCTCTCACCTTTCACGTGGGCCAGTCCAAAGGTAGTACATAAGAAAATGAAATTAATACATCTATATATATATGTGTGTGTCATTACACTGGTTATTTCACATCTCCAGTATTAGTAATTATATACCAGGGCAATAAATAAATCGGCAACATTGTGTATTTTTATTATTATACCGGCATTATGATTGAATGGGAGAGACTTATGGAATGCACCCAACATGGGGCTGCATATATTTCACTATAATCCCGTGCATTTTTTCATGAGGATATTGTTACCATGGATACATAAGGTGGAGTTGAATGAGATTGCTAAAGATACGGGTGTAATGTGTGACCTATTTACTCCAGGTCTTGTAACCAATCAGATGATTGCGTTTAAACACCAGACTGGCAAATGATGTCTGACGATTGGTTGCTAAAACTGGAGCAAACTTTGTACCTGTTATTAATTCACCCCCTGAGCAATAATAATAATAATAACTACCCATCTTTGTGCTATTTTAATTCCTCTAATTTATACATATCCCTTTGTGATACTTCTACACCTTACAGGATAATATCACCAAAATAATATTTTTTTGCAATTCTTAGCACAACTATTAGGTAGATAACTAAAATTAGACAGGTAGGATTGATATCAAATAGGTGCTGGAATTATATACTTAAAGTCTATTACTAATTTTAGTAATTTTAATGGAGTGAAAAGTAGAAATTGGCATGATTTTTACCCACAATGTTGTTTAAAGGTCACTGAACGGATACTGTTCATCACCATCCTAAAAGCTACTGCTCTCCTGCTGGTATTTACCCTAGAGAATGTAATTATTTGCCATTTTTATTGCCAAAAATTTATTTTGAATAAGTAGTCACATTCATTTACACAAATCTGGGGGGAGGGCAATTAATGATCTTTTCACTATGTTGGTGGTGGGTGTTCGCTTTTGAGATTAAGGTTAGAGCATCTTCATTTGACTAGAGAATTAGGTTGAACCGTTCCTATTTATTAAAGAGAACACTTGTAACCAATTCTTTATTCCTGTTAGTTCAACATTTGAAATGTAAGTTCTTAGCAAAAAAAAAACCCAGTAATTATCAATAACCAAATATAACATTTATAATATCATTATCAGAAGATTAATTGCCACAATAATGTCGATTTTGGATATTTGTTGTTTATTCTTCATTCTGTAATTATTAGCCTTTCCATAACATATGACATATTATGCAGTGCTTTACAGAGATTTTTTATTAATCACATCAATCTAAGTTTCCTACCACATACACACACACATATTAGGGTCAATTTTATCAGGAGCCAATTAATCTGTTTTTTTCCCATTCTAGCTGTGTGTAGGTGCAGCGCTTTGCTCTTCATGGCATTCAGAACACATTAACACCACATCATTTACTCTGATAATAAATGCACAATGCCAACTGGTTACTATACAGGACAAACTAAGGTTAGGTGTAATGCATGGGAGGTCTACAAGGACCATCTATCGTGAATGATTTGTCTTCCTTTTTTATTGTTTTATTGTTTTTTTTCTGCTTGGAAGCCGACGTCTACTCGCCAGTAAACATATTCACAGACCCTGTAATATTGCAAATACCCAAGGAATACTTGCAAGACTGTGCAACAAATTGCCCTGCTATTCCGATCCATTAAAGAAATCACATTGTACAAAGTATGGTGCATGTATACATTCAACACATTCATTGTTCAGCATATACAAAATCCTGAGCGTAGCACTTCTGGCAGAAAGGATGACATAAATGGATCAAACTCATTGATTTGGAGCAATCTCTTGAGACCCAACCATGCAATGCATTTTGCTGCCTGGGCAGATATGGTGGTGGCTATAGAGGAGCAGATATGAGTGACTGCTGAAAGTTCAACATTTGCCTTCGTAAACCTGGAGAAACAAAACCAAATGGAATTAAGCAAATTGGGGTGATGATCAAGAGTTCACTGATAGCAAGGGAGCTTTGTACATTGGAACCTTACCTAATGCAGCAGGTGCAAAAAGCCTCATAGACAACCTTCCCTTTCCCAGTAATGCTCAGTAGTATTCAGTAATTTGTCAGTCTCTGCACCAATGAAGCTTACAATCTAAGGTGCCTATAAGTTTCACACATACAGTATCAATAGCCAGTTAAACTGTCTGTATATTTTGAAAGGAACCCAGAGGAAACTCTATGAAAACATGCAATGAAACACATGACTCAAATGTTTGCAAGGGAGCAGTGCTAACCACTGAGCTTTCATGTCTGTACTGTCCTGTTATCCCAGCACAGGACCAAGCATCATCTACACTTGTTATTCTGCAGTGACCTTATACCTACCCCCATTGTTTTTCCAGGAAATACACAGTAGGGTCAGCTGGTACAAGATGCACCAAGGCAAGTTTGGCCCAAATGAGTTTATGCTCACTCATTTAATCACTTTTATATGTATTGCATGGGCTGCCATATTATTTGCTCCGAAGGCATCTAGAGAGTCATTTCTTTGGGGTTTATAAATAGATGTTGCTGTAGCATTCTTTGCCTATGCTTCTGCTATATGTTTCCTAAGGTATTTACTGATGTATATGGTGTCGATTGAAAGGTTCGTCCTTATGCTTTTTATTTAAAGGGGAATTAGTGTAAGACACCCTATTCTAAACAGACCACACATTTTCCTTGAAGGATGGCCTAATAAACTGTTCTGTTCTGGGGCTCTTAATTGCTGTTTTCCACCTGTTCTCCTATACTAAATGTCATGTTGACAAGGGTAATGTGAATTGCATTGCTTACATTGTATAATAAATTCAGGGCAGTGCATCACTTGCCCTTGGCAACAATGAGGTTTATATACAATAGTTTATACTTTGACAATCGCATGATGGGGTTGATTTCACATCTCCCAGCAAGGATATTGTGTCTCTGATCTGATATACAGATAGATAGGGCAGTAAATCTCTTGATTTTTTTTGTTAAAGTTAAACTTGAACTTAATGAATTATCTACGAAAAACCCTCAGAGTTAAGTGAAGGAGATCCTGGGTTCTGAAGCAGAACTAAATCTTAAAATGTAAGGAATGAAGAAATATTGGTACTTTTGGAAGTGTTGTCTCAGCAGCCCACTTGTACCAACAAAATGTGCCGGATACACTTGGCAATAAAGTGTGGCGAATACAGAAACTTATTGAAATCCAGGGTAATTACAGCAAAATAAGGTGGTAGACGGGGGCTCGCTGGCAGACTAGACAGGAGAGCATGAGCTACATTTAAGTCAGGCTATGAATTAAAGAAACCAGAAAGTCTAGCCGTGCTGGTTGTATCACAAATACTGCAAGGTAGTTAGTTTTACCTATGTAATGGCAGGTGAGACAGTAGATCATGGACTCTTGATTCAGCCCAATGATCATTATGAGCTTATGTTCGTATCAGACTGGCCCTCCGGGATACCAGGAAAACTCCTGGTGGGTCCTGTTGACAGTGGGCCCTCCTGATTCTAAACATTTAGCCTATTTTCCTACTTCTGTATAGGAACAAAGAGGCTAAATAGATGGAAGAATAGAGTATGCAAAGAAAATACACTGAAGAAATAAAGAGATTGAGGTCAGCAGTGTAGACTGTTCCTATCCTCCCCTTGTCAAAGTGAAATCTACCCAGGTTAGGCTTTCTTTCACTTAATTAAATCACTTAAAGTATATTCACATATTTTTAGAATTATATTTATAACAGCTATATAACCAAAGTAACCATTGCCAAACCCCAGCCTACAAGGTAATGGTGCATAAAAATGTTTGGTCTAAAAGGGTCAACAGAAAAAACTCTCAAGTCATACAGAATCTTCCAGCTTCTCATCCCAATCTTAGCCTAGCTTCATTGGAAATCATTAATGTTCTGTTCAATATTTGCAGGCAACATTTGGAACACCAGATAAGAGGCAGGTTATAACGACTGCATGGTATATATGAATTATACTATATACTAATTATTAACATTTCAATCTATATTGGTTTAGCTTGTAATTGTTTCTTCCAATGCCATCATGTGAACTTTTGATCCTCATCCTAATTTCTTCACTGTGTCTCTTAATTCTCATTACTCTCTTACTACTTTCTTACATTATGATCATAGCCTTCGTTTCTGCTAATTTCTTTGCTTAGGCAACTATGCTTTATTGTAGGCTATGATCTATCAATCATTTATTTGACACCCATGTAGAGGTTTACAGTCTTACGTTGTTTTCTGCTGCGTCTACATTCTGGCAGTAGACACCCATCTGACTTTTGGATGGTTCCATGCTTGCTATTCATATTTGCCCACACTTTATGGAATAATTCTGGTGTTGGCTTTCTCATTCCAAAGTTTAAGTTTTATCAACAAATACATTAAAAATCCATGTCACTATTGTCACTCTAAATATTATGTTGTGTATCTTTATCACTTCTTATTCTTCCTTGTACCTCAAATCAAAACTCTGCTGATCAGAGCAAAAGTGAGGTCCATCCATAAAGATAGTCATTCACCATGTGTTTAGACTAGCCTATGTCTTTTCATGCACCACCACCACCACCACTACTACTACCCTTGATCCATATACATTGACCACAGTTACAGGTCTCCCAAATGCTCTTTTTTGCACTTTAAAGAGCAGAACAATCCATATCTATTCTGTCTAATGTCCCACATGCCTTCAATCTCAGACTTGTTAAATGCCTATTGTTCTCACACATGCTTGTTTCTCCAGTTCCTAGAAAATATTGGATTCTCGGCAATCTGGATCTTGTACTTTTCTTCTACAAAAACTTTAAATAAAGTGGTCAGTCATCTTAAGCTTCAAGACATCTGTGACCTCTACTTTACTTTCTTCTCATTTTCCACTCACTCAGTAAGAAAACTCATTATATTATTTTCTTTAATAATGTTTGAGGTTCTGACAACATTGGCTTTAGCGGAATAATCTAAAATTGAAATTTTGAACTTCTTCATAGCACTTTTTTCCTAAGTACTTTTGCATAGCCTATATACTATGGCTACCCAAGGGCAGTTTTGGCTGATCTGTATGCACTGAGAATTTTTGAACTATTATTTATGTGCAGGTGCACTGCAGTGATTGACTTAGGTAAAGGTATAAGGCCAAGTGCAGCTGCGGTGTGGTAAGTAAATCACCCTATAAACATCTACACCCAGAATTTCACAATTTTTCGAAGTGCTTTCTTCTTAATTTTTTATAATAACTCATCAGTTCATAGAGGTATGGGACCTGTTATCCAGAATTCTCCAGACCTGGGATTTTCTGGATAACTGATCTTTCCATAATTTGGATTGTCATACCTTAAGCCTACTAGAAAATCATGCAAACATTAAATAAACCCAGTAGGCTGGTTTATGAGGATTCATTTTATCTTAGTTTGGATCAAGTACAAGGTACTGTTTTATTATAACAGAGAAAAAGGAAATAGTTTTTAAAATTTTTTGATTATTTGGATTAAATTTAGTCCATGGAAGGCGGCCTTTCCGTAATTCGGAGCTTTCTGTATAACGGGTTTCCGGATAACGGACCCCATACCTGTACTAATGTAGTTTTTAGTCTTAAAAGAAGCTGTGTCCCTAAAACCTAAGTTTGAACCCTTTATTCCTATGGGAACAGTTTTCATTTTGCTTAATTTTCTCAGTACCCAGTGAAGACAATGTAATGCCTTATGTGCTCCATTGGGGTACATGTCCCACCCAGATATAAAGCAATAAATAATGCATATGTATAGAATTACTTTCTAAGCACAAAGAAAACATATTGGGCAAAGCACATTATTGAACTCAGTCAACTGTCCTTTATACTGCAAACCCTTTGTGCATCACAATGCAAAAATGTAATTGTGAACACTAATGCAGTTTAATATTGTTCTCATTGCCTTTGGTTACCTTGTAGTTTTATATTTGTGTACTTCATTTCTAAAAGACATATAAAGGTTCTGTTTTAAACACCATCTTGTCTAGACTAGTTTCTTTTCACAAAAACCCAAAGTTCGCCACCAGTGAAGAAACTTAGTTGAGTTAGCAGAACACATTACTCCTGTGGGAGTAATAGTCCCAATGAGATACCCTAGTTCCAACTCTCAAAGATTATCTCTCTAGCCTGAGCATGTCAAACTTTAATCACAATTTTGGCCACAGCTTTATTCAAGGTCAGCTACCCATAAAATAATAATATGCTGCCCACAGCGAATTAGAAGTAGAAACCAAAAACAATAACTCGGCAAAGGTAGAACGTGCTCCAGGTGCACCAGACACTTAGCAAGTGAAGTGGAATACCATATACCAAAAATAGAGATGGTACTCAAAAAATATCCTGTAGGTTTCCAAAAAAAAGTGGGATCCTGTCATCAGAAAACATGTTTTTTTCAAAACGTATAAGTTAATAGTACTACTCTAGCAGACTCCTGCACTGAAATCCATTTCTCAAAAGAGAAAACAAAAATTTTTTTTATATTCAATTTTGAAATCTGACATGGGGCTAGACATTTTGTCAATTTCCCAGCTGCTCCTGGTCATGTGACTTGTGCCTGCACTTTAGGAGAGAAATGCTTTCTGCTGTTTTTCCTTCTCAATGTAACTGAATGTGTCTCAGTGGGACATGGGTTTTTACTGTGTGTTGTTCTTAGATCTACCAGGCAGTTGTTATCTTGTGTTAGGGAGTTGCTATCTGGTTACCTTCCCATTGTTCTTTTGTTTGGCTGCTGGGGGGGAAAGGGAGGGAGGTGATATCACTCCAACTTGCAGTACAGCAGTAAAGAGTGATTGAAGTTTATCAGAGCACAAGTCACATGACTTGGGGCAGCTGGGAAATTGACAATATGTCTAGCCCCATGTCAGATTTCAAAATTGAATATAAAAAAATCTGTTTGCTCTTTTGAGAAATGGATTTCAGTGTAGAATTCTGCTGGAGCAGCACAATTAACTGATTAATTTTG
This sequence comes from Xenopus laevis, assembly GCF_017654675.1. Taxonomy (NCBI): domain Eukaryota; kingdom Metazoa; phylum Chordata; class Amphibia; order Anura; family Pipidae; genus Xenopus; species Xenopus laevis. The sequence goes on from NC_054387.1 coordinate 33,651,465, forward strand.
AAAAAAAAATTTTCCCCATGACAATATCCCTTTAAGGTAATATTTTCCTCTGCATTTTATATAAATCGCCTTTCACCAGCATATGCAAAGCTCGCTCTCTAAATTTTAAGCTAAGCTGAAAGAGCAGCTTCCATATGCAGCACAGCAATAATGTGTTACCTTCAGTTTAGCTATATGTATTGCACGGCAGTGAACTGCAAATAGATATTTCTGTATTTATATTGTATGCCCTGAGGGGCAGGGAACTCTTCTGCTGTCGTTTCTATATTTATTACTCCGACTGTATATTGCCCTAAACTGTATCCCTCCATGCAAAGTGCTGCGGACATTGTTGGTATTATATAAATGAGAATCTACATAATGTAAAATGTGTTTCTATAAACTGTCAGAGCATATAAATCAGAAGCTAGGCCTGCTGCTGTAGAGTTAGTCCTGGTGGTATATATATTGATATTTCCAACGGAATCCCATTATGCTGTAATAACTGGCCATGCCGCCGATATGAGACTAACTTTATCAGGTTGCATTTACACATCTTAAAATGCGTTTGAAATTCTTGATCATATTTATTATTACTGTGTCTGCAATCTCTGTGAAAGACCTCTCTTGCATCAACCCGTAAATGTTTTTATTTTTTTGTATGGCTTTTCAAAAAACATGGGTAAACTTGAGAAAGAGGAGAGAGACTTCTTTCAAACTGCTTGGTGTTGCTATCTAACCAGCCTACCAATGTCATGATATTTTGGATACTCTAGTGGAATATTTTACCCAATTCTGGACAATATGTGAAGCCGGACAAAAACACGAATGAGTCTAGACCCAAGAGAAGCTCACACTAGCTGGAGGCTTGCATGAGGGACAGAACAGCAACTCAGCAGTGGAGAGAGAGAGGCTGGAGGGCCGAGTAGAACAGGCAGCAGGGTTCTCAAATGATAATCAGACACAGGTCACAACAGATAGATCAAGGTAATAGGAACGTCAGATTCAAGGTATGCACTTAGGGAAAACCAGTCTGGAAAATTTGTGATTCAATATTTAATATATAAACAGTGTTTCAAGTGTTTGCTTCAGAAAGACTACTATAGTTTATATAAACCAGGTGCTGTGTAACCATGAGGGCAGCCATTCAAAGAACAAGATACAAAACAGAAACACTCTGTAGAATACCATTGTATTCTGTTCTAGAGCTTATCTGTTAACCTGTGCCTTTTCTCATTTTTAAGCTTGAATTGCTGCCCCGATGTTTACACAGCCGCATGGTTATATAAAATATAGTAGTGTTTCTGAAGCAAACACATAACTGGTACAGTGCAGGGGAACAGTACAATAATTTTGAATTAGTTTAAAACACTTTCATTGTTTGTTGTTATTGTTCCTTTAAAGATGGCGTTTGTTTCAGGATGAAACAAATCACATAATACTTGATTTAACCATATAAATATATTCAAGTTTAAATATGTATCCGTTTTGCATATCATATAAACTCTTCCTAGGGGTTGCCCAGATGACATGAAAATCCTGGTTATGTTGGAATAACTGCTGAACCTCTGAGCTGGGGTCCTTCATCTTTTCTGCCAAGTATCAATAAATCACATATCTGTTTTATCTAAATGTATGTGTAGTCAGTTGCAGTCACTCTACAGACCCCTTCTCAATGCAGAACTTGATAACCAAGTGAATTTGAAACCCATTTGGCCTTTTAAATATTAGGGAAGAAAAGCCCAACATGGTAATGCACTTGTCTAGTCACAAGAGCGTGTGCAGCAATTTTGATGCAACTTGAATGCAGATTACAATTGTGTTCCAAGTAGCACTGGTTACGAAGGCTCGAGAATGACAAATGTGCACTGCAGGTAGGAAACCTTGCTAGCGCTCAAGTAAGGCCCCTTACACTATGGGTAATGTTATAAATAGTCAAAACCTACTGCCTGGTTGCAAACTTTCACTTACTTGCATTACCCCAATATGCCAAATTTCATTTCACCACTGCAGAAGAAGTGGTTTGACAATTCACACTAATATTAAGGGAGAGTTGGTTGTTTTTTTATACTCTTCAGATCATAGGTCTAAATGATATACAGTAAGGTCTTGCCATATGTATCCCTAACTCACTATTCCCATATCCTGGTATTAGCAGAACCCCCTTGTGTATGTGCCAACCCACACATATACACGGATGACTTTCCTTTTCTAGACACACTTTTGGCTCCTGACGAAGCTGGGGAACAAGTGCTGTATACCAGGACCCATTTGTTTGTGAAGATTCTCATTCATCCAAGTCTTGGTATATGTGTAGAAATAAGTCAAAGAAACTGGACTTGCTGTGTTTTTTTTTCTTGAAGAAGTTTCACTAGTCATCCAACTGGCTTTCTCTATTCAGAATAACTTGTAAATATGATCTTTCGGGTATATATCCTCTGGAATGTTGCTCCAATCAGCATAATCTGTTTATCATAATCCGCAAGGATGTCATGAAGTTAGGTGTTGATTGTATTAGCAAAATTGGACCTTTGAGGTGTTGCTATTTCTAGAGGGGACAAAATTCTGGGGTAACACTTAGCAGGGGGGAGGCAGGCCAATAGGGACTTATCACCATGGGAAGGTTTAGTTCTCCTTTAAGGTTGGGAAACGGCTATACATATATACTTGCTTTTCACTGCAGAGGCATGAGGGGCTACTAAGCAATATGGTTTTGTGCAATGTTCGTGATTCCCACTTTTAGAGAGAAATACAAGTAGTACCTATGCAAAAATGCTAGTTATATTTTCCTTCTCACTGTTTTTTTTTTTTTTGTTTCAAACACTTTTATTATTTTGCAAATTTTGACCCTTCTCACTGTTTAGCAGTATAATAGGGCTTCCTAGCCTGTTAGGTTCTCCTTCAGTTTTGGATTGAACCACACTGCCCAGGCTTCCAACCTGATCATTAAGAGACGACGGAATGATTTTGGTTAAACTCGCTGCTGAAAAAAAATAATTTTTATCGACTTGCCCATTGATTGGAATCGATTGTTCCCATGCACAACAATGGGATTTACACACCAACTGAGATCCTTTGTAGACCTTTGTTCATGCTTTTCATGTAAGAGGATCAATTCATGATTTGAGATGTTACTGTTGTACATAGGTCTATGGATAACCAACATCGGAGATGCGTAACCTTGTCACCTGGATAATCACATCTGCCATGGCAATTTACATGTTTTGCCTTGATGGGATAAATGCTATTTGTTTTGATAAATATGTTCGATACGGGCCAATGCCAATTGCATGTTGATCAAACACCTCCTCCCAAGTTACCAAACACCAGGGATATGTACAGTATGACTTATTGCTTCCTAATGTTGCACAGCATTTAGCATTTCTGCTCTGCCTGTTTGGATATTATGTGCTTTAAAAAAAAAAGCTCTGCGGAGCTCTTCATGTTGTGATTGTCCCTCTTCGCTCTGCTTTGTAATGTTCATGCAGCAGCTTTTCCTGATGACTTATTATTTGCCTGCTGTAGATTTTGATTATTTCCATCTCAGTATTTTTATGGGTTCTGCAGTGCTCCTTGCATTACTCATACATGCATACACACTCCGGCTCGGTTTTAATGGGCTTCGGTGTACTACTTTATGCCATTTTCTCCGGTTGGCAGTTTGAAAAACAGGGACCATGAAATGCTTGATGGGCTAATTGGAATTGAGTATGTGAGTTGTGTTGTAAAACTGTGGCAACACTCTTTCAGCTATTTTTCCCTTGCAAATAAACAAACAAACAAACAAACACACACAACATCCTTATTTGAGTCTATATTTAACTGTTGATGATGGCAACTCTACCAACTTAAAACATGCCATTGTGATAATTTCTCCCATTCTCTGCATTAGGTAGTCCTCCCTTTCTGTGTCCCTGCACTGGGCAACCTTAACTCTCTTCCCTCCTCCCCCCCCCAACCCTCGGCTTTCAGGATTCTTGCAGCCTCATTACATTTTCATTGGCGGGGGTGGTGAAAAACGGCCAGATATCCAAACAGTTTTTCCATTTCTCACCGCCCACAATCAATGATGAAATCCCTGAGTGTGCAGGGATCTGATAGAGCATACAACACAGACCTATCGGGAAAGGGAGGGGAGCACCTCTAATAGAATATCAACAGCAGGTCCACTGAGAATAACATGGATCCCACTGTACGGTCCACTGGCAGACTGGCAGATGAGAGCTCGTTCTTAGTAACTTATACCCTTTCTCTGTATTTATTTAAAATCAGGAGCATATTCAAATACTATTCTGCTGGAAGTGATTGCAGTTAGTAAGTTCTCTTAGAATGTCCCATTACTAGTCTCTAGCTCGACTTTATCATTTCCAGGTTCCCCTGGGACCTCCCTGTAAAATGTTCATGGAAACAACCATTCTTCATGGATACATGGATATCTGACCTTAAACGCGAAACAATGTGATGTCAGCCTGTAATGGTAGTTCATGCTTTGCTTATAATGAAACATAAAACAAAGAATATTGTCTTGGAAATACAAACATCCCTAGGTGCTGTTGGCATTTGCACATATTCTGCTCCAATTCCCTGTTATGATGCTGTTACCATTGCCAAAATTGCGTTTATGGTTCAGTTGTTACCTGTTGTGATAGAATTCACACTAGCCTGCCTTTCTGGACATATGATTAATATATAGTAATGTTATTATCCAGTACAGGAAGGGCAAATGCCAGAATAAATCCCATGAGCAGGGTAAGAACAAAACCTTGGACAATTGCTGTGAGAGCCATCAGAAACACAATCATTTACACAATAAGTTCATAATTTAGTGGACCCTCGAAAGCTTCTGGGCCCCAGTGATGCTGGGCTGTGGATCCTTTCATCCTGCGCCTTTTGCATTTATAGAATAATGGCTTATTTGTAGCCCTTGCTGCATCTCCCAGTCTCTGTTTACATGTACTGTATACCTTCTAAATGCAATGCAAACTCACAAGGACATGAAGGATGAATAGGGCTTGCAATGAATTAAAACCCACCCACAGGCTGCAGTTTTGCTCTCATTAAAGTGCTTTAATAATACATCCAGAAAGAACGGCCACTGTTTAAAAGAAATATGTGACCGCCGCATATTAGGAAATCCATGTAGAGACACGCGGAGAATTGAGCCCATTGTGGATCAGAATAATCTGTATGTGTTAGTAAACTTCCAGTGTTTCAGCAGTCTGTACATGTAGCAATATTACATTGCATCATGGTTAATGCTGTCCAACGGCCTCCATTCAACAATGTTTAGCTTCTGAATTAGTAACATTATAGTTTTAACACTACGAATAAGAAATTATCACATGGGGACCCCAAAAATGGTCAATACAGTTGTGTGCCTGAGGCAACGGTGCAAAGATTCCAGAACGTCAAATATCATAGCCATAGCTTTGACTAGGAGGCTGACCATTAGCCTACGAAGGAAATGCCATGTCAGATTTGCATTGAAAATTACTTGCATTGTATTGATTATTAATAAAACGAAGGCCTTTGCACTGTGCCGTACTCTCACAATAATAAATAGCGAATGTGATAGAGCAGAGGCAATCAGGCTGACATTTAGGTAAGCACTATGGTTATATGTCACACTCTACCCTAGGAAAGCCCTCCCCTAAATACTGGGACATGAGTTATGTAGAAAGGGGGTCATTCCATATTGCTATATATATATATATATGTTTGTAGGTTAATTCCACTCACTGGAGGATTTTTAGGAGGTCTTTGAGCTGTCAGGGGTCCCACTTTCTCCCTTTGTAATATTACATTTGCGATTTACATTAAAGGATAACTGGTTGGAGTAATGGAGCAGTTTGCAATTAGTTTTCAAAGTACTTATCTCATTAAAGTAAATGAATTATTGATTTACTGACACTCATGCTTTTAGTAAGAGGCTGAATGCCATCATTGCTCCCACTCTGCCTTAAAGGAGCAGCTTCTTCCTTTCATATTTTCTACATGTGCAGAACTAGCAGTTTGTCACTCAGGTCGCCTTTTTCTTAATGTTGCTTGTAACTAGCGAATACCAGCGAGGTCCAATTTGCATATCTATTCCAAATAGGAATGACCTGATCTGACTTTAAACTAAAATAGAACCATAGATTACATTTATAGCGAGGCATATGCGGAAATAGTATTTGGACACTTGTCAGTATTTTTTTTCTGCCAGAACTGTAGCCCTGCCTGTGCATGAACCAGATAACTACACGACTGCATTGTGTCATGTAGACAAAGCAAATGGATGGACAGGGTGGTTGTAAACCTGAGCAAGCATTAACCAAAGCTGATTGCATTTCTTCCCACCATCATTTAAACTATACCGTCTTGAACAAATTAAGGCAATTTTGGCTCCAAAAAAGAACAAATTGTTGTGAAGTTGAGTGTCGGCCTGGGGTGCCATGGATCCACCATAAAACCTTAGACTACAGTCCTGCAGCTTGTCAAGTACCCGTGGGTACCCATAATGTGGTCAGGACTTGGCAAGAATATCATTGTCTTGACCATTTGGGCAACCTGCGGGCACCCATTTGGTACAGATGAATGCATTGTAGGCAGACATTTGTGGAGAACAGAAATTAAATTCTGCTTTACTGTGACATCACTTCCGGTTTTGCAGGGGGCAGGATTTTCATGATGGGTCACAAATGCAGGTAATCGGTTGCGGGTTGCAATGTGGGTAATCTGGTATGGGTGCGGGTCTGGAAAAACAGACCCATGCAGGACTCTACCTTAGATCATAGGCCTGTTTGTTCTCATACAGAAATGGGCACTGACCATGAAAAAGGCCAAAGTGTTAGAAGCAGGAGGGCCCACTAGGATTTTTCTTGTATCCCAGTAGGCCAGTCCAACATTGGTGAAGTCAATCAAGCCCTGTTCACTACTGAAAACAGGTAGGGTCAAGTGTATGGCGGTTATCATTCAGCCAAACAGAGAAGGAACCCTACAATAAATCTGTTAAATGTCATTAATATGTGCACATTAGCCAACGATTTTGTTTGCAACTAGATTTGGACTAATAATGTATGACTTGGAGAAGAAGCCAAAGCACACGGCGCTGTGGAAACATACTGAATATTAGCTGTCTGGCAGAAGGTGCTCCAGGACATGCTATTTCCCAGTACAGATGTGATGGCTCAAAGTTTATATTGTAAGTAGGAGACACTGAAGACAATAGAGGTGCAGGGCCTTCACTTAAATGCCCTTCAATTGCGGACAATTTTCATTTCAAGAAATTGGCAGGTGTAACATACAGGGCTGTCTTGTGCCATAGCGCACATCAATAATAGGCAGGATGGGTGCATTGAAAAAAACATAGGGTGATTGACCTATGATTGCCCCAGCAATTGGCAATGTACTTATTGAGAAACTCCCCAATAAGACTGACATTTTTCTTCCAAAATTATTTAAACTTTTTGCAACTCCTTTAGGCTTACCGGTATATGACCAATACATCCTTCTCTGAATTGTAATTTCTTTTTATTATGGATACATATATATACAATCAAGCTTTGTTTTAATATGTATTTTTTGATCATGCCTTATCTTTCCCAGGGCTTTTGCTTCTGGTGAAGTTTGTCCTTTCCCTATCCCAGCCTCTATGGTGATGGGTCTGGTTATGTCACTGGAGGAAGGTGGGTCAGGTACAGATTTAAAAGTTGTGGGCAAAAGTTAAGCAGGAGGTTAAGGCTGGGCAAGTTGATGATGCGTGCATCACTAATTGCAATGTATTACTCTACCAGAGGTAACCTTGTGTTTCTGAAGAAAGTGCACTGCAGACATTCAGATAGAGGTTGTAGAATGCACAGTGTACAAATTGATATATGTATAAATATAGAAAGAGGAAGGACTGCTGGTGTAAGGAGGAGCACTGGAATCACTCACTTTGAAGTTAAGAAGGAGGATTGTGCAGGTTTTCTGGTGCTACATGAGCACCCAAGCTCTGAACTTTGTTTTAAGTGGATTAATCACTTGAAAGATTTGGTATATTTTTAGCAAAAAATGTCTTGGGTAATATGGAATTCTTTTGGTCTTTTCCTATCAGGTTACTATTTATTTACTTTATTTTCTTATATGGCAGTGTCATAAACTGTTAAGAGAGACGTTCTTCCAGAGGATTTTTTTCTGAAATATATAATTTGTGTTATGTATTCATGTTTAGCTTAGAGTTATTAGTTCTGCTGACAGTAAAACACCACAACTCAGTGTTGCACTGGCCCACCGGGATACCAGGAAAACTCCCGGTGGGCCTCTTACTTCAAACCATTTGGCCTTCTTCTTCTTTATGGGAACACAGATGCTTAATAATGGAAGAATAGAGTATAGTATGTAGAGAAAAGAGACTAGGTGATTAAAGAGGTTGAGTGAAGAGAGGATAGTTTGGAAATTGGGCCCTAAGGTTTGGTATTCCAGTCCGACACTGCGACAACTATTAAGAAGAAATTCACTTTTTACCCTTTCCTCACCTCCAAGTGCATCCAGTTCTGAATGTGACCCTCAACCAATGGCTTTGTACAGTATGTGCCCACCATGTGATCATATCTGAGATTGAGTATCTGTTTCATCATGTTTAGGTTGGTTGTCAAAGACCTGCTTGCTGGGTGGACTGTTCATGCAAGTGTATCTTCCTTTGCCGGCTTTAAGACCTCTTACAAATTCCTCTCACTCATTCTTATTGTATTTACCCCTGCCTCACATAGTTTACCAGCGCTACCTCTCTGTCTCTTTTCTCATAACTTCTCATTATGAAGAGTCTCTAAAGACCTCTTAGCTCTATAGTCACCCTAGAGCCAAACAAGTGTATGTCAATGATATGCTGATCTGTGAGTATGCATTGTCAGTCGATGGTGCTAGATTTGCAATGGGAAGTACACTGGTGTTCCACCTCAGAGGCCAGTAACCTATCATCAAGGCCATTTTATAAAACATAGTACTGTAATTAAGGCTTAGCAAACACTCACATCAAGCCCCCACTAGAAATTCATAAATTACATCGTGGTGTTCTTTTCTGCTAATAAGTTGCCTTTTGTAATCAAGTATGTGAGCAACAATGTTTCTTCTTTCCTTGCTGGATATCAACAGAGTAACTCAATACTCTGAATGTTTGGGACATGGAATCAGGACCATGGATTTTGTTATCTTAGCAAAGTGGGCAGGATATGTACAAACCCAGTATAAGTGCAGTATTAGCATGCTTTAAGGTGTTAGGGAGGGTATCAACCCAACCAAAAATAAAGCTTTGTCTAATGGACCACCCTTGCAAAAGATAGAAAGAACAGAGAAATACAACTTTCAATTACATTTACAAATATAGGTATGGGACCTGTTATCTAGAATGCTTGGGACCTGGGGGTTTTTCGAGAACATTTGGATCTTCATACATTAAGTCTACTAGAAAAAATGTCAACATTATATAAACTAAATAGGCTGGTTTTGCCTCAAATAAGTATTGATTATATCTTAGTTTGGACCAAGTATGAGGTATTGTTTTATTATTACAGAGAAAAAGGAAATGTTCACAAATGTTCTGCTTCCCAATAAATGATGTGAGACTATATAGGCCATAGAAAATTCTTTGTGCATTTTCCTCTTTTTTCAGTATTGGGTACAGTATTGGATTTGAAGCAGCCAGTGATTGAGGGGTACCCAGGCATTACAACTATAAGGGGCTGATGTACTAAAACTCAAATTAATCTCAGTTTTTTATGAAAACAAAGTCAACCAAACTCCCTTCCACAAATTGAACTAATTTAACAATAATTTTTCTTGAAGAAATCGGAGCGACAAATCATAGCGATAAAAATGAGCATTAATTCATATCATATACAATTAATGCTCTAAAATCTCGTATTTTTGCTGCAAAAACTCTGCTTTTTTGGATTACTGAATGAAAACACCAACTTTTTCGATGTCAAGGAACAACTACAGGGACATCTGCCATTGATTTCGACATGACCTCGACAGGTTTGAGATGGTGTATTTTCAGATTTGGATTTTTAGCAGCTTTGGGCTACAGGTATGGGACCCGTTATCCACAATGCTCGGGACCTGGGGTTTTCCAGATAAGGGATCTTTCCATAATTTGGATCTCCATACCTTAAGTCTACTACAAAATCATGTAAACATGAAATAAACCCAATAGGCTGGTTTTGCTTCCAATAAGGATTAATTATTTCTTAGTTTGGATCAAGTAAAAGGTACTGTTTTATTATTACAGAGAAAAGATAATCATTTTTAAAAATGTGGATTATTTAACTATAATGGAGTCTATTGGAGACGGCCTTTCCATAATCCGGAGCTTTCTGGATAATTGGGCCCATACCTGTATAATAAATCTGTAAAAATGTGAGGGGTTTTTTTTCTGCAAAATATACTGTATTTTTGATCAGAAAAAATCTAAGTATAATAAATTTGTGTCTACAATTCCAAGAGTCTACAAGTAAGTGGTGTGTAGAAGTCTAATGGAACTGCTTTGTAGGGTTGTCCATCTCATCTCTCTACTAAGGTGTCTCTGGTGTTCCACTAGGAAATTGTGTTCCATGCAATTTAGAAATTTAGCAATGTTCAAAACAGATTATTACATTATGATAAGCTTACTATAATCTTACTTCCATGGAGGAAATGTATCACAAAAAATACTCCAAACCAGTGTTGAGTTTTAAACAGGATTGATAGTGCTATGGCAAAGGTCACATAGCAGCAGGGGCAAGATTGAATAGGGGAATTTAAATGAATTTAAATTGCACAATTGATTGGGTAGATTGAGGGTCTATGCTTCATGCCGGTCAAAGTTCTGATTTTCTGGGTCTTCTGAAGCTGTAAAAATGCTGGAAATGGCCAACTTCCTTCATCCAACAATGCACACAAGCAACCCTTTTTTACATTTCCCCTGAAGCCTTGCTGAAGTGTGTAGCAATATTAATAGTTCCAACAGTAAGTCTTTCCTATATCCATAGGAAGCATGTAATCATACAAGAAAGAGAGAAATCCTTTTAATAGCAACATCAAGATAATAAAGTTTGTTTTCAGAAAGACCATGGTTCACATGAAAAGGAGAAGTGCTAAGAATATATAGAATGCTCTGTGGCATACATATGCATATCTTGTGTTCATTCTTCTCTATTCCTCTCCGGACATTGTCAAGGAGACCTATGGTCCTATTTATAAGTGATGAAATAATAAAATCCATTGAAGCTTGTAAATTTGCCATTTTTTCCAGCTTCCCTTTTTATTCAGCGTCATTGTTTTGACTTTTTTTTTTTTACTTGGCCATATAGAAGCAAAGCTGCCTGTTTAAGGGAAATAAACCATAGACAGATGTTAAAAACAGTGGTTTCCTTTAACAAGATCTTGGTGTTGCTCTGCAACCTGCTGACAAGCTCAGACTGGGAGTCAAAGCTCTAGCAGTGCAATGTTAGACTCTATCTACTGTCACTTATAGAATTAATTTATAAATCCATCCTAGTTATGAGATTTATAAGTTGAATAAACTATGGACTGGGCCTGAAGCTTTTGTACATTGCTGTTTTAGGAAACCATGATCTAATTGTTTGCTTTTTAAACTAAGGTTGGGTGGTTGGTGATTGGTGTAAATATTAACCAGAATAAACTGAAAATGGGGGAACATCACATATATCACTGCTTCCGTTTGTCAGCGTCTGCACAGATATCTTTCATGCATCATTCCTTGCATTCCTAGAATATATGAAAGTCATAAACATTTATTAGACATGCAGTTGTCCATTTGATAAATTGGTGCCATATAATATGCGTTATTCAGGCTAAAACAGTGGGGGATTATGTTTATATGAAGTATGATTAGGATCTCCGCATAGTTCATTCACTACTTGCTGGATGGTTGACTATATAGTATTTTATGCTGCCACTGCAATATTCCAGTTTGGAATGGATCTCACAGTCAAATGTGAGCAAACACCACTGTCATAGGTGATGAGTATGGGTAGGGGACGAGTAGATAGAGTTGCACCAGTTGCAGCAACCTGATATGATCCGATGGCTGAGCTCCGACTCACACACAAGAATGCTAGTGTTATGTATCTAACATTTAACACATTTGCTATTCTGGGTCCTGGCCAAGGATATTTGAATAGCGTTTTAAAAAACTGCAGTGGACAGGTTGGCCACACCAACAACACCAACTTCTAAGTTTTTCTTCTTATGGAATCTGATTGGAGGAGATTATCCTCTTGCTGTAATGCTCTGGTCACATTTGATGTGAGACCACTAGCTATCTTACTGGCTCCTTTGCTGATACTGGAGAGCATAGCAGGAACTGGTACTATATATGGGAACCACCAAGAGCTTATACAAAACCCACTCTCTGACACATGGAGCTGCTGGCCTAACGATATCCCCTTTGCATTTACACCTTTTTATGTTTTACTGAAAAGTAACATCGCTTTTAATTGCAAAACATGGGAATTCTGTAATATTTACAACATCCATACCTTGTATAGAATCTATTTGCCAACTGTCTGTCATCTGTCTATCCCAAGGACTGTCCCTAATTTTATTTTTTTATCCCAGTTGTGCATACAAGTAGTTTAATGTTCCTATGGACATAAATCAATTCTCACTATATATCTATTCTCTCTCTCTCTGCTACAGTTAATCGAAATCAGGATGAAAACAATAAAATCACAGCTACCATTAGAAAATCACTTCTCCCACCAGTGGTCATATAAGGGTAATATTTGGGTTCCTTGTATCATACTGAACAATGCTAAAAATGTCTTTGACCCCAGCAATAACAGCAGTGCAAGTCAAAGTATGGATAATATCCAATGCAGTGTAAAACTCATTAAATAAGATGGATGGCACAGGTACACCCAGCACTTAAGCTAGAGAAGCAGATGAACCATTGCAGGAAAGGCAGGCAAGCCAGTAAGCTACTCTGGAGCTACTCCAATGTACAGTAAAAGCAGGTCATTTATTTAAACCAATATATATATATATATATATAAATACATATATATATATATATGTATAGAGCATATATATATATATATATATATATATATATATATATATATATATATATATATATATATATATACACATATATATATATGGATGTATGTATGTATATATTGTCACATCGAGTATTGGCATTCACAAAGTGGCAAAAAAATTTGCAAAGCAGCACATTTAAATCAATCGGCGTCAAAATAATTTTGACGCAGGTCAATTTTGACGCTCACAAAATTTTTTATACGCCTATTTGTTCAAACGCAAATCAGTGGCCGGCAGAATAATTTTGACATGCGTCAATTTGTATGCCCGTGTCTATTCTTCCGTACTCGCAAATGTATTTTTTAAATTTGCAAATTTGTTCGCCCATCAATAGATTTTTTTTTTATCACAGACCTTGATAAAGGCCCCAGTAGGGGCCAAAACATTGGATTCACTGTGATACACAATAAAATTGCACAAAATCTGGAGTGCAGGTCCAGTAGGCACTCACCCAATATTCAGCCAGGTCTCGGGTGCATCTCCCACAATGTATCACAGCAATTATAGAAAGTGGAAGCACGCCACTAACGGGTCTAAATGTTGATAAATGTATAAAATGTTTACATATTCCCCCACATCAACGTGTTTTGGCTCCTTTAGAACACACATATATACACACACCAAAGGAATAGGTGGTATACTCAGATGGTACAAAATAATTTATACATGTATATAGTGTTTGTATGTATGTATGTGTAGATATATATATATTATTAAAAAAAAAAAAAGAAGTGTCTAAAAATAGCATGTTACATCAAGCTCGCTATTAAGACTCAAGAGGATACTAGTAGCCAACAAAAAGATCCATTTAGTTTCCTGTCATAGACGTTTACTGACTATAGCATCATCTCTACAACCAAGTGTTACTTTCTCTACTATTCTATTTTAAATGACCTAGATATACCCTTGGGAAAAAGTTTAGCAGCATTTGTTTCATTATTTAGTGTAATGTGGGGTGCTGGGGTTCTGTGCTAACTCTGTTTTTTGTTTTTATTCAGTTTGGTCATTAATGACTTAGGGGAGGGCATTGTAAGTAATGTATCAGTATTTGCAGATGATAAAAAACTATGCAGCCCAATTCATTTCATCCAGAATGTGGCATCCTTGCAGCAGGGTCTGGCAATCTGGGTGGCTAGAGTTGTTGTGTTGATAAATGTACGCTTATATACCTGGAGACACTTATACCCTTAATGGGACTAAGTTAGGCAAATCCATGATGAGGAAGGACCTGGGGGTTATTGTCACTGTATAAATCTATAGCTAGGAATGCCAATCAGCAGTAGTAAGATTTTGAACTGTATTAAAAAGGGGTATAGATTTGCAGGAGGAGACAGTCGTTCTTGTGCTGCTTAAGCCCCATCTAGAATATGCTGTGCAGTTATTGTCTCCAGTGCTCCAAAGTCATATTACTGAAACAGAGAAGGCCCAAAGAAGACCAACTAAGCTGATACAAAGGGATCATAACATAAACTCTGTGATGCGTAATAGGTCCTCCAAGTAGACACGCTAGCTCCCATTCCAACTAGAAGAAAGGAGGTTTCATCTTAAGATGCTTGAAGGGTTTTTTTTATAGTGAGATCTGTAAAGTTGTGGAATTCTCTCCCCAAACAATTTGCATAGCAGATACATTAAATAGCTTTAAGAAGGGGTTCTATTATTTTTAGAAAGTGTAAATAATGCAAAGTTAATGACCTTTTAGTTCAAAGGTCCAGGTACAATTCCGATGACTTGGGGCAGCTGGGAAATGACACAATGTCTAGCCCCATGTCAGATTTCAAAATTGAATATAAAAAAATCGGTTTGCTCTTTTGAGAAATGGATTTCAGTGCAGAATTCTGCTGGAGCAGCACTATTAACTGATTCATTTTGAAAAATGTTTTTTTCCCATGACAGTATCCCTTTAAAGGCTGTGTCTTGTTTTCAGCCTGTTTACAGTGATGTTCTTTAAGGGCTCTACTTGTTTGTCTATCAAATTGTGTGTCAAATTTAGCACAAGGAATCCAATGAAATATAGATTAGGTATAAGTAAGTTCTTTCTTACAGTAGGAGTGATTTTATTAAATTGAGAGCTGTAGATGAGGACACAAGAAGACCATGCCCACATCTAGAGTAACTGTAATTATGTGCCTGCTTGCTTGCACCCATTCTTAAAACACAATATAACTACTACTATAACCATAAACTTAAATAATGTTGTTTTCTTCAACGTACTGCTCCATTTCTCTTACATTAGGAGCTGATGTGTGGTGAAGGGAAAGTTGCAGGATCTATCCATGTATAAAAAAATTGCGATCAAGTATGCAATGGAACATACTCCCTGTACATGTGTATGGAAACCTGCAAAGATATCGCAGTGCAGTGTGTGCATCAGTGGCACCTCAATGTCCTGTAAACAACCAACCAGGCCACAATGAAAATAGTCCCTGAGGGCAGATTAAACAGTAAATGTAACTATAGGTTAGCCCTATGGTGTGTGTATGTGTGTGGGGAGGGGGTAGAATGGTTTTTCAAGCTGCAGGGCAAGTCACTTTAAATCCGTTTATGAGTCCATTCCTTTTGAAGGCATAACTTTTATGGTCTTCATTAACAGCCATTAGTCTTGTTAAAAGCTAAACTCAGATTAGAAGAACAGTACATAAGGGATGATAAGTGGAGGTTAAAATAAATATGCAGTCTCCATGTTAACTGTGTTGCTTTGTGACATTAGCTACAGATTCTGCCCAAAAAAATATGAATTGGGAATTTGGGATGCTGTAGGCTGGTTACTGAAAATAAGTATCCTTTTGTTACAGTGAGTAAAAAAAGCTATCCATGGTTTTACATATGCAAGGAGACTATAACCACTCTATAGATTGGAACAATATGAAATCACATAAGCATGGCTTGAAGAACTAAAACCCAAGTATAAATGGAAAGAGGAGATTGATGATAGCTACCTTGATGTGTTTGCCAAGTACCTTGGGGATATTAAATTCCATCCCTTTGTCCCAGGATAATTCTCCGTTAAGTATTCTTATGCATATTTTGGGGTTATGCGAGGGAAGAACTGTATTGCCATTTTGTGACTCTTTGTATGATCGGCAGACTGGTAATTGCCATACCTTAATTAAAAAGCAACAACCTATTTATGACTGAAAATTATGAAACAAACTGAGGGCTAATCATAACGATGTAGGGATTGAGGGGATAGTTGAGGTATACCATATTGTACTAAACTGGTTTACAAACAAATGTAATCAGTGTAATCAAAGTATTTATGGAATATTGCAGAAGGGAGGTGATGCTGAGTGCTCTTGGGGAGGATCAGAATAAGCTTCTCTGGAGAAGGTGGGTTTTAAGGGAAAATTTGAAGACTGTTAGAGAGAGCTGAGCATTAAGGAGCAGGATGAGAAGCTTCTCTGGAGAAGTCCTAAAACTGAGCTTGGGAGACTATAATGAAAGAGAAAAGAAGGTTATGGGCAAATGAAAGGGATTGATTAAGGAGTATTTTCATTAGGGATGCACCGAATCCAGCATTCGTTTCGGGATTCAGCCTTTTTCAGCAGGATTTGATTCGGCCGAATCCTTCTGCCCAGCCATTCTGAATCCTAATTTGCATATGCAAATTGGGGATGCGGAGGGAAATCTCGTGACTTTTTGTCACAAATCAAGGAAGTAAAAAATGTTTTTTGCATGTGCAAATTTAGATTCCGATTTGGTTCGGTATTCGGCCAAATCTTTCGTGAAGGGTTCGGCTGAATCCAAAATAGTGGATTCAGTGCAATCCTAATTTTCATGCAAGCAACTGGACATAGTGATGTAGGTGGATTTGGGAATGTAGGCGTAAAGGGTTCCCTATGCACAATTTTGGGTGGAAAAGCCCTGAAGCTGGAAGAAGGCAGCCTGCACCATGCCAGTAACAGATGTTGCAATGAATCAATGTCTATGTTGTAGGCAAGACATGCAATATGAGCAAAGGAGAGATGTCGCTAAAGAAGATGCGGTAACTAACAAGCCTATATAGCTTGACACCCAGAATCGAAAATAAATGGTATAAGTAGCCAGACGTAGAATTTTCTTCTTTTTTTCCTTCCAGCCTCAGCAGTGATCGGCACTGTGCCAACGTCCTGCAGAACTAGATGCCTCTCCTGCCATCATTTGAATTTACCGCATTGCCTGGAATGGCATAGAAAGGCTCTTGTGTATCCTCATGTTCCATTCACAAAACATAGAAAGACTGAAATACTTATCAGGTATTAAAAGTAGGGCCCGGATAAACGTGTCAAGATGAGTTTTGACAATTACCACAATGGATATGTTGCATCATCATTGATGGAAATACAGACATGGACAGTGGAAAGGTGTCACAAAAATGAGACGTGTTGGGAGGGGGGTCTGACAAGTTCTATGCAGTAACTTTTAGGGTCACCGCTGAATGAGCTGTCAAGAAGACACAAGCCCCTCAGTATTGTTCTATAGCAGTGGTTTTGTGAGCCTTGCCCTAAACCCATAACCCGTTGGGAGTCCATGGTCCTCAATCATTAGCTGAGCTAGTTCAGTCTTTTAATAGTCAGCAGTTGTTGTTACAGACTATTCAAAGAGCTGCTGTTTGTAAATGCTTCTTAACTGACAGTTTCGCTTTATAAGCCATCCCTGGTTTTATTAAAAAAAAAGGCCAGTCTGTGCAAGAGCTAAGAATAACTGCCTTTAACCAAATGTACGGTATATAGAGATGTTCCCAGTATTTTCTTGCCTTTTTTTGTTGCAGTATTCAAATCAGGTGATTATAACATGCTTTTCATACAGGGACAGGCCTCCGACAATAATGTCAAGTTGCCTAACAATCTATGTTTATACATATATATTTATATGGAATGAATAAATGTCCTCATTCTTTGTTCGTATATAAAGAATTCCTGGATTATGTGCTTTTCCCTAAATATTTACAGTGTGTTTAAGTTTCTGTCTCAAGAGAAAAGGATTTGACTGCCTGGCTCTTTGAGGAGGGAGATATTGAGTTCAGAGGCTGATAGAGCAAAGAAACATAATCTGTCAATATTAATAGGTGTATCATGCCTTACAATGAATTTACATCAAAGGAGCCGTGTATTGTTCCTTCCCTTACGACAAATATAAATAAATGACTATGTGCTCCTAATCCCATACAGAGTACATCATGTAGATGTAGCATTCGAGGGCCCAGGACATACATAACAATTGCCATTGACTTTTATTGTGTGTAATGACATTTACAGAGTATTGTGGGTAATATCCTAATCAACATGTCGATGAAGCTAACAATGGCCTAGCAGGACCTGGAGGAATTGCAGAGTTTAAATGTTGTGCAGGACCTTTATCGCCCACACACTCCCCCTCACTTCTCCTCACTTCTCCAGGTCTATATCTTCATATTGACTTTAGCACAATACTCTACAACTTGATCTCTGGAGCCAGCCAGGGGCACCGGTGCCGGTTTGCAGGAGAAGGGACATTTTTAGGGACGTGGTTACTTGCCCTGTGCAGATTTGCCACTTGAAAGTGTCAGCATGTGTGTCAGTGAGTGTGTGTCCCCTTGTGTATTAATTAAAAGGCAGTCAGAGCTTGCAGTGCTTCAAAATACACATTGTAATTTATCATGGGCTTGTAAGGCTTGGGAATAAGGGTTGATCATGGGAGCTGTGCGATTGGAAATAAAATAAGAGCAGAAGAAGGTCCAATAGAAGCAACCAGAGATACAGTGCTGGATATTTATCAAAGCCTTTTTTGGATGCAGAACTGGGGCACAATTAAAAAAAAAAAAAAAAAAAAAGCCTAATGCTGTATATTGTTTGGGCTGGCAAAGTTTTCCTACAAAAATGGGATTGTGTTGTGCCATTAGCTGCATTTCAGCAGATGCTTATTGGGAATAGGGGGCTCAGAATGCCGAGAATGCAAAGTGAAAAGTGAATTATATGAGCTTATAAAAGGTTATCCAGAATCCATGATTCTTAAGGGGCTTTTCTGTTATGTGGAGCACCATGTATTATGGCTTCTAAATAAAAAAAAAAAAGTAACAAAAAATTGGCTTGTTTTGTCATTTATGTGAATTTAGCCCACAATAAGTACAAGGTTCCTAGAACCATTGAAAAAGGACACAATTCCTGTATTGCAGAGCTTTCTGTATAACAGGGCTTCCAAACATTACTCCCCATATCCCTCAATTTAATGGCCCTGAAAGCCAGTCCATTATTCTAAATTAGGAGAAAGCCGAACCCTACCAAATAAGAAGCATACAGGGATTAGCGAGATGAGGACACTTAAGGATTTATTTGGTGCTTTCAGACTTGCTACAGGCTGAGGAAACATGACTTGATGAATGAGTTCCAGTGAAAGACTTGTTTTATGTCACTTTTGAGTCCAGGTTTGGATTC
Source organism: Xenopus laevis (assembly GCF_017654675.1). Classification (NCBI taxonomy): domain Eukaryota; kingdom Metazoa; phylum Chordata; class Amphibia; order Anura; family Pipidae; genus Xenopus; species Xenopus laevis. Next base: position 33,670,898 of record NC_054387.1, read on the forward strand.
ATTCATTTATCAGCACGGTTCTTGTAGCAAGCAATGCCCGGAACTGCAGCGCTAATCAGCAAGATACATAGCTACACTGGGCTGCTCCATCAGAGAACATATCCACGGTGGCTCCCCTAGCAAACCTGTCATGCCCCAGCAAATGTAAATGAACACCCTGTTTTTAGCTGCCCGACGCATTTGTGATCCCTTTACTTTGTGTGTGTAATGGAGTCTGAGCGGGGTGACCAAGATGGCGTCCAAGATGGTGGCTCCCTGGTTCCTCATGGACGCAGACGGATGACGCCGACCTCTTCCCGCACTCGGATTGGTCGCCGGCGACGGAATGGGCGTCGGCGTCAATAATGGGCGCCGGCGTCGGTCGCACACGTCAGTGCGTCAGTCGCTGACGTCAGCGCGTCCACGCACACGTCATGACGCCGATGCGTCCAAAATTGGCGCCAAATCAGGGCCTATAAGAGGGAACTCTGGATAATCATCAGTGCCCAATTATAGGTTTAGTTTACTACTCCTGGGTGTGATTCATTTGCGAACTACGAGTGGTCTTTGATGCTCCGGGTCGTGCCACTGCTTCCTCCGCACGCCTGTTCCATCTTCAACAGGGAACTCGCTCAGTCTCGGAGTACGCCATTGAATTCCGCACCCTGGTTGCTGAGACTTCGTGGAACAATGACGGGTATCACGCTGCCTTTTACAACGGCCTGGCGATACGTATAAAGACTGATCTGGTGTCCAGGGAAATTCCATCCCATTGGGAAGATCTAGTCGCCCTGGCCATAAAGGTAGATACTCGGCAGAGGGAGTTTCAAGCTGAACTCGACAGAGAGCGCTCCCCAACCAAAAGATTCCACAGGTTCCAACCTACTCTGGCTCCTCGTTTTCAAAGACCCTTTCTTCTCAACCCGGCTTCCACCTTGTCTTCTCCAAATCCTGCGGTTCCTGCCTCTTCTTCCCTGCCTTCGGAAGAACCAATGCAGATCGGACGGGCTCGTCTGACCGAACAGGAAAAGCTTCGGAGAAGGGCTGCTGGACTTTGCCTCTATTGTGGTGGAAAATCCCACTTCGCCTATGAGTGCCCAGTGAAGCCGGGAAACGCCAACACCTAGGTAAGACTGGGGAGACTTACCTGGGTGGAATTGGTCCCTCTCCCCATTCTTCTGCTCAACGCTTCCTCCTTCCTGTGCAGATTCGTTTTGGAACCCAGACGATTTCTTCTGAAACTTTCCTTGACTCCGGCGCAGCTGGGAATTTCATGGATAAAGCCTTCGCTGAAAGCCACTCCATTCCCCTGCGATCTCTGGCGGTTCCTCTTCGTGCATTGGCAATTGACGATCGTCCACTGTCCTCTGCTACAACCTCCCATTCCACCGATGAACTTTCCGTTATTGTGGGATCTATGCACCTTGAAAGATTGTCCTTCCTTCTTATCGATTGTCCTTCTACCCCCATTGTTCTTGGGTTGCCCTGGTTGAACATTCATAACCCAGTAATCGATTGGGCTTCGTCTCAGATCTCCCGATGGAGTTCCTTCTGCCAGCAAAATTGTTTACCCACCAAGTCCATCATTAAAGTTTCATCTGTGTCTTCCAATTCTTCTTTGCCCTTTGTTTATCAAGCCTTCTCTGATGTCTTCAATAAAAAGTCTGCCGAAGTCCTGCCTCCCCATCGTCCCTATGACTGCCCCATCGAACTTCTTCCTGGAACCATGCCTCCCAGGGGTCGCACCTATCCGCTTTCTCCTTCTGAAACCTGTGCCATGAAGGAGTACATTCAAGAGAATCTGCAGAGAGGCTTTATTCGTCCTTCCTCTTCCCCGGCTGGAGCCGGCTTCTTCTTTGTAGAGAAAAAAGATGGAGGTTTGCGGCCCTGCATTGATTATAGGGGTTTGAATAAAATCACAATTAAAAACTGTTATCCCCTTCCTCTCATCTCCGAACTGTTCGACCAACTCAAAGGGGCTTGTCTTTTCACCAAGTTGGATCTTCGTGGGGCTTATAATCTAATCCGGGTCAGAGAGGGAGATGAATGGAAGACCGCATTCAACACCCGGGACGGGCATTATGAATATCTGGTAATGCCATTCGGTCTCTGTAACGCTCCCGCGGTCTTCCAGGAATTTGTAAATGACATTTTCAGGGATTTACTGGGCCAGTATGTGGTGGTGTACTTGGACGATATCCTTATTTTTTCCAAGAACCTTGCTGAACACCGTCTTCAAGTCCAAGAAGTCCTTTCCCGTCTGCGGAGAAATAACTTATTTGCCAAATTGGAGAAGTGTTCCTTTGAAGTATCGTCCATCTCTTTCCTTGGGTACATCATTTCTCAACAGGGTTTCAGAATGGATCCTGCCAAGGTCTCCGCTATCCAGGACTGGCCTCTCCCCACCAGTGTTAAAGCTATCCAAAGATTTATTGGCTTTGCTAATGTCCCTGCCGCCAATGACCAAGCTGCCCACATGTCGGCCATCTGGCACGCCACGGTTGTCAATCTGGAGAAAAGTTCCTTGGTCCAGAAAAGGTTCGCGGATCAAAGAAGAGTCCCTTCCCCTTTGTACGCACCCGGTGACAAGGTTTGGTTATCCACCCGGAACATTCGTCTCAAAGTCCCCTCTCCGAAACTTGGTCCCAAGTTTATTGGTCCCTTCTCCATCTCTGAGATCATCAACCCGGTGGCTGTCCGTTTACTACTTCCCTCGGAAACGCCTTCCATGTCTCTTTGCTCAAACCTGCAGGTACTTCTTCTTCTTCTTCCTCCTCAGCTCCTGTCTTGGTGGACGGTCATCAAGAATTCGAGGTAAAAAGAATCCTGGACTCCCGAATTTCGAGGGGCACTCTACAATACCTCATTGAGTGGAAGGGATTCGGCCCTGAGGAGTGCTCCTGGGTAAAGAAATCAGATGTCCATGCTCCTCTCCTGGTCCAAAAATTCCATCGGCAGTTTCCTTCTAACCCAGGTGGTCCTGAGGCCCCCCTAGGGAGGGGGGTACTGTAATGGAGTCTGAGCGGGGTGACCAAGATGGCGTCCAAGATGGTGGCTCCCTGGTTCCTCACGGACGCAGACGGATGACGCCGACCTCTTCCCGCACTCGGATTGGTCGCCGGCGACGGAATGGGCGTCGGCGTCAATAATGGGCGCCGGCGTCGGTCGCACACGTCAGTGCGTCAGTCGCTGACGTCAGCGCGTCCGCACACACGTCATGACGCCGATGCGTCCAAAATTGGCGCCAAATCAGGGCCTATAAGAGGGAACTCTGGATAATCATCAGTGACCAATTATAGGTTTAGTTTACTACTCCTGGGTGTGATTCATTTGCGAACTTCCTGATATATGTGTACCGACCTTTGCCTGAAATCTTCGACCTTGAACCTCTTCTGCCTGGACTGATCTTGTTGCCTGCTTGACCATTCTTCCGTCTCATCCTCTTCTGTACTGCGAACTTGGACATTGTTATTTCCTCCCTTGGTCCTCACTACTCCTGAGGCCTTTGGCCTTACAGTGTGTATCAAGCAGTTTGAAATGCACCATATTCGCAGGCTGTAGGCAGCGTTATTGATTGTTCCTTTTGCAGCGCTGTTGGTAGTTGTTATACAAGGGATGAAAAGATGAGCAAGAATTACTGCACCAGTGGCAGAAATGGATTCACTGTATAGAGAGGAATAAAGTCATTTTAGCCAACACTTGACCTATTATAATTTCTTTATTATTTTTTTTTATAACCTGTTTAAATTTGATTTGTCTGTTCTGATTTTCTCTCCGCTCATCTTCCTCCCACCCCCCAACTCCTGCAATGTTTGCACTGGGCTTTTCCTCCTGTTTATGGCCTCCTTTTCCTTTACTGAATTATTGAAAGAGTTGTTTTTTTTTTTATTGCCACAGAACAGCTGAGCTTTGAATACCATTATGCGCTGGAAAATTCACAGCCCTGTCATGCTCCCGATTACACACAGCCATGCAATGTTCCTTACCCCATTCATCATCACATACTGCAAAAAACCCTCTGCCCATTATCATTACACTGCCTGATCCAGCTCTTTATAATGCAACAGAGGCTGCTCCCTATAATGCCTTGCTGGATCCTGCACACTGGCATGTGCTCCAAACAATACAGCAAGACATTGATTTTCACACAATAGAATCTTGCTTCCTATTGTCTTGTTAGAGTTGCTATATACTTTGGCATATAAATCTTGCACTTCTCATCATGGCCTCATCATAGGCCGGCAAATGTGTTATATGGCACCAGACACTGCTTTTCATTCTGGGTCATCATTACCTGCAGTGTATCAGTTCTCTACATCCTATACAAGCATCCAGTGTACTGGGGATATATGTATACTGTATAGTTCATTTCTCTTCACCATCGAAATGGTTCTGCGATCATCCACCACTGTTGTCTTCCGTCGACCAGGTGGTCCAGGTCTTTTTGACTTGCTGAGTTCACCAGTGCTTTTTTTCTTTTTCAGGATGTACCAAACTGTAGATTTTGCCACTCCTAATATTGTAGCAATTTCTCTGATGGTTTTTTTTTGTTTTTGCAGCTTAAAGGAGAAGAAAAGGCTAAAATTAAGTAAGCTTTATTTGAAAGGTCTATATAAATACCCCAGTAAATGCTGCTCTGGGTCCTCTGTCAAAAGAAACACCACATTTCTTTCCTTCTATTGTGTAAACATGGACTTCTGTACCAAACTTTCTGTTTTCAGCTTAAACCTCCAGGGCTAGGGCTTGAGCATGCTCAGTTTGCTCCTCCCCCTCCCTCTTGCCCTGCCTGCTGTAATATGAGCCCAGAGCTATGAGCGAGCAGGGAGAGACTCAGGCAGGAAGTGATGTCACACCAGGCCAATATGGCAGCTGCTATCCTAAACAGACAGAGAACACTTCAAGAGCTGTTTACTCAAGTATTCTACAGAATAAATATAGTGTTATAGCTTGTGGCTAATCTATTGGCAATAAACTGCTTTAGTAGCTTTCCTTCTCCTTTAAGGATGCCTTGTTTCACCTGCATGGAGAGCTCCTTTGACCGCATTGTGGTATCTGTCCAAAGATTTATGGGCCTAACTGTGTGTGTGTGTATATATATGTGTATATAAATATATATATATATATATATATATATATATATATATATATTATATATATATATATATTTATTTTCTCGGTTAAAAACTTGTGTTGCTCAGATTTGCTATGCTGTCCCACATTTGGCTGTTTGAGGATAACTCCCATATTATGGAAAGGTGTTATAAATGGCTCAAAATGTGTTAAACACACACACACACACACACTCACACACACACACTCCATTTATACTTATTGAATATGTGCCGGTGGCAGCACACACTGATCATTTAAATCAGAGAATAGAGTCAGAGTGTGTTCTTGCCTATGATTAGTATCACACAGCCATTTATCTTGCTCAAATAAGAACTTGTTCTATCTTCATCAAGTCCTGTCTGAATATGCTGATGTATGATTCTGCTGCGGATCCACATGGCACAAGAGTCTGCCCCCTATTACACTGGATCTTCTGCTCTCAGACAGAATCAAACCCAGCTCCTCATTAACAAGGTGAAGCAAATCTCTGGGCAAACAGGCCCAGTCCCTCACCAGGCGTTATTGTTTTCTTATAACATACTCCCGATACAGATAGATCACATGAAACTGGGGCTTTGATGCAGATCTAGGCAAAACATTCCCATTTGGGAGAAATTTGCTGTAAAAATAATTCTTCCTGGCAGCAAGACATATGGGCTAATTTACTAACTTAGTTGCTCCGGTGCAGTTACCCGTAGCAACCATTTAAAAATTAGGTTTGATTAGTCCACTGCAAGTTAGATGTGAAAGCAAAGATGTGATGGTATAATTTCTAAGGTTAAATGCATGGGAGAAATTTAGCACCGATGCTACTAAACCCTATGCTTTCCCTCTTGACCAATGTTAAAAGTAAAATACATGGTACCAGGTCCAAACTGAACTGGCAGGCAGTAGGAACACAGCTTACACAAGGTTCTCACAGACCCCCTGGCACAGCAGGGTCCATGCCCTTCATCAGGCATGACATACCCCTGCAACACTGTGTTTTAACATGGAGTAATCAACACAGGGTTAACCCGTTTAGCTATTCTTATGTGTTACTGTAAAATTCATTGTCTTGCTGTAAAAAGACAATAGAAGCAGCATCTTCTCTTAAAATGCCTCCATTTACAGTCTGCAAACTATACCCACGTCACCCATTGTGACGTCACCTTGACGACTACTAACAGAGTAGCAGTGTATGGACAAAGTGTGTGTATGCATAATTATATACTATTTTAGTTTAAGAGGCATTAAAATAAAAACATACATTTATTTTAACAAATATTCTAAAAAAAGATAGATCCAAATTATCCGAAACGTATGCTTTATAGCACAACTGAATAAGCCAGCTTTTCAAAACCCATCAAAATATATTATCTTATATATATTTACTATATGCTATACTATAATAATATATTTGAACGCTTGCATTAGAATGTACATGTACATTTTGCTTCCATTTTTTGGCAGAGCAATATTATTATTGTATTATTATTATTCAATATTGTGTTATTTACACTGCAACCGACATGGGCTTGTTGTAATCCGTGCAAGTTCCCTGATATCGGGCATACTCAGTCGGCATGGCAGAAAATATGCACCCGTGCAGCCAGACCAAACAAATGACTCAATATACAATGAGATATCAGCGTTGTGTACCAACCCCAACTAACAGCCAGAATAGGCAAACAAGTGCTACTGTCATACGGCTGGCAATCACTGCACAAATGCTGCCAAAGCTGCTTCTTTAATGAACAATTATTTAATGATGACTGTGCAACCACACTGCATAACGCGTTTCTTTTACTGCCTTTACGCTCTACATTACTACATAGGCTGCTATTACATGGCTGTCACCAACTAATGCACTGGGCTAATTTACTAACATATTGAACCAGTGCAAGTACCCATAGCAACCAGTGTTTGCTTCAGTTTTCCAACTGGTCCCAACAAATTGCTGCTTGTTTGCTACTGGCTACTGCACTGCTGCAATTTAGCACCTTCTTTAGTAAACAGACCTTACTATCTGTTGTTGCCAGGTATTTGCAACATTGTTCCAACAACATTACCTTGATAGCTTGGTCCCATCATGCTTTTATCTTTGCAACCCAAGAGATGTGTAATACTCAGCAATGAACCATCAAAGTCATAATGAGAGACTCAAGGTGACTCCACGGAGCCCAATGGTGTGTCTACTCCTCATCCATGAAAGTGGCAGTGGATTCCAACTGGCAGTGACAGGTGCTAATGTATATAGAACATGTGGTTGACAGTGTACAGAACTGGTACTTTAATCTTGTATAGGAACTATTAGGATGTTAGGAAGTGGTTCAAAGAGTAAAGGCTTCAAAGAAATGTCTGCTCACCTGCTTCTTGCCAATCCTATCATTATTAGCGTTCCTCATAAAGGGCCTCAATTGAGACACATGGTGGGAGACCTCACTAGGGTGGGGGATTTGTTTTTATGTACTGCGCCATTTTGGAGGCGTAAGATTGGGTTATGGGTCTACCGAATGAAAACCACACCAATATATAACTAATGACAATAATCCCACCACCAGGATGTTCATAACCTTTTAAGCCCATCCGGGATAAAGGGAATGTTCACCTTAAATATGGTGATATTCTAAGGCATTTTTTGTTCTTATCAGTGTTAATTCAGTAATTAATTAGTCCCTGTTACCCTAACAATCAGATAGTGGTCTCAATTACTGACTGTAAGTTCATTAGGAGTTAATCCAGTGAACAGATCTTTCCCTGATATGTTCACCTTAAAGTGGATAGTAGTTGGCCAAAAACCAGATCTTGATTGCCACAAATTCAGTTTGTTGGGGCATATGAATGATGAGGTTCTTAGCCTGATGGGAAAATCAAACAACAGGCCTGTTGGCTGGTCACATGCATAAGCCAATAAGATGCCAACTCCGTCCCTGTATGGTCGTAATAAGGGGCAGATCAAAATTTGAATTTGTGCAAACCTTGTGCAACTTTTTCTCTCGATTGCTAAGTTATTTAAGAGAAAAACAAGACAAAATATTACCATATGCATTTTTTCGTGGAAAAAGAACGCCTGCATGCTAGGAAATAAATTGGTCCATTCATTTTCAATGAGACGAAAATCTTGAATGTTTTAATAGACTGGGAAAATAAATTAATAAGTTGTTCCCAGAGAATATTCCCATACTTGCTGAGGTTTTTATGGTGACTTTTTTTTTTTGTTTTTGTTTAATAGATTCCAGCTATTTGGGGTTTCATAAGATACAAATTTTTTCACATCCACTTTTTTTTCTCCAGTCAAGATATATATATATATATATATATATATATATATATATATATATATATATATATATATACGTGTACATGTTATTCAGAATGCTCGTATCCTGGGCTTTTCCACATAACGGATCTCTCCATAATTTGGATCTTCATGCCTTAAGTTTACTAGAAAATCATTTAAACATTAAATAAACCCAATAGGCTGGTTTTGCTTCCAATAAGGATAAATTATATCTTATTACAGAGAAGAAGGAAATCTTTTTTTAAAAATCTGGATTATTTGGAATATATATATACCCAACACAGGTGCACACCAAACAATTCAGAGCACAATTAACCAGGTAAAGAGAAAACAAAAAATAATAAAGAAAAAAAATGTAAATATCTATCTTGATTCTTTTCGAAAGACTTGTAGATTGCAAAATGATAGATAGATATGTTTTATTGGGGACTGAAATGTATATAATAAAATGTTCTGTTATGGGAATTTTATATTTTTCTAGTTTTTTATTGTTTAGCCAGAAACCTGACCAGCTCAGTAGGAGTGAGTTCACAAATATCATTAATATATATATATATATATATAAATATAATTATTTTAATCATCAGAAGTGCTGCTATTTGTAGGGGTCATAGTTGTGCCCGGTGGTTAAAATTCCATTCCAGTTGAAAAACGCATATCTTACAAAGACATGTTCAGAAATAAGTAGGAGATGCAGTGCATCATAAATCACAATGGCAGTCTTTATTGAAACTCCATAAAAGGGTAACGTCTTATCATAGCAAAATAGTCACTTAATTTGAGGATGTTAATATAGTGCAAGCAATCTGTGGTCTCTGCCATCTACTTGTAGGGGCTCATAGGTGAAACCCTCCAGAATGAAACCGATACAGAATTTAAATGACGATATGCAAAAAAAAACATGTTTTCATTTATTCTGAAATACCAGTCCCATTGTCATTTTCAGAGGTACCAGTTACATTCTCATTTAGTTCATGAATGAAAAAATCTATATTCATCTAGAACCAAGGACAACTCTCTTGTGGTAGAAACCCCTGCCTGTAAAGCCAGTTCGTTTGTATATATAAAGAGAGAGAGAGACATAATTATTGATTTGCTGTAGATATGGGTGAATTTGCACTAAAGCTGTGTACAACCATTTTATTTTTATATTTGGAACAGCTAAAACCTTTTGTTGCCCAATATAGTTGCGTACGGAAAACCACCCATGCTTGAAACTGAATGAAAAGCATCTTTCAAGGGATTCTTTCATGATTTTATGTGTATAGTTTTTATTACTAAACTACACCATATACATTGAAAATAATTCATTCTACCATACAATTTTATTCTTGAACTAATGTATTTTTTTTTTTTTTTTTTTTTTAACATTTGCATGTTGGCAGCCATGTCCAGTCATATTGCCGCTTTCAGATAGAGCAAGTGCTGCACTATGGAACTGCTTTCAAATAAGCTATTATTTCTTGCACTCTTGGAGTCATGACTTGGGTGAGCTGGACTTTGGTGATTTACTGTTAAGTGTTAGGGATGGACGAATTTGACCCATTTCGTTTCGCCAAAAATTCGCCGCCGCCAAAATGTCGCAGACGCCCATTAAAGTCTATGGGCGTCAAAAATATTTTGTGCGGTGAAATTGTTTTGACGCGCGTCTTTTTTTTTTTTGACGCACGCCACCATACAAATCTATGGGTGTAATTTTTTCGCCGAAACTCGTGAAAAAATTCGCCCATCCCTAGTGTTATATGTACCACTTGGGCATGGAAGTATTTTTAGCAATGTAGGTGTCAGGTAGCTGTTATCTTGTTACTTTACAATTCTTCTCTTGATAGGCTGCTGGGGGGTAGGGAGGGGGTTATATCACTCGAACTTGCAGCACAGCATTAAAGAGTGATGTTTATCAGAGCACAAGTCACATGACTGTGTGAACTTGGCAAAATAAGAACATGTCTAGCCCCATGATAGATTTCAGTATTCAAAATGTTGTGCCGGATTCTGCTGGAGGAGGGCTATTAGCTTTAAAAAAAAAAAAACATGTTTTCCTTAGATGGAATCCCTTTAAATTACACTAAATCTAATTCACTGGAACCTAAATTAAATTATGAATCTGAAAAAATTGCATAGTTAGTTATTGCACTCGGTTACAAATTACAGAAAATATATTAGGATGTGTGACAGACAATTCTGCAACACCAGCCAAGAAAATGGAAAGCCCTTGGATTAAATATACATTTTGGTTTGATCATTTTTCTTCTGTGGTTCAGAGAGGTAGTTCCAAGGTTCTTGACATGACTCATTTCCTTCTATTTTTGGAGGATCATCCTGCTGGCCCTCAAGAACCAACAGGGTAAAACAGACCAGATCACTTTGAAGATGCTTAGAATCCATGGACTCATCCAAGGATGTTATACAAAATGATTCTACATTAGAGATGGCAAAGTTAATTAGGATTACTGTAAATAAGTCTTTGATTGGTTTGTATTGTGATAATCCACTTTCACCGGCTTTAAAACTTCTCCCAATATGTAAATGGTTAGACCATCAGATAGAGCCATTGTCTCAATGACTGGGTCTCATCTCCAATATTTGGGCATAATCGCTGAGAGTTCTTTTACAACCTATTCATCAACTTGTTTAGTTACACTACAGGTTGCCTTGAGGTGTCAGAATATCACACATTCCAGAAGGATGCTTTTTATATATGTTGTGCTACAGTGCTTATATACCAGTATGTACCATCAAGAATCAATCATAAAACAGGCTTTACTGGATAGGGGGATAGGTGGACAATGGGGAATTTGTGGTTTACAGTATATTTGTTTGCTTTTTAAAATACTTTTTTTTGTTGGCAAAATGGGTGAATTTGATGAATATTTGGAAAAGCTATGCCTCCCCAAACCAACACCAATGAACCTCCTACAACAAACAAGATAGAAGTTATTATATATGCAGTTAGCAATGAATATATCCTGCCATATTGGAGGTATATATAAAACGGGCTTTACATTTATTCTTCCAAGGTGTTCTGGGAGGAATTTTACAAGAAATTGTCTCTGCATTTATCCTGATGTGTTTTTGGTTATTATACATGGATTAGGTCTTGGCTTTCTCTCCCTTAATCAGTCGTACTGGCTGATACATTAATGGAAGAATATTGGAAGTAGATATAAGAAGAATATAAATAGATACAAGAAGAATATAGTAAGAAGATATAAAAGACTAGGAGCATAAAAGAGGTTAAGGAAAGGTGGAATAATAGTTTGGAAAATTGGCCCATAGTCTTCTGTAGTAATAGTCTTCTGGTGGGCCCCTGGTATCCCAGTCCGACACTGATTCAGGGACTTGTCCGATTGCCATATTGGAGTCAGGAAGGAATTTTTCCCCCTCTAAAGCAAATTGGAGAGGCTTCAAATGGGTTTTTGCCTTCTTCTGGATCAACTAGCAGTTAGGCAGATTATAACAGAGTTAAAAGGTTGAACTTGATGGACGTGTGTCTTTTTTCAATCTAACTTACTATGCTACTGTGAAGAAGTGTGTGAAGAAAATGCCTTTAATTAGCCTTCCCAAACACATAGGGGCGAATTCACCAACCTCCGAAAATTCGCCAGCAATGGCTACGTTCACAGTGCAACTCTTCACCACACGTAGATTCGCAAGTACAATGCTAATTCACTAAAATCGCTAGCGTTACTGTGTCAAGCGAAGCTGCGTTAGCGTTGTCTAATTTGCATACGGCGGGAAGTTAAAGTTCAATGGACGTATATGTTGCAGCAAATTCATTACACTACAGAAGCCCAGGAAACCTTAATAAAATAAAATAAAGTTGTTAAATTGCCCTACACATGAGCCCAGTGTATAGTTTATGTGCCATATGTTAGGAAATGTAGGGGGGAAGCCGGTTACCCCAAAACAAAATTTACGCTCTTTTGCAGGCTATCACCCTGAAAAAAGGAAAAGACGCCACCGTTTTTTGGGACTTAGATTTCAGCTATTTTTTTAGGAAGTCCTATCTACTCTATTGCACTTCGCCTGGTCTGAGGTGGCGAAGGCAAGTCTGGCGCAAGAGGTAACGTTCAGTAAAATCCGTATCTTAGTGAATTTGCATAGTTGCGTCCATTCGTCAGAGCGCAAATTCGACTGGCGTTAGGGAGTGAATTACCTCTAGAGTCTATCTCCTTCGCTAGCGAATTTACGCCAGCGACCATTAGTAAATCGGCGAAGTACCAAAATTATGTCACGCTGGCAAATTTTAGCCCACGATAGTCACTTCGCCTTTTAGTAAATTTGTCCCATAGCCTCCACCCATGATAAGCAAACACTCATTATGGATATGGGAGAAAAGAATAATTTTGAATGATGATAAATTCAGTAAAAACATTTCTCTTTACGTTGCTTTGCAGCCAATCATTTATTGAGGAATGGTACAGAAACTGGACCAATTGATATGGTAGAATGTATTAATATACAGTGATTGGAAAAGGTCAGGACTGGACAACTGAATGAAATTGAGACATGTCATAAAATAATTTTCTCCAGAATTGAGAATTTGCCACTAAATCGACAATTTACCCATTGGAGAGTATGACATATGTTGGTAAAGTAACTTTATCAAGACCACAAAAAAAATTAAAATAAAATAAGAGTTTTCATGAAGTTTAGTCTGGGGATCTTATAAAGGCAGAGCAGCCGTTTCTACATCTCATTATCTACAACATCATCTCCTCCATGCTAATATTTGACATATGTCATTTCTTTATATGTGCTGGCGACTTAAAGCAGAGAATTTTCGCCAGCAAAATTGTGGCACAGACAAGGGGAAAATGTGTACTTTTGTATATATGCCCCATAGTATCACATCCCACTAAACGAGAAGAAAGAATGCTGAATACTAAGGGGAAAGTTTCAAAGAAAGGTAATAAAGGATTAGAATTCTACAGTATATGGCCCTGCAGAGAGCAGGGGAATCTTTACCTATTCCAGTAAACAGACAGGAAAAATGGGAAAGCGTTTGTGTCCTAAATACATCATTAATTCCGGAGCAATCAAGTGTATAATTATGGGACACTGGGATATTTTAAGTAATAATATGACTTAATTGGCAGTTTATTTAAGGCTAAGCACTTATTTACTGAATTCAGATTTTAGCAAACTTTAAGCAGTGAAGATCTGTTCATCCTAATATGCCCCAGTAGCTCCCCATCTTCTTTTCAGCTGATTCACTGCACATGCTCTGTGCTGCTGTCGCTTACTGAGCTTAGGGACCCACTCACAATATATTGAATACATATATAGAACATAAAAGTTACGATACAAGGCTAATTATTAATTCAGATTCAATGGCATAACTAGAGTGCGCCGGGCCGGGCGCACTCCAATCTCTATCCTCTTGTCCACTTCCCATCTGGACTCCGCCCACTCCCCACAACGACTCCACCCATTCCACCACCCAGACTCAGAGAGAAGGATACCGGGTAGACTTATTAAAGTGCCCCTATTTGACTACATGTAACATCAGGGTAACGATTTAATATCACTCTGTCACTTTTTTGAAAATGCTTCAATGTTTAATTTGTACAGAATGTTGGTTGACAAGCTGCATTGTATTGCATTGTATTTAACCCCGTTTATTATTATATTTCTGAGCAAGGAAGCTTTGGATAATTTGTAGAAATGCTTGTAATGAATTAATGAGGTGTTTTCTCGTATTTATTTTCTTTTTTGTCTCTTTACAGCACAACTTGGGACACTTTGGATTTTTTTTTTACTGGAACCAAACTGGGTAAAGTCAGAATTTTATTTCTTATGTTTATTTGGTGAACCGAATGTTTAAAATAATTATATTCACCGTTCTCCCATATTAGTGGTGACTGGATTGTAATAAGTATTTTAAATCATTGACTGAAATAAATATATTATGTAAAAATGACTTCATAAACCTACACTCTCGAAGCTATAGGGCTCGTTTATGGCCACAACTGCAATCGTCACTGCACAAAAACTGATGTCCAAACATGCTTGTTGCACTTCTGCGTAGTTGTCCCACCGCCTGTTCGCAAGTTTGCTGAAGTGTTACCTACTGATGCTGAGGAATCTTCTCCCTACAGGCATCTCATGGGTGGCACAGAAACCATTTTGAAAATGAGTGACAAATGAAACAATCTGAACTGCTGCTTTTTTACCCATGATTCCAGCATAATTGTGTCTAAAAGAGCAAAATGTCACCTGCAATTCCACTTTTGAATCGGATGCAATATAGTGAATATTGTATCTGATTCAAAAGCGGAATTGCAGGTGACATTTGGCACATTGGATTTGTACCAGTCACATCTCACTCTTTCAGACACTGATGGAATCATGGGTAAAAAAAGCAGCATTGTGGTAAAAAAACATGGAAACCATGTGTCTGAAATTGCACTTTGCACATTGTAGTTCCTAGATTAGTCTTTATTACTTGAAAATTGCACATAGGTAGGGATAGTATTAAGGAGGGTCAGTATGGTGTTATGCAACGCCACTACAGTAGTCAGTATCATAACTCAAGACAGGTCTCGGCCCAGAAGGTCTATGACTCACTTTTTAGTTGTGCCTTCAGCTTTGCTATTTCTGTTCACAGCTTAGACACACCATCCCTCACATGAGAGGTACTTAGAACTTGAGTCCAGTTTTATGCCCAGAGTCCTTACAACATTTTGGTCTCATTAAAGAAAAAATAAATCCCCTTTTTTGACATGAGCTCATTCAGTTGAACTTTAAGAAACAAATATAAATGTATTTGTCATCTACACAAACACACCGGATTCCACAGATTGAAAGGAATCCATGATACGCCTACTAACAATTTCCCAGCATCCCTTAGACACACAGTGAAATACAACCCTGCCATCACCACTGTGAAGTAATGAATTCTGGGACATGAAGTCCCCCTGCTTTATATTGCAAGTCTGTGCAGCACCTACTATGGAGTCCCAGAATCCATCACTTCACAATGCCACAAAGTGAGGGAAGGATTGCAGTACAGTGTAAGCTCAAGGGAGTCTACAGAGGTAGACTATTATGGTTTCCTTTGAATCATAGGAAATACAGGTTTTGTTTATAACCTCTCCACTATAAACTCAGTCTTACAATTGAGCGCTCTTATTTTGGGCACTTCTGACCAGGTCTGTATCTGAGCCCAATCCTAGGCCTTGATTTGTGGGCTCCTCTTCCATGGCTCTTCTTAGCAGGTTCTCTCCTCCACCTTCTTCTTGATGCTTCTCCTGCTTTTTGGTAGAACCTCTTGCTGCTGTCTTTTAGGAACTACAGGTGGCCAGAACTCTGACTCTGAATCGCTTAAGACCCACATTGCAGATCTCCACAGGAGCAAAATGGCCTGATGCAGTATAGAGATTACTGTTATAAGCAGCTTGAGTTCTGTATCTATGTTAGCATAGGAAAGGATATCACCATGTAAAAAAAATGTTAAAACCGTGTCAAGAATCAAAAGAGTCGATGTTCTCTTGAATAGAGCACATCAGCTTGTGAGATTACTGCTGTGTAAGGAGAAGATTAGATAATGCTCAGAGCTACCATCCTCACACTGCAGAGATATATGTGATATATTAGAATCTTATGCTTCCTCTAAAGTATTTTCTGATGCAGCACACCATTCTTTGCTCACTATGCCAATAAGTCATTGCAAGTTGCTTTGTCATTCATGCTAAAATCAGCAAAATATCACTAGCACCTAAAGGGGTATATGCATGGATTTAATTATGATTATTGATGGTGTATAGTACAATACAACACAAACTGAACCAGAAGGCTCATTTATTAAAACTGTGCAACGTAGAATAAAAAAAAGCTCAATTCTCGATCAACCATTTTCCCCAGCATATCATGCCATGTAAAAAGTGGCATGTGGGTGGTTCATAGTCATCTAAATCCTTTCATTCATAATGTGCTTGCTGCTTCGGTGGGCAAGAGTTGGAGTGGACATTGGAAGCCCTGTACTTGAGAAATAGATAGATAGAGATAAAATGTGATATATTATAGATTAGATAGATAGATAGATAGATAGAGAAAATTAAATTGTTTATAGATAAAATAGACTAATAGATTAGATGGATAGATACAATTGGATTGATTATACTGTAGATAGAATAATATAGATTAGATCAGAGAGTTAGATTATAGATAAAATAAATAGTTTAGATGGATAGATTATAGATAGAATTGGATAGAAAATGGATAGAATTGGGTAGATTATAGATAGAATTATATTGATTAGATTGATAGAATTAGATACGGTAGATAGATAAAATTAGCTAGATATATTACAGTAAGTATCCCAGAAAGCAAATATCCATTCACCCTGAATGTCACCCAAAGTGAACGTCAGCCTTTTGCTGTGTGACCCCACCCTCAATACAGTGGCAACTTATGTCAATGTACATTGCATCTTTCATTTTTTGCCCTCTTTGTGCTGCAGTGCTACTATAGGGGAGCTAATGAGGGTTAGAACTTGTCTAGTACTTAACAACGAATACACCGCCAAAGTCCTGTTATTTTTCTCTTATGCATGTACATTTCAATGTCAGTCTATGCAATGGTTCCCAACCAGTGGCTTTGGAGCAACATGTCACTCACCAGTCCCTTGGATGTTGCTCCCACTAGCCTCAAAGCAGGTGCTTATTTTTCAATCCCTAGCTTGGAGCCACATTTTGGTTGCATTAAAACCATGTGTACTGCCAAACAGAGCGTCCTGTTAGTCTATTTAGATGCTGTCAAATGGCCAATCACATGCCTTATTTTGCACCACTCAGAAACATTGCCCATGCTTGTGTTGCTCCCTGGCTTCTTTTACAACTGAATGTTGCTCATGGGTTAAAAAGGTTGGGGACTATTGATCTATAACTATTTATAATAGATGTTTGGGTTTATTGTAGAAGCAGGTGTTAATTATGCAAAATAAGTGACTGAACACACAGCCTATTATGCATGGTATTCTGACCCTAGCTATACAAAAGATGATGATGAACTATGATGACAAGGTGATGCTAAAAGCATATGGCTTTGCTTAACGGATGGCACCTTGTTAACAGTGTCGTGCCTCTCAGCCACTAAGGTACTTTAGTACAAAGCTCAGCTATAGCCTGAAAAAGCCTCTTCCCATTGTGTGATATGACATGAAAAATCCTGGTGTCCATTCTGTTTTTGTTGCCTGTTTCAGGCTGCAGGAATCTGTTACAGTGTTTTGGAAATTAGATAATCGATTTTACACCGTGGCCACAATAAAAGCCTGTTGGTAATGTCGAGATCTAGGCTGACGAATGGTGAAAAATAGTTTTCTTCGCTGCAGAAGGAGAGGGCTTATTACAGCAGTGGCTGTTTAAAAGCTGTATGGGAATATCTTGAGTCTCTGCCCCGAGGCCCTCTCGGTTTTGATGGTGTTCGCATGTTGCCAGCTGGACCCGGCTGGTGTGAGGTGTGAATTTAGAGCCAGTGGTTTACACTGCAATGTTTATAGTTTTCCTGCTGCAGTTAGAAGACGTCACAACCAGTGGCGTAACTAGTTGTTACTGGGCCCCATAGCAAATTCAATTTAGGGCCCCAAAATATTTATAAGTTGGCCTATTTTACCAAGATATATTAAAATTGCTAATTAATTAGGGTCTCACTGGGCCCCCTACACTCCTGGGCCCCCCTGCAACCTGCTTCCTCCATAGTTACGCCCCTGGTCACAACTCATTTCCCAGCGATGCCTATTGCTCTCTCTCCAGCAACTCTCCGATGCCTGCCTCCCGCCAAATGGAACTCAGGCTCAAATTAAATGTGGCTCAAGGAAGTGGTGGACTGGGAAGAAGCAAGTGGCTCCCCTTAAAATGCAACTCTACAAAACTGCATCCTTTCTTAGTGTTCAGAGCAAAACTGCAGGGATGTTCTCTGCCTCTAGCCATGGCCAGACCTGACGTTCACTATGTATATACTTCCTGACGCTGATGCCGGACAATTACATTTATATAACAAAAACACATCAAGCTTTTATGATCTTTCATCTCAAATGGTGTTCCTAGACGTAGAGAACATGCACAAAAACCCCTGGACCACACTTTGGGGTAACTGGGGTGATTGATAAGATACACAGCTCTTGCAGTAAATGCACTGTACCATTACCTTAAGCCAGTGATCCTCAACCAGTTGCTCGCGGGCAACATGTTGCTCACCAAATCAATGGATTTTGCTCTCAGTTGCCTCAAAGCATAGTAACATAGTAACATAGTAACATAGTAAGTAAGGTTGAAAAAAGACACATGTCCATCGAGTTCAACCTTTTTTTTTTTTTTTTTTTTTATTAACTACCTTTCTGCCAGTTGATCCAGAGGAAGGCAAAAAACCCATCTGAAGCCTTTCCAATTTGCCTTAGAGGGGGAAAAATTCCTTCCTGACTCCAAAATGGCAGTCGGACTAGTCCCTGGATCAACTTGGACTATGAGCTATTTCCCATAACCCTGTATTCCCTTACTTGCTAAAAAGCCAGGTGTTTACTTTTGAATTCCTGGCTTGAAGGTTTTAGTTGCATAAAAAAAACAGATGTACTGCCAAACAGAGCCTCCTGTAGGCTGCCAGTCCACATAGGGGCTAGCACATAACACATCGCAGCCCTTATTTGGCACCCCAAGGATCTCTTTTCATACTTGTGTTGCTCTCCATCTCTTTTTACATTTGAATGTGGCTTACAGGTAAAAAAAAAAAGGTTGAGGATCCCTGCTCTAAGGCCAGACATACCTGAGCATTATACTCTCTATGGGACCCTTACAAAATAATTTTAAAGAAAAAAATTACTAATTGCTCAATCAAAAAAGGAACCTAAATACATAAATAATTATACAGCTCACATTATTGTTTCCTGCTCCTCTCCCCAGCAAAGCATACAGTATAGTTATATCTAGCAATTTATTGTTTGGATAAGATTTAGGCATTTTCTGGCTGTATCAAACCCTGGGACAGTTTCTACAAAGGACAGAAAGATCGAGCCTCCCAGTGGATAACTGGCTCCAGCTGCTAAACTGGACGCAGCAAATAGTCAATAGGTTTAATTTGTGGCATGGATCCGGCTCTCCCCAAAGCCCCCTGGGTGAGCACTTAATTCAATGGTCTTTTTCTTGAGGTGCTTCTTAGGAAACATCAAGCAAATAGGTTACGCACAGACATCAATGATACTGAATATGTTATGGTTCATGGGGAGATGTCATCTTTAATGCTAAATCTGGAAAGCTTATATTTGTACATTTATCAGTTAACCAATAGACAGTATATCCCCACTTCTTTTTTTTCTTTTTCTATGGCAAACACCAGTTACAAGGCCCCACAGCAAATTATATTAGAGCTCCCCTGATCTTTGTCTTCTTCTGGTGCATTCTTCAGGTACTTGCCTATTAGCCAGTTACTTACCCCCCCCAGCAGTCACATGATCTGTCCCTCCTATAATTAAATAGGACAACAACTCCTTTTATAGAAACTTGCTAAACTGTTTATTTGCTGCTTCTCAATTCAGAGCTCTGTGTGGATCGAATGCATGGGGCAGCACAGCTATCAAGCTTAAATAAATGTATTATTGCAGCTACATGCATGTTCTTGCATTAAGAAGATACAATCTATACTCCAGCTGCCCCTGCTTAGCCCTGTGTGTCCCCTCCTGTTTGCCACTATCCATTGCTATGTCTGTAGCTTTCAGCATCTGGACAGCGCACATTTCTCCCAGCCATTTGCCGGCTTTGCGCAATGCATTTACTGCGCTCCTTTTCTTGGCACAGTCATGGTGTATAGTGGAATGAGGGTGCCGCCTGTGATTTTGATTTGGGGTAGCTTGTCCGCAATTGTAGTTTCTGTTTTCTGTTTCTAGCATTTCCAACACTTTTTTCATAGCACCTTAGCAGCAGCTTTTGGTGACAGATGCTCATAGTAGCACTTCATCCAAATGATATGGGGTCACCACTCTGGTAGCAGGACAGGACAGTGTTTGTGTGGCAGATTGTGGGCATGTGTATGAGTGTGACTATTTGTAGGCTGCAGATGGTGGTAGTTGTGAGTGGAAGTGCTGACAAACTGGAGCTGCTGTAACTGCAGTGCGTGCGCTGTCCATGGTTCTGAACCTGCGCCTGCCTGTGTGCTCTGCCGACTTCTATATGCTGACTCTAAAGCACAGCAACGCAAGGCACTTATGTACATTCTCCTGTTCCAGCTGACAGGCGCAATGTTGCTGATATCCCCTGGTGGGATTGCACTGTGCAGATACAGTGCCATAAGAGGAGTGCTTTAACCAACCAGCAGGTACAACTGCTGTATTGGCACTTACAGGGTTTAGGGTTAGTTAAAGGTTATGGGTAGCCCCCCCATTCTAGGGTAGGGCTGTGGGCAGTTAGACTGTCAGCTCAGTTGCTAAAATGGTACACGTGTACTATCCTACAGCAAGTTTGATAACTGATACTAGAAAATTCGGGATATCTATAGCAGGTAAGGGTATCAATGCCAGGGCCTTTTATTGCTCAAAGGGGTAACAAAGTGTCACTAGGCAGCTGCTGGCTGTTACTTCTAGGTCTCGGTTTTTATAGGTCGGAGCAGCCGATGGATATTTGATCATTTATGACACAGGAGCAAGAGTTTAGCCACTGGAGCTGGGGTTGTCTGTACAAGTGTAGATTGACAGTCCATGCAAAGCAGCCCTCCCCAGATGCTGTTTAACTGCAGCTCTCATCATTGCCGTCAACGGGAAGATCTGTCTCTCTTTCTTGGTGACTGGCCGCCTAAACCAAAGCTGACTGTCACTTTCTAATGGCATGAAATGCGTGAGGCTGATGCTGGAGGGAGTTTGCTGTCTGACCCCTTCCTCGTTATTCAAAGCCGGAGGGCTCGGCCGCTGTTGCGTGAGTCCTACTAAATGGTGTAAGGGGTAGTGAAAGGGGTTAAGGAGTTAGATCAGCTTTCCCTGCGCGATTCCTTTCATTTTATACAGTTCTGTGTTTGATGTTTGAATACTCCGGGGACTCCTCCCTCCCCCACCTTTTTTTTGTTTCCTCCAGTATCGACTCTCTCTTTCTACCCCTTCCCTCCCCCTTTTATTGCACTCCCTAACACACACACACACACACACACACTGCTTCTTTCCCTTTCAGTCTGCACAATCCCCCTGCCTTGCCCACTCCTTGTGCTCTGGACTCCGGCAGCCACAGAGAGAGACACTGGGAAGAGACTGAAAGAGAGCATCAGCAGCAGCAGAGAGAGAGTGGGGGGAGCGGGAAAGAGAGAGAGAGAGGAAAATACCTTGACTAACGTAGCGTAGAAGGGGCGGGTGGGGGAGAGACTGGGCTGGAGGGAGGCGCAGAGGTGGAAGACAGACTGGGAGACACGAGGGAGAGAGCAGTGTGTCTGCAAGAGGAAAATCTGACTTGTGAAGAGCAGCTCGTGTGACCTGGCAGTACATGCTGTGCTCTATGGCTAATTCTGGCTGCCTCTTGCTCTCCAGCACTGCCATGATCCCCCACTCTATCTCCGGCCCCCCGGCATTCCTCTACCTCCAGCAGGTAAGACGCCCTCATCAGCTTTTGATTTTTTTTCCCATTGACCCTTCTGCTTCTAGTTCTGAGCCCATTTACCAGGCACATGCCAATAGCGTTTAGAGAGGGTGCCCCTCTTTCACAGGAACAGGGTTTCCCTTTTAGGGTTGGGACTTTTGGGGTTGGGAGGGGGGCAACATCTATTTCTCAGGTGGGATAAGTTAGCCGGGTCTATTTTGCTGCAGTTGGTGCTCTCTTCCTGATGTCAAACTGGGGAGTGGGTTCCAAGCTGCCAGCACTGATTCCCACCAGCAACAAATGGTCCTTTCACTCTCTGGCTGGTGAGATCCTATAGCAAGTTGTTGCAATTGGAAGCTCAGCTGGTTAAGTTTGTTTGCCAGACCTGTGTTTTCCCTTCACTGTCCCTGCACCAGCAAAGCCCTATGTCATACTGTCAGGCAATGTGTCAGTCCAATGCAGTAGCATATAGAGTGCAGGGAGTTGCAAGAATGTATGTACCGTCACATATCTGCTGCAGCATGAGCCGCCAGTGCAGGTGAGAGCACCTCCGTTAGAGAGGCAGGCACTCCCCGCCAGTGTAGAACCACCACCTCAGAGTAAGTGCATTTATGTTGGCATACAATGACATTGCAGTGCAACATGCCAGGGAACTTTCTGCAGTGGGCAGTGATACTGTCAGGACCTGGGGTGCTGGCATGCTTGTTGCAGCACACTAACTGTAAACACACATTGCAATGATACCCTAGGAGGTATAGATAGTGTGTGTGTGTATGTATGTATATATATATATATATATATATCAAGATTTCCTTGATAAAGGTTCCTGTGTGGGACTGAAACGTTGTACGAATTACCCTCATTTGCCTATTTTGTACAAATCCTGTGAGTGCCATCCCTGTATATGCTGTGTGTATATATATATATATATATATATATATATATATATATATATATATATATATACATACATACATGCATACATACATACATACATACATACATACATACATACATACATACATACATACATACATACAGGCATGGGACCTGTTATCCAGAATGCACGGGGCCTGCGGTTTTCTGGATAACAGTAATTTGGTTCTTCATAACTTGTCTACTAGAAAATCATATACACATTAAATAACCCAATAGGCTGCTTCTGCTTCCAATAAGGATTAATTGTATCTTAGTTGGGAGCAATTGCAAGGTACTGATTTATTATTACAGAGAAAAAGGAAATAAGTTTTAAGAATTTTGACTATTAGGATAAAATGGAGTCTATGGGAGATGGCCTTTCCGTAATTCGGAGCTTTCCGGATAACGGGTTTCTGAACATTGAGAGTTGCAAATGGTATACGTCTATATCAGAAATACATAATGTATTCAACATGTAATAAGATTATTTAAACGATGAAATAAAAGATAGAGAAAAGTAGAATAGGCACAAGAAGAAGACATAACGTGACCCCATAATTGCTAGCGACTTAGGGTGCTTTGAGCGAGCTGCCATGCAGTGGATTTTATTGATACATGTTCATTTGTTTCTATACAGTGTGATAAAGTAGGCTCCACCAGGAAGCCAGTAGGGGGGTAACTTGCCCTTTATCTGCTACACTGCATCATATCATGCTGCAAAATATTATTTATTGTCCATTACATTCTGTACATATTGTAATATTGACAGCTATTGAATTTTGGGGCTAATATATGTGAGTATGGATCCATATTCTCTAAATGCTGAGCCAACAGCAATATTCCATGGAGCTGACTTTCAGGAGCAGATGGGCTGAAAACTATATGCTAATCATTTTTCAGTTCAATCGCAGCTAAAGGGGATTTACAGGATACTCTAGATTTAATACATCAATAGTAAAGTATTTTTCGATTGTGCCTGAAAATGCAAATACATTTGATTCCATTCTGGAATTAGGGGTCTTTTTAATTGTTTGACTCAGGATTTTGGGTCATTTTAGTGTTTTTGTGGTTATGGTGTAGCTTTGGATTTGTACAGAATGCAGCCTATTCCTAGCTATTGCTTTCAGCCATTGTAGTGCTCTGGGATCATGCTGCTTGGCAGAATACACACCTCTATCTGAAATGTGTATGTACATCACCTGTTTCCCACAAAATAAGTGTTCCTACGTACTATTTTATTGGCTTTTGATTAATAAGCATAAGTGAAATTATTTCACTATCCGGCGGTATAAAAGCGCAGCTTTGTGAAGGCCATGCTGTAGGGAGACCTTTGACTGCAGATCAAGCCAGGCAATGAGTTAATACTCAGGCAATACCTCTGGTTTTAGTTTGAAAGCCCACAATTAGCCAGCATCACCTCTGTGTGGAGACATAGGCAGCATTTAGTGGTTCTAACCTCTTCTTGAGAACCATTAAAGGGATTTCCAGGAAAAGTCTCCTAATCTCTTCAATTATTCCACTCTACAAACTGTTGAGTTCCCTCAGTCCCACAGGATGGGGAGAGCAAAGTGTGAGGAGAACACTTAGACTCTATCTGCTGGTAGCATCACATTAGCCGCACGGTAGGATTAATGCCAGCAAACCCGTTAATAGTTCCTCTGTCAGTGGCTCTCAGGTCACTTACACTACTTACTGCATTTTGCCTCCATGAAAATAGCAAAAAGCCAGAGTAATTGTCTAATTTACATGATTGGAAATGGCAGATTTCTGTCTGCACAGGCGTGGGAAGCAGGCACAGTCATAGTTCATATCTATCTATCCATATTTATCTATCTATCATCTATCTCTCTATTATCTATCTATGCATCCGTATCTATCTATCTATTTATCTATCCATAGCTGTCTAATTCTATCTATCCATCCATATTGATCAATCTGTCTATCAATTTATCTATCCATCCCTATCTATCTATCTATCTATCTATCTATTTATCCTTCTATCTAATTCTATCAAATTCTATCTATCGATCTATTAATCTATCTATCTTCATTCGCTTTATCAATATACTTATCGTCTATCGTCAGTCTGCCTTTCTATATGACTATCTATCTATCTGTCTGTCTGTCTGTCTGTCCATCTATTATCTATCTATGTATCCGTATCTATCTATCTATCTATCTATCTATCTATCTATCTATCTACTGTATCTATCTATCTATCCATATCTATCTATCCGTCTAATTCTAGCCAACCATATTGATCAATCTGTCTGTCTATCAATTTATCTATCCATCCCTATCTATCCATCTATTACTATCTATCATCTATCTGTCTGTCTGTCTATCTATCCATATCTATCTATCTATCTATCTATCTATCTATCTATCTATCTATCTATCCATATCTATCTATCTATCTATCTATCTATCTATCTATCTATCTATCTATGTGTCCATCTGTGAACCTATTAATTTCCATTTATGTTTATCAAACTATTTATCATCTACCTCAGTAGTTCATTGCTTGTGCAGCTATAGAATGTGCGTTGCTTCCCTCTATACAGTGTGCATTCACAGCTGAAGTGGTTAAAAGTTTGTGCTGTGTGGGATGTATCTTTTGATCTAGTTGCTCCTGGATGTTACTGCAGTAAAGCACTCTAGAGTTTTCTCTCACCCTGAGCTCATCCATCAGTCATCAGTTGCTGAGCTCAGAAGGTGTGTGTGTTTAGAGCCCAAAAGCTGTGCCAGATATGTGTGTGTGATATTCAGAAATCACTAATTCCGTGCCAGGTTAGCCCCGAGCAGCCTTGTAATATGCACAGGAAAGAGCATCCCTCGCAATGACAGCCTCCACCAAACAAATAAACCCAAACAGTCGCACCACAAGATCCGATTTAGTCAGAACAAAGGCCGGGTTACAATAGAATTACTGATAAGTTAATGGTCCCCCGCACACTTGTTGTTCAGTAATTAATATTAGTTAATCATATTAAGCATGAAAGCAAAGCAGCGTATGTATTTCTAATAGGTCTTTATGCTGTAGGTTGTTAATCCACAATCCCAACAACACAGCACATAATTAGCATGGCATTTGCTCCCAACTGTTCTCAATCACGTTACTATGTTGGGCTGATATATATCCTTATCTGCACAGAGATTCATAATTGTGCTGAGAAGTGCTAAGTGAATCCAACAGAACCTATGCCATTGCCTCCATCGGCCTTATAGGAGTGCATCACATTTCTCTCCCAACTGCAAGTTTACATTCTTCCTGATACAGTCATGGAACATGCTACCTGCCTGTTCTACTAACTGTCTGGGCTTAAATGTCATCAATGAAACAAGCTTGGTTTGGAGAGCAGACCTCAAATATTTTAATGGACTTTAATAACATCAAACATAAGTTTGAGGAACCCTTATCTGCTATGCCCATTATACTACCCTCCAAATTTATTACATGAATCACAAGCAATATAACCAAGCCATTGATCTAACTCATCCCATGTAGTTGTTGTAGAGATAGCATCTCTATTAAATGCTCCAGGGCCGTGCAACTGGAGTCCGCCAAAGTCGGTTTTTTGTTGACGCTGTTCGCGGGTTCCATAGACTACTGTGACAAGTCATTGTCTCTTTAATAAGATCATGTTTGTGAGTGTGGGGGTATAGCTGAACGTCACCCGTTGGTAAAGAAGAGGGTTGAAGCCACAGTTTTACATTGAGAGCGAAGCTCAGGTTCAGCAGGGGATTATTTATTACTGATTTAATAAAGTGCAGAAGAACACAAGGCTACCAAGCTAACATAGCTACGCGTGCTCCCTACAGATACACTGGATGTATATTATTTCACTTGCATCTTTGTGCTGTATAAAAATGCATTTTTAATATATTTTTCTTTTACTTTGTGTGCATTGAGCTGATGGTGCTGCCGCTCAAGGACCAGGCGTTGCTGAGCTGCCACTCCTTAAAATTCTGTTTAGGGCAACTGCTTGGATTTAATTTGTAATTGGGAGTCAAAGGGATTATTTTGTATAGGACTCATCCTTTCGGCAGAGAGCCACATACCTCTGACACAACCGCACTGCTTGCTGGGTAAACAAACTGCTGCTCAGAGTTCCCAGCACCCCAGGGCCACTTTATCGTCTTATTCTCCCCTTTTTATTTAGCTCTTTTGAAAAACGCGTTATGTAGACTATCAACAACAGGTGCACTTGTTCTCTAAACGCACAATAACATGACACACCCCTACGCAACAATCCTCCACAACTTTCCTATTTAATAGTGACTTTATGGAGGTAGGGGAACTCATTAAAATCAAAGTTCACATTTGCTCTAGCTACTGTTACTGCATTGTTTCATTTTATTTTTTGCAGACATCAGAATGGTTTCTTTGATTGTCTTTTAATTAATATATGGTATTCTTTGGGTCTGATTTGGGCCTTTCTAACCCACATACGTCAATGAACAATTTGACTGCAGACAAGGCGAGTACTCAGGTGCTGAGAATGTATGGCTAGCTATTTATACAAGTGCTGCGTGTTTGATAATGCCGCCGCTTTGTTTGGGGTTTTTACTTTTATAACAGCAAACCCCCAGGTGCCGAACTCTGATTTCAGGGGCTTTATTGTTCTGGGTTTTGGTATTTTAGTTGGCTGTGATCTCCTGCGGAGCTGAGGAGGTGTATGGTGTCTGCACACACACTGCCTATGTCTGTAAAGCTAATTCTGCCACAAACTCACTATGTTTCCATCCCATATTTTTCTCCAGCAACAAATTCAGCAATGCAGAGCCTGATGCATTTCACGGATGTGTACATCAGAAAGAAGCTGCAAAGACTATTGCACTGGGCAATATTAATACATTAGAGGATGTGCACTTTTTTTTATTACTGATACAGAATACGCTAATGCTATTGAATTGACAGGTGCCATTAGATGTTGCTATAATATAGGTTTCTGGCTACTGTTTGTCGTGTAAATAGCAGAAATTCCTAGTTTTGATAATTAATTTGAATATTTATTGCAACATAACCAACTGTGTAATATAATAATTTCTGTCACGGGGAACAAAATTAAAGATGGTAATATTAAGTGGTAACCAGTGGAAAGGGATTTTTGCCTGCCTCTAGTAGAATGCTTGTGGGCACAGGGGAGCCAATAGGAATAATGTGGTCACACGGCAGACTTCTATTAAGCCCTGAAGATAAGACATTGCAGATTGAAAGAGCACAGGCATGCAGGTTCTGGTGCTGACAGTATGATAGGATGGTGGATACGGCTGCCACTGGGATTTTGTGGAATGTCTTGTATCAAAGCTTCAGTAATACATAGAATTATCTGCTTGTTCTCTGATAGAGAGAGGGCCCCAGGGGACGCAGACAGACATGTTCACTTAAGTGTTTCTGAAGCTCCAGTGCAGGTCAAGGCGATACCGCATCAGAGGCTGATGTCGCAACAAACAGACGTGTGCAGCCATTTAAATATTTACATTTTAATTTTCTTCTAAGTTGTTTGGATACAGGCAGCTTTGTCTCAGGTTATAGCTTCCTCCGTCAAACTTCAACTGCTGCATTTTCACCAGGTTCAAAGCAAACCAGCTTAGGTTCTTCTTCCTCTTCTTTCTTTTCTTTCTTACCAGTACAAAGTACATTTTGGTCTATTTTTGGAAAAGCTTGTATATATATATATATATATATATATATATATATATATATATATATATATATATATATAGGAATAGCAGTTTGTATTATATTTCGGTGTAAAATGTGGGAATACATAAAATGACGCGGATGTAAAATTGAGACTTCACGCAGTAATATATATATATATATGTATTATTATGTGTGTGTGTGTGTGTTTTTAATTAGTTTATTTACAATCTATGTACATTACACAGAACAGAAAGTATGGTACAGCACAGGGGCTCGGTGGTTAACCCTTCTGTTTTTTCATCCTGTCTTGATTCCAACCAGAGAACTGTCTGCAAAGGGTTTTCATATGTTCACCCAGTATTGCTGTTAGTATATACACATTATATACTGGTCATTTAATTGGTTTCTAGTGTGTGTGTGTGTATTTATGTGGCAGGAGTAAGTTCCATAGGGACAGGAGCTAAATGATGAACAATCGCTGTAGAAGAAAAGAAAATTCTGAACAAAAAGTACAAGTATTAGGACAATAATTATACTGTATGTGTGAAAAACAAACACATAGGGGCACATTTACTAAGCTCGGGTGAATGAATAGAGTTTTTTGTGCTCCTCGACTATCGAATTGGCGTAAATTCGCCTGAGTAGAATGATTTGAATAGATCGAGCGAAAAAATGCTGCGACTATTCGCCCATTCGATAGTCGAAGTACTGTCTCTTTTAAAAATCATTAGACTGCCTACTCGCCAGATTAAACCTACCGAATTGCTTTAAAAGCCTATGGGAAAGTCCCATAGGCTTTTTTTCTAAGTTTTTGATCGAATAAAAAGGCATGTGATCGAATGAAAATCCTTCGATCGAATATTCGATCGATCAACTATTCGCCGGGCGAATATTCGCCCATTCTCTGGTTCAGCCCAATAAGCTTAGATTCCCTCATCTTCATCTGTGTAGAGAGGTTACTTAGTATCAGTTTTATTAAGGACTTTTTTAATATTCTTAATCGCATAGTTAGTGGAAGCCATGATGTTTCACATGACAGACAGAAGCAAGAGGGGGGTACGTGTGCAGAAGTCAGAAGGCAAGTTACAGCCGGATTCATTCGACTTAATTTGATTTGCAGTAGGAGGGAAAAAACGAAACTGCCATTCAGATAAAATGTGCTTATAATGCTTACATTTACGCACAGAAATGTCTGTGTATAAGGTTGATCTCTCCTCGAAAGGGGATATATGCCTTACAAAATGGCTTTAGTTGTAACAGATAATAAACACACCCCTCCCAGTAGGCAGCAGTTTCCTTGGGGGCCTGTGATGCAGTTCCAGTAAGTACTTGGCTACCCTGTCAACCTTCAAGAGAGTTTATATCAAAAGATATAGGTCCCAAGGCTTTGAAATAGTTAAAACAGAAATATTTATTTAATTGAATCGACATTCAATGGGGATTAACCCTATATTCTCAATATCTTATTGAGAATATAGGGTTAATCCCCATTGAATGTCGATTGGTTTTAAACTTAATGGGAGGGTTTAACAGGGTACAAATACTAGTTGAAACATGCTGTTAACAGAGACACCTATGATTAAGTGCCGGAGGGTACGAAACGCGTAATTTGGACCATGTGGGGTCAGTATGTATCGCTTTTTTAATGTAACGTAAATAAATATTTCTGTTTTAACTATTTGAAAGCCTTGGGACCTATATGTTTTGATATAAACTCTCTTGTACGTTGATTGCCTATGGAACTGGGGCGAGTCCCTTTGGCTTAATGCATATAGAGATTAATTGTGGACTTCCATTCAAAGATTGAACCTTCCCAACCATTTCACATATAGCGTTGTGACATCACAAGACAGGACAGCGTGGGCTGCTTAGAATAAAAAATAAAAAAATTCACCGACTGTATTGTATGTGGGCAATCACATGTACACTGTATGACGTTATAACTGCAATGTGGGCGGTTCAGAGCTGTCAGTCCAAAAGGCATGATTTTTATATATATATATGCTCCACTCTCTTCCAACTTTCTAAGTGTGGGTGAAAACAGCCATGTTGCTGTAATACTTTATATAGAATAGTAACTGCACATCTTCTAGAAATGCCTCAAAATGTGCAGGAAAATGAATTTACATACTATATATGCCAGCAGTTCTAATATTAACTTGTATTTGCGACCCAAACCCTATTATTATTGCTATACCTGCGCTTGGGAGCATCATGCCTTAAGGCTACTAACAACAGTTAATGAGGCAAACATGGACCGTTTTATAAATGTATAATCATTCAAATACTTCTACACGGGGCCCATTCTTTACTGTTTGGAAAGGGCTGCCTCCTGTTTAAGGGTTTTGATCCCCTTTCTTTAATTAAGGGTAAAGTATATTGTGAGAACACCAGGGCAAATGGTTTACGCTCATCAGACAGGACAATATAATTATGACCCAACGGACTTCACTCTGAGTGTATGCTTCAGACCTAAACACCAGATCAATAGTTAGACATGCTCATCCGCTTCTCTAGGGATATTACACCTTATATATCAAATTGTGTCAAATGTTTAACAAACATTTTCTGCTGCATTCCCTGCAGTCACCTGTTCCTGTAATCTTTGGACCGGCAATCACCCGCTTGTGCATCCCAAACACAAGGGCAGGGCTTTCAGCTTACAACTGCACTGCAGAGGTTACAATTCAAAAGAAAGACATTGCGAATGGTTGCATTTAAGGAAAATAACTGTCAAAGATATTTACATAGGAGGATAGGGGGTATTTACCTATTATCTGATCATTAGGCTGAAAAGGAACAGTGAAAGGTTCTGTTAATGAATCATATACTTGTCTGTACGATATGTCAGAATCCTTCAGCACTGGCCGACTGTTACCACCCGTTTGTATACAACAACTTTTTGGTACATTTCTTCTCCCTTCTCAAGGGATATAGTGGTAGAGATCATAAAACGCCCATATTTTTACGTTTTTATCATTACAGTATATATATTTATGGCATTTACAAAATTAGAGTTGTTCCTAATAAATCTGTCAGTCATTAGCAGCAAATCCCCTTTTTGTACCTGGGAGTTTTTGTTATTCTAGACTTTGACAAGGGCATCTCAGAGAGACAGCTGGCATTTTCTAGCTTTGATGAATGCAGTTTTCTTTCCTCTTTCCCGGCCTCTGTGCACTGCGTGTACACAGTGTGTCTCCTTCCATCAGCACATTATTGTTTTGTTATCCTTTGAAATATACATGAAGTTTAGTGGATGCACTGTTTACAGCATGAATATTTAATTATTGCTCAGCTCTGAACTTGCCAGGGAAGAAGAACAGACCTCACAGGTGAGAGCATAGGATGGGGGGACACTTTTTTTGAGGGTAATTGTTTTTTGTATAGATAAAATTTTCTAGTCAGTGCCTTTCAATATTTTAAAATATTTTAAAATAATTGTCATTGTAAATCACAATTGTGTGGATATGGAGTATGGAGAGCTAGAACTAGAATAATAGGAACAAGGGGATAAAGTAGAAAGACGAGGGGTCATGGAATAAGGAATGTGGTGTGCCGCAAAGAAGTTAATGGAAAGAACATTTACAAAGAATTATAAGTGATGGGTAGAAACAGACATGGCGCCAAGAACAGGAAGAAGATGAGAGACAGGTAGTCATCTGAGTATATAAGTAGGAAAATCAAGTAGGTTAGAAGGTGCAATAAAACTTTATGAAAAACATAGAGAAATTGGAAGATGTGAAAATCTTGGATTTAGCATAAAATGCAAAAATAATTTTTAAAAATCTGGATTATTTGATTAAAATGGAATCTATGGGAGACAGCCTGTCCGTAATTTGTAGCTTTCTGGATAACGGGTTTCCAGGTAACAGATCCCATACCTGTACCACAATTCTTGTTGATAGAAACAATGGCATAATGACCCCTACTTCCCAGTTGTATATTCTAATCATATGGCCTAAGCTTTCTTATTAGTTCAAGAGATTTTTATGAAGATAGTCCATACATAATAACAGATATCATTTTGTATGTTTATTATGAAAGGTCTACTTGAATTCCCTAAAAGGCATCTAGTGGGGTTACTTTTCACATGTCTGCCTGGGCATCTAAAAGATAATGATAATTACGGCAATTAGTATAAAGAGCCTGAGCAACATCCAGTTTGTTTCCATATCTATAAAAATTAGAAACATAATGGTTCCAATAAAGTTTTTTCCTACTCTTTGTTGATGTGTATTGGTTTTGCGACAACAATGAAATCTGTTTTCCTCTGGCCATCACTATACAGAGTCTAGCAGGAGTTCTTAATAGTGATGGGCGAATTTATTTGGCAGGTGTGAATTTGCGAATTTTGCCACTGGCGAATAAATTTGCGAATTTCCTGCAAAAATTCGCTGGCCTCAAAATGTTTGCCAGCGTCAAAGTTTTTTCGACGTTGGTGCCGGCGCCAATTGCGATTAACGGACGCCCATTTACTTTAAGGGGCAGATTTATCAAGGGTCGAATTTCAAAGTGAAAAAACTTCGAAATTTGACCATCGAATTGAAAAATTCGATAGTCCAAGTTTTTTTTTTGTTTAAATTTAGCTCGATCGAATTAAAATCATTTGATCGATCGCAGAAATCGTTCGTGCAATTTAATAGATCGATCAAATGATTTTTTTTAAAAAAACTTTGACTTCTAAAAACTTAGTCAAATGTTGCCTATAGGTTCTAGGAGGTCCCCATAGGCTAAAATAGCAATTTGGCAGGTTTAAGGCGGCGAAGTGTGGAAGTCGAAGTTTTCTAAAGAGACTGTACTTTGATTTTTGAATGGTCGAATATTTTTTTTTAATTAAAAAATTCACTTCTGCAAATTTCTCACCAGTTTCACGAATTTCGCGGGTAATTCACAAAATTCGTGGTGAAGAGGGACAAATTTGCCTATCACTAGTTCTTAGGATAAGTGGGAGTGGGAGTGGTAGGGGAATACTTCCACTATGTTGGTACTCAACCTACCTTAAAGGAGACATATAGGATACATGAAAAAAACCTAATTTGAAGGCAATTATGAGTAACATATGGTGTTGCTTTTACATAGTGCTAGAATTAATATTATCTTTAAAAATAGCCCCTTATTAGAGCTCCCTATAGATGTTCTCTGGTCCCTGTCTGTGTTTCAAATGAGGGGTGGGCGTGCCCTAATGGTGCCTGCCAGAAGCACAGTAGGAGGGGGACAGCCAATCACAGCCCTGCAGTCACACAAGCACGGACAGGCTTCAGTTCCCTATCAGGTCCTGCAGCTAGCTGAGCCTGAGAATTCAGGGAGCAGGAAGTGGAAGGGAGAGATTATTAAGGTTTTTGCGAAATATTCAATAAATCAGCCTGAAACACTACTTTTTTTAAGCACAATTCTTCTATATCTAAATGAGTATAACGCACTGGTACATTCTTATTTTATACACTGAATGTCTCCTTTAAGACCTAATGTGGGGTATTTGTTGGCTGATGACTTCTTTTGGTACTTGTTCCAAAAGTCGTGCCTTTTTTATGACAGTATATATTGAATTGTGCAGACTATGGATAGCAAACACATAAAAAACATTTTTGTATAGCCATTGAAAGTAAGATTGTTATATTTTATTGAGGCCAAAATCCCATTTGATACAGGAAAGAAAAATGTATGCGCCAGCCCTTAAAGTATTGTAGGCCCTAGAATCCTGTGTGCCTGTAAAGCAGAATGAAAGCACACCTTGGATAGCCGTCAGGTTCCGCTGAACATAAAGCCATGCCAAACACTTGAGCTTCATGAGGCAGTGGGAAAATGAAAAGATTATATAGGTCAATCGGCTTTTATCTGCTGTTAAATTCTGTGTGAGTGGATCTTTTGTTTGTGCTTGTTTGATCATAATCTTACAAACCATATAGATTTGGTGCTATCAATTCCAAGCAATCCCATTACCGGTCGATAAATACTAACACAGGCCAGGTCTTGCATCTGATGTATCAAATTAACAATAAAACCAATTTTTTTTCCCTTGCCTGCATGATGCTTATGTGCACGTTAATGAATCCTAGTAGCTGCAAATCTGATCTACATTAACCTTGAGATATTTATTACTTACACTCTCTATCGGTGTTTCGGTTTCTCAAAATCTATTATATAGCTTGGGAAATTTATAAGTGATCCACTTGTTCTTCAGTTTGCTATTGTTTTTGCTTTTACAGGAACATTTGAAAAGCAAATAATGCTGGTCATGCTCAGGTGTAGCCTTTAGACTTTTGTTTGCCTATTTACTAATACAGAAAAGGAGGATTTAATATGGTAATTGTATTCTAGCTTAATTGAAGTTCTTTTATTACAACCTACTTACTGTGCAAGTGTTTGCAGGTGCCACACGCCAACAATATGCTTTGAAACAATTCTAGAACTGTTTTTTGGAATACGTAGCATTTTATCAACAATGATGAAACACTACTGCCTAACTTTTTCCATGCAGTGGACTGAATATTCCCTATACCATTTGTAGTAGGTTTACAAGCTATTTTACCATTAGAATGTCCAATACTGGAATTTTTTAGAAGAAAAGGGGAAACAAATTGAATTTGTTTTAGTAAAATATGGCTACGTTTTTGTCAATCCAATTGGCCCAAATGCCAATTTCTTACAACATAGCCTGCAAGGAGGGTGGCCATTCAACAATCTCAGATGCCAAGGGCCCACCAGAAAAACTAAGGCTTAAGGCCCACTTTGTAAACTATTTTTACTCCTCTCCTGACTTAATCTCTATATTCTGCTTGTTTTTTTACTTTACATTCTATAATCTATCCTTCTATTTTTCCCCTTCGTCCCCTTACAGAAATAAGTAATGGCCATGAAATAGGCCAAATTGTTAGGAGCAGAAGGGCCCACTGACACCTGGGACCACCAGGAGTTATCCTTGTATCCTGGTGGGAACGTCCAACACTGCCATGAAATATACACTAATTAACAGACTGATTCATCAGTTGGTCTGCTTTTCTGTTTTGGCTGATCAGCTTTGATTTGACGAATACAGTATTTATTAGAAAAAGAGGCACCAACTCTTCTCACTTTAATTATTCCTCAGACGAATACAGTGATGATCAAATAGACAGACTAGTCCTCACCAAGCCCTTAAATAAGATAAAGCTAATCTTGCGTGACAAATAATGGACAGTATTTAGTTAACAAGGGATAAGCCAACATAAAGAAGCCATGTGTGAAAAAGCAAGAGCATTAAGTAAATGAAGCCATGTACTGATAATTAAGTGCACTTGATTATTTGGTCATCAGAAAGTGTTACCTCCTCAGCAGAACCTTTGGCAGTTTGGTCTGCAGAATTCAGATCTGTGTTAACACAATAAATTTAAAGATTAAATAACTGAGGAATTGTAAAATTGTAAAAAAACAAAAGCTAAACCATACAATGCACAGGCTTCTGTCAGCTTGTTAATATCAAGAGCAGACAGGACAATATGGGTTTCAACTTCGGGA
The DNA here is from genome assembly GCF_017654675.1 of Xenopus laevis. Classification (NCBI taxonomy): domain Eukaryota; kingdom Metazoa; phylum Chordata; class Amphibia; order Anura; family Pipidae; genus Xenopus; species Xenopus laevis. The sequence continues at coordinate 33,706,881 of NC_054387.1, forward strand.
AGAACTGAGACCAATAGTCACTTGTGTGGTCTTAATTTGTCCCCATTGTCTCCTTTGTCAAAATGAAGTGGTGATGATGTGGTGATGATTTGTTGAGGCTTTGCAGCAAGAGGACCTGATCTCATGATGATTGTCCACTATAAACTCCACCTATTCTAGGTGGGTCCATCTGTACAATACATAAAACCAGTTTTGAAGTTCCAGGCCTCAGACTAAATTAATTGATCTCCTCGAATTGGGTATTAAATAATCCTAAAAATATTGCCCGCAAATAGTTTACTTAAGTTATGGAAATATTGGGTTTGTTTACTCTTTTACAAATGGCTTATCCACGCAGGATTATTTTTGCAGAATACAACAACATTTGTTGTGTTTACGTGATTTTTCAAACCCCCGGTTGTACATTACTAAGTGGCTAACGCTAGCGTCAATTTCCTAGTGTTACTGCCTGCAGGGACATCGCCAATTTACTAATGGGCACAGGCGCCAATTCGCTACCAAAAGAGCCCAGCGCTAGTGGTCATTCTCACTCTATCGGCAGGTGACAATTCACTCTGGCGAATGGACGCTATTCTGCAAATTCACTAAAATGCGGATTTTACTGAACGTTACCTCTTTCGCCAGATTTGCCTTCGCCAGCTCAGACCAGGCGAAGTGCAATGGAGTACATAGATCTTCCTTAATCTTCAGTCACTTACATCATATTCTGTGAGTGGAAAATGCATCAAAGTTCAAAAAACACTGGTGACTTTTCCTTATTTCAGAGTGATAGGCTACAAAAGTCCTTAAAATGGACCTGTCACCAAGACATAAAAATCTGTATAATGAAAGTCCTTTTCAAATTAAACATGAAACCCAAATTCTTTTTTTCTCTAAAACATCCATACATTTTACTAAACTCATTTAAAAATTTCAGCTGTCAATCAAATATTGTCTGCCCCTCCTCTATGTCTCGGGCATAGAGGCGAGGCAGTCACTTACTTTAACTTTCCATTCAGTGCTTCCTAGATGTCACTGCTCTCCTTACATTTCCCCTTCCTTCTCATACTTTATTATTGTGTAGGATACCATGCATGGGCATTAGGTCCCCCATTCTGGCACAAACACAAGATTTTGGGGTGATTCATAACTTGCCTTGTCACAAAATGGCATCTGCCTGCTTACTATGATTGACTTTCAAGACTGAAGGAAACAATTTTTAAATAATAAATATAGTTTGAGTAAAGTTTATTTTGCACAACCAACATGATAGAAAAGAAATTGGATTTATTTCTTAGGGTGACAGGTCCCCTTTAAAAAGTATTTTTTGGTAACCAGATTTCTCCATACATTTTCTAACATTAACTTTACAGTGGGCTCATGTGTAGGGCATTATAACAACTGTATTGTCTTTATTAAGGTTCCTTGGACATGTGTAATAAACAGTGTAAATGTAAAGTATTTGCTGCAGCATATAACATAAAGAAGTCCGTACAACTTTAAATTTCCTGCCATATGCAAATTCGCCTGAGGGCAAGATCTCATTTCGCTATGCAGAAATGAACGCTAGTGTATCTTCGCTTTCAAATGCTTGCATTACTGAAGTGCAGCTAGCGAAAAGTTGCCAGCGTTCGGTGCCCAGTACAAAACTCTGCATGTTAGTGAGTTGGCGTTGCCTGATCGAATTTTCGTCTGGCGAAGTGTTGCGCTGGGTGCGAAGTGGACGCTGTCGAATTTTCTCCGGTTAGTAAATCTGCCCCTATGTATAGAGCGAACTGAATATGGCCCTACCTTATGAAAAGAATATAAGCAAAGAGTGCAAACATCACAAGATCTAGAAGGAATCCTAGATGATCATCTTAGTAAAGTTGTGTAAGGACGTTGTTGTTTTGGAACAGTAATGACTCTTAAAACCAATCATAGCAGCATTCCGGTCTTCCCTCAAATAGTTGTCTGGAGCCAGAAGATGGCAGTCACTGGCATTTTCTGCCGTTCAGGAAGGTTTGAAGAATGATAGTTCGATAGCACTGTTAAAGAACACGCCCAGCCTTCACTGTTGTTAACTTGCTTCTCTCCTTGATATGGAGAAGCCTCAAGCAGGCAGGAATTAATTGCAGTCTGTCCACCTGGGGATGTCTATTAAAAAGGGAGCTCACAGCAGAGAGAACATGTGTCAAACAGGGTCAGTTCCAATGCTAAAGAAGGGCATGCCTCTGTCAGGGAACTTGTATGCGGCATATATTATGCATAACATTTATGAATGAAAGGCTAGGGAATGTATTACAATACAGATAGTATAACTAATAAACCATTTAGGCAAATTCTCTAAAATGTGCATTGAACTATCCATTTAAAATATTTACTATTTAAAGCAAAAATAAAAAAAACAGCGGAATGATTTCAGTTTTTAAATTAGTATATTGGGAAATATCATTTCCATAGTCAGCAGCCCTATACAGGCAGGTCTGTACTGGGCCTGTATACAGGTATGGGATCTCTGATCCGGAATTACAGGCAGGCTGTCTCCCATAGACTCACATTTTAATCAAATAGTCCAAGGGATTTCCTTTTTTTTCTGTAATAATAAAACAGTTTTCAATTAGACAGCACCAAACAGTGACGTTTCTTTAAAAGGCCTTTATTAAAAAAGGGCAACAGCCTTTCCTCAAGCCTTTCCTCAAGCCTTTCCGCAAGCCTTTCCGCTTGAGGAAAGGCTGTTGCTTGCCTGAAACATCGCTGTTTATCTGTGCCTTAAGTATGTAATCCTTGACCTCTTATCCTCAATAATAAAACAGTACCATGTACTTAAACCCCACTAAGAGATAATTAACCTTTATTAGAGACAAAACATGCCTATTGGGTTTAATTAATGTTTTGATATTTCTAGTAGACTTAAGATAAAAAGATTCAAATCATTGAAAGATCCCTTATCCGAAAACCCCAGGTCCAGAGCATTCTGGATAACAGGTCCCATACCTGTACCTTACTGTGACCCAAACAAACCTTCTGATATCCTCATCCCTCCTTTTCTAAGTTCTGGTCTTGCCATAAATCAGTATTAAAGACAGAGGTACTAGTAACAGAGGTTATAAATGTGGTTTTCTCTGTTCTTTTGCAACTGGGAGATTTATTTGATATTAAGTTAAAAGAAATAATGAAGCTAATTATACCAGACCTACACATGCCTATAGTGATGTGCATTTGAATCTCAGCATGAATGCGTACAAAGGAACGAATGGAACCCATATTAGTCTATGTTAGAATGTAGAAGGGTTGCTCTATTTAAACAAACACAGCATGACATTTTACATTTATTTGATGCATATCAAGGTTGTAGTACAGTCTATTAAGGCACATAAAACCCCTTAAATATTATAATATCTAGCCAAAAAGAATTCTGGTGTATTAGCTCCAATACTCTTGTAAAAAAATACCTCCATGACCCAGTGGCCCCAGCAATCTATGACACAGTGAACCCAGAAATATATTAGATAGTGACCCCAGCACTATATGACACAGTGGCCCCAGCACTATATGAGACAGTGACCCCAGCAATATATGACACAGTGGCCCCAGCACTATATGAGACAGTGACCCCAGCAATATATGACACAGTGGCCCCAGCAATATATGAGACAGTGACCCCAGCACTATATGACACAGTGGCCCCAGCACTATATGAGACAGTGACCCCAGCAATATATGACACAGTGGCCCCAGCACTATATGACACAGTGGCCCCAGCACTATATGACACAGTGGCCCCAGCATTTCATAACACATCGGCCCTTAAGGCTGTTCATTGAAAAATAAAATATTTCATCAGGAAGTAATGATTCAGATGTGTAGTGGTGCCCTGCGCTGCTGTTGATTCATTGAAAATGAATGTGAGAACAGTCATATAAATTTACATATTTATCAGTTTCATTGAGATAAATCAGAAAAATGAATGCTTCTGGATTCCCTTATTAGATCTTTCATAAATCTGCCCCTAAATCACATCTATATTGATACTTTTATGGTTGATACAGTTTGAGACTGATACTGTATGTGCTGAAAAGAGTAGGCTAGACATTCATATTTTAATGCAACTGAATAGTGTTTTGCATAATAAATGATATTGACTTTTAGACTGACTTTAGTACCACTTTGTATATTTTCAATGTATATGATATAACTGCATGCATTTGCACTGGATATTAGGGCAAATGTTTCACTTAGTATATCCAAGGAACTATTCTGATATCCTACAGTGTCACTCAGAAAAGTCTTTACAGAATTTGTATCTTGGCTAAATTAACAAGAGACCTACAACTATGCTTTTCTTTTTCTTGTGAGAGGGAGCCTGGCAGCTTTAGTCTCCTTTCCTTGCCCATGTGATTAATGAATTATTTACAGGTCATTGACTGCCAGAGGAATGATAGAGATCAGATTTTTCCTTCCCATTCATTCATTCCACATCATTGACTTTGCTTCATGCCCAAGCTCATTAGCAGAGATGAGTGAGTCAATTCATGTTGAATTCGGATTTAGATTCATGTGCATTTTTTGCAGTTTGGGTGCTTTGAATTATTGTGTGAATTTTAGATAATTTGTGAACATTTAGTCACAGGTCTGCACTGCTTTGCAGAGTAACAGTCAGTTGTCTGACTGTGGCCAGTTAACAATTCTCTGTGCAATGAAGAACTGCAGAAGAACGAAGCTGGTTAGAAAGAGGCGCTCAAGCAGAAGGAGGGATAGAGAATATAACTGGATGGGCAACATTTGTTTATTGCAGTGATATACCCAGCCAAGCAGCTCCTTGCTTTAATCATTTTACTGCATAATGAATGTAAGGTTTTGTTCGGCTGCTATAGGTTGCTGCCTTGGGACATAATTTGAACAGTTTTCGGAAATGGGCCTCACAGTGTCATGATAGATATTTGCAAAATAAAGACTAAAATACAGATTGTCTGGCCATACATGGGCTAATGTTGTCTGGTACTTCAGCCACTCCTGAAAGAGTTGACCATGACTACACCCACAAAAAACAAAAAATCCCTGTATCATATATGTTTGGGGCTCACATAGATGAAGAATGTTGTTGAAGGAAAACTGCACTGGGCCATGGACGCAGTCTTCTCCAGACAGGTCACTATTGACCCCTAATGCCATCTGAAAAAAGGCCAGAAGATAAGATTAGCCAGATACAAAATTGGGCAAAGAGGCTCTCATTTGGCAACCTGCCCAATTGAAATGTAAAAATATACAAGTAGGTTGAAAATCTTTTTCCCCCAAATCAAATATTTTTCTATTTTCTAGATAGTAATAACTAGTATGTAAATGCTAAGTAATAATTTTTCTATTTTGTTTTAATCTTTTTTTTGGTTTAATTTTCACTTTAATGTGCAACAGACTGACTGACAGATTGTTTTGTAAATTGTCAGGTGCCTACACTCCAGTATCCATAGGAAATTCCAGTGTATCACATACATGTGATTTCCTACAGAACAATAAATTGCTCCCACCTTGGATTCAATTGGGCCAGTACAGCATGGTAGAAAATGTGTTTTTTTTTTCCATTATAGAATTTGTGGCATTTCTGTTTCTTTAAAAAGGGCAAATTGAGAATTTTTCAAAAAAATGACATACATCTGGGGGCAAATTTACTTAAGGTCGAATATCGAGGGTTAATTAACCCTCGATATTCGACTGTCGAAGTTAAAAGGATTTAGCGCTATTCGTTCGATCTAACGAAATCCTTTGATTCAAAGGATTTTAATCCATCGATCGAACGATTTTTGTTCGACCTAAAAAAGAAGGACCTTCCCCATAGGCTAACATTGACTTTGGTAGCTTTTAGGTGGCGAACTAGGGGGTCGAAGTTTTTTCTTAAAGAGACAGTACTTCGACTATCGAATAGTCGAACGTTTTTTAGTTCGAATCGTTCGATTCGTAGTCGATGGTCGAAGTAGCCAAAAAAAACATTCGAAATTCAACGTTTTTTTTTATTCATTCCTTCACTCAAGCTAAGTATATGGGCCCCTTAAAAACACACCAAATAATTATTTTTTTTACCATCAACATATTACACAGCAACAAGCAAATTCATCATCCACATCAATCCCTTCCAGTGGAATTATAATCTAAGGTACCAGCCATGGGGGGCAGGTTCATCAGGAGCCAATTGTCCTGCCTCTATGGTTTTGAAGTGGGACGAAATATACAGTACATCGGGAAAACTTGCAAACTCCATGCAGGCACTCCCCCAGCACTGCAAATGCTAAACACTGTCTCACCTTTGGATATACTCATGTTTATTAAGTAGGGAACCTTGAGTTCAAGATTAAGGGCAGAGACAGGTGAGAAGATTCGGGGAGATTAGTCACCTGGTGACAAATCGCCTCTTCTTCGGGCGACTAATCTCCCTGAACTGCCTTCCTGCCGACTAGATTCGAAATAGCCGGCGGGATGGCACTCGGAGCACTTAGTTTTCCGAAGTTGCCCGAAGTTTTCCCCTAGTCTTCTCGTCTGTCTCTGCCCTCAAACTGTCCTTATCTCAGCCAAGAAAACATACATCTGAACTGCTGAGAATAAGGATAAACACTTGTAAAAGTTCACTGCTGATAACTGTGCCCAATAAACATTCTGGATAATTCTGCTGGCAGTCATAAAATCCTTCTCTCTGTGGTTTATTAACACAATTACTTTCTTTCTAAATGCTCATCTGCGTAAATGTTGAAAATATTTCTTTTTTTCGGACCGTAAATGTAAATCGAAATTCACATTTTGCCTGATAAATATCTGGGGAGAAAAATGCAAAAAGTTTTGCCAAAGAAACGCTGTAATTTTTAAAATACATTAGATTCCCGTCTTTGTTAAATTAGATGGAGACGGTGCCGAGCCGAGAATGCTCCTTATTGCGAGCAGAAAAGCAAGCTGCTCGTAAAAGTCAGTGCAAAAGCGGAAAACTCTTGCCCTGATCATAATTCATAAACATTTCTCACACTTGCTGACAGTGCACAGGATAACCAGAAGTACCGGCACAGTATTGGCGCAGTATATTATGTTTTATGGCTGCAGTGCAGATGTTTGCACTTTACCATTATAATATACTGTATATATGTATATATATGTGTGTATATATATATATATATATATATATATATATATATATATATATATATATATATATATTAGATTCACTGGGACTGCTCAAGTTCATTGGATATTTTGCAGAATGGCCAGTGGCGTAACTAGATATTACTGGGCCCCACAGCAAATTATTTTTCAGGCCCCCAAAATGTTTAGAGGTTGACTTGTTTCTCCAATATTTATTGAAATTGTATATGAATTAGGGCCTCATTGGGCCCCTATACCTCCTGGGCCCCCCTGCGGGTCTGCTTCCTCTATAGTTACACCCCTGAGAATGGCTTGCAATTCCAATATCTATCTATCCAATTATTATAGGTGGGCTATGCCTTCGCCCACGTCAGCAAGATAAGTATTGACACACCCACTGTACAAACTTCTTGGTCAAAATGTAGCCATTTAGGAGTTTCTGCATCAAATGAACCTTACAGGAGCAGCTCTTTTTTCTCCAAAGTAGATCCCAAAGCCCTCAAACATTCATCATACACAACCAGTGTCTCACAAACATCCATTACATATAGTGCCTCACAGTGAACCCTAATGCACATCATGGTGACTCCAAATGATGCATGGGGCCATTACAATGGCTAAACCTATTGGAATCTTTTTTTTTAAAAAAGCATCATGTATCTTGCATATGTGATGCCACAAAACACTTTGCCATGCTGCCATTCTTTTATGAAGCAGTTGGGTTGACAGCTTTGAGATACACTCAGTACAAATGAGAAAGTAGAAGGAGCTAAATGCTGAAATTCTAAAGCCCCAACCCAGAGCAAATAAGATCAAGGACGGGGCAAGGTGTCAATAAATACCATTCAAATGCTCAGGTTAATTTAGGAGCTGTGAAGTGCTCTAGAGATCCAGATCCAATATCCATAAAGGCCTTTTAGGTCCTTTCACAGTTTGATTCTGGCATTACCATGAAATTACCGTCATCTGCAGCTGTTAAAAAAAAAAAAAAAAAAACAGCAAAGAGCCTCCTTGCTTAGCGGTGAAGCAGTATCTTTTTGTAAATTGAATCAGTGTGGAAAACAGTGAAGCGAGAAGTTTGGGCACTTGCCAATCTCCTGCAATGACATTTAACGTGCCCATTGTATGATTCTCTATCTTAGTGGCAAAGATTGGCGGGCTCTGCACATTTCTTTAACTCTACAGTATTTTATATTGTTATATAGCAATAATGATGCCACCCTGTATATGCATTGGATGCCTTCATACATGTGAACTTTTAAAGCATATCTTCTATACTGCTTTGTAGCTTACACCATGATTAAATGAATGAATCCATGCCTTACATTGCCGGCCAAAACCCCTATTAACTTAGCAGCAAACTTCTTCTTTACGAGACCAACCATTTATATGCACTGTGCAACTTAAAGGCATACTGTAGTCTTATCCCATTTCTTTATGTTTCCATATGTTTGTAAAGTGTATGCTGAATGGTTTTCCGTCAGGTGTTCGTAAAGTTTTATATTCACAAGTATCTCTGATCTTCTCTGCTTCTAATGAGACCAAGTATCTCTGTAGTGCTTCTATAATAAGGGTGTGTGTATTTGTGTTTCTTTTCCAATGAGGCCAAATATAGCTGTAGTACTTTTGTAATGAGATGTTTTGATGGTGTTTCTACGAGTTCAATAGTGTTCTTATAATGAGCCTGTGTGTGTCTTTAGTGCTTCTACAATGGGACCAGATAACTCTACAGAGCCTGTATAACGATTGCAAGTATGTTTGTAGCGCTTTTTTAATGAGTTAGTATGTCTATACTTCTTGTAAAATAGGGCTGAGTATCTCTATACATAATGAGACAGATTACTTCTATAGTGCTTCTATAATGAGGATTAGTATCACCGACGCGCCCCATTAAGGCTTATAATGAGAAATTCTATGCTACCCATGTATTGAGATTGAGTATACCTATAGTGCGGTCGGGTAAATTTGTACTGCAAATGATTCCATTGCACTTTAATATATTTATAGATACCTGAATTCTGCACCTTATTTGCCAACAGATGCCATGGAGCAAACATGAGTAGTCTGATGGATTCTGGGAAAATCTGCAAAGTGCGTGTGGCCTTTAGAAACGATTGGTAAAATATAAATGCAGTACACCGGCACAGCTGAGTTAGCTTTAATATATGCAGTCTGAATCAGCAGTGTTCAGTGTCGTCATGTACTTTGTTATTACAAGTTATAGAAGATGACCATAGTAGAGTCAAACTGGTAAGTGAATGTTTTTTTTTATAGAGATGGGATATCTCAGCACCTACAAGAGTTGCTTTTGTGTAGCTGTGGTTTGCTTGGTACTAATCCTGATCCATTCATCCATTTTGGAAAGAGCCATACCTTTTCTCATCTGTCCAGTGAAGTAGCTTCATCATGATCTGCCAGACCTCAACTGATTCCTACTGAAAATTAATTAACTGAAAGGGGCAGATATGGACGGCAGTAGTTCTGTACCATTTACTCACAGTATACAACTGGTTGCTGGAGGCGTCATCGTTTTTCTTTCTTATACTAGAATTTTTTTCTAAGGGTTCTACAGAAATGAGAGACCATTTGCCTCTTTGTTTTGTAAGCTTTATATCCATAACATATTGGAATCAAGAAGCCATGAGGGGTATAGCTTGATAATAAGCAGTAATGGAAAAATGCAGGTATAGCTGCAAATCCCCAACTCCTTGGGGCATATTTGTCTGGTTAAATTGTTTTTCGCACTCAGCTAACCATTTAGGGACCATTCATACTATGGTTGAGTGGGTGGGTGGGTTGGGGGGGGACTGTCATGATATAAATCAATCTCTGTAGGATTAGTTGCAGATTTACATCTAGAAATCAATATACAACAGCGAAAGACCAGGGAAAAGTAACCCTCCCACACACAAAATGAGAAATGCTTTGCACCATATTCCATCTGTATTCCATTGTTTTACTGTACATCTTTCTATTCATGTTTCTCTTCTGTTGTGACCTCTTTTCTACATTATGCTCAGGCTCATTTCATTCAGATCCCTACATCATATTGCCAGTGCCAGAATGACACAGTGAAAGACCTCATGCAGGAACATTTGTGGCCCACTCATGTTTTAAAAATGACTAAAAATCTATGTTTGCCTATTTAGAACTCAATGAGACCCTAAAAGTGAAGCTGCATCTCTACTCCTCCTGTATCCCGACCTATAGAACTTAAACTTGAGTTACATTTGGTCGCATTTCAGTTTTGATTTTCAGGAGACCTTGTTATTGTTCTCTTTTTTGGCTGCCACATTCTCTCTACCTTTCTAGCAATCCAGCAACTTGTGATATTCTAGGTATTTATATTTGTTTGCTCATTGGCTTTGTTTATGCTTCCTTTATATTTTTTACATCATTCTGCCATGATGTTGTACACCTTGGGGGCCTGTTATTCAGAGAGCTCGAGACCTGGGGTTTCCAGATAAAGGATTTTACCATAATTTGGATCCTCATAATCTACTAAAAAAATGTAAACATCAAATAAACTTCAACAAGGAATTATTTGATTACAATGGAGTCTATGGGAGATGTCCTTCCAGTAACTCGGAGCTTTCTGGAATCTGGATGACACATTTCCAGATAACGGATCCCATACCTGTAGTTCTTATCTGTCCCAACAGCAAGTTCCTCTAGTCCGTTAAACCATTTGCCTTGCAGGGGACCATGAATACATTGGGCTTTTATGCTGGATGAATCACTTCTGCATCTTCTGCTTTTTCCTGGTGCCTAAATGTAATTATCCCATAATAGTGATTTTAGCTCTTTTTTCACACACGTCAGCATTATTTAAAGTCAGTTCCTGAGGTTTTCTCTGCCGGTTTTCAAATGAGCTAATGTTTCTACATTTATAAGGGCATGTTTTTTTTTCCCTTTGGTGCAGAGGTTAAACTCTATTCTTATTGTCGGGTGTTTTAATGTAGTTATATCCAAACCCTTCTCACTAAGCTTTGCTGGCTGATCTATCTGCCACTTTCTTATTTGTAAATTTAGGTTAATTTAACCTAGGCTTATTCACTGTTGGAGAGAACCCCTCTCACCCACCCAAGTATTTTGGGGTTTAAGGCATTCATAAGATATTGGGTGCCTTGATTGAGTTGTTTAATATGGATGTTCAAGTGCAATGTCAATACTTATATTGTTTTTGTAGAAAGGCTACAGGCATATATATCTATATAATTAGATTTTCAGCCGTTCTTGGTTGTGCAATTGTGATATCAGTCTATAACCCCTGTATGCATGAAGACCAGCGAGAAGAAGAGGCATATTCATGACATATACATGTCTGTATTCAACGACCATTCTGTCTGTATCAATCACACAGCTTAAATGAAAAGCAATTGTCTGCAAAAGGGAACCCTATCTAGATATAAGGAACACCTCAAAACTAGGAATGGAGACTTGGTTGTATACAGAATGTATGGAAATCTGGAGTGATTGAGCACCCTACATGAAGCCTACTATTTAAACATGAATCGAAACCACTACTATTGTTTTGCAGCAAATCAGGCAAGAAAGAAGAATTGTTGATTTAAACTGTAGACTATGCCATTGCCAGAGCTCTCTGGATAAAAGCGTTTCCAGATAATATACAGCATCCCAGACCGGCACAAAGCAGCAGGAGCTGAAATAACTAAGGGGTGGGTTTTGTAACTTATTTCAGTCAGGAAGAACATTGAATGATCACCAAGTCTTGCCTTATCCTTATGTGCCCATTCATATGTATAAAAACAGCTTTGCGATAGCTGTCTTACTCTGCTTCACAGATGCCACTGGCAGCCGCATAAGAGTGTTAAAGCACAATTATGTCTTGCGCTGATTCAGAAGCCAACTGCAGTTTTGCTACTATTAGGCAGTGCCTGTCAAAACAGATGAATTGCTGAGCAACACACATGATAAATAGCTACCACCAAAAAGGGAGAGAAACTATTTCCAATGCAAAATATGCAGAGATTAATGCTGAAGAAGCAGAGCATCCGGGAGAAGGCTTGGCCCGCTCCCCATGAACGTTTTCTGACTTCAGGACGTTGGTTATCGTAGTCAGTTGCTTTTAAGGTTGTGTTATTTTTGTATGACGAGTGACCAGACTTGTGCACATCCTAGGTACAGAATTTTTTTTTTTTCAAATCCTAAATCCTGATGAGATAAGGGAGAACATTTGCATAAACTAACTGCAGTTATTGTAGTCCCCTAAATATATTTGGCAGCTGATTATCAATTTTCCCAAATGAGTAGGTTCCAAATCAAACAGTTGACCACTGTGAGAATCACCTAAAAGCTGCTGACTTGTGTGGATAACGGGTGTCCAGGTAATAGATGCCATACCTGTACAAGATAATGATGGGTGTCAGGGTTATACATCCCATACCTGTACAAGATGACACGTCAGGATAATAGTACCCATACCTGCACAAGATAATGCAAGTGTCAGGGTAGCTGATAACATACCTGTAAAAGATAATGACGGGGTCAGGGTAATATATCCCGTACCTGTACAAGATAAAGGGGGCAAATTTTCGCCTGCGAAGGATTCACCACACTTCGCACCTCTTCGCCAGGTTCAAATTTACTAGCACTACTCTAATTGACTAAAATTCAAAGTTGCGTCTCTGCAGCCAAACACTAGTAAAGTTTTGCGAGAGTAAATTCGTCGGTGTGAGCATTTCATAGCAAACTTTCACTAACGTCCATCTCTGCCTAGGGAAACTTTTGGTACACTTACTCAACTTGAATAGGACTGGAAAATATAGGTCATATTTATGTCTTTATTAGTGATGTTGGTGCAAATGCTTGAAGGGATCACTTGTTAAAAATGTTCAAGGAAGTAAAATAATAATAAAAATAAGCCCTCCCTAAAACAAGTGTGGCATGCCCCTCAAATGGTTAAAACAAACATTTTTAACATTTACAACTTATAAATATTTTAAAAATTTTTATAACTTTCCAGCATACAGGATATGATGTCACTGACATAAGGGCAGGGGCACACGGGCAGATTTGGGGAGATTTAGTCTCCTCGCAACTAATTGCCTCGACAATGTATTTGCAGCGCTTCGATTTCCGAAGTTGCCCGAAGTTTCCTCATGAGGCAACTTCGGGAATTGAAGTGCTGCAAGTGCCCGTTGCACTGGCGTTTTCTCATTATAGCTGGGGGAAGGCAGTTTGGGGAGATTGTCACCCTGAAGAAGAGGCGATTAGTCACCAGATGACTAAATCTCCCACGAATCTGCCCGTGTGCACCTGCCCTAAGATTGAGGAGGATGTAGCTTCATCTTATCAGTTCACTAGATCTAAGCTGGTGAAGGAAACTCTGTGGAAAGAGGTTACGTAATGGAAAATTCGCACTTTAGTGAATTTCTGGCAAAACGATTGTTCACCTGAACGAAAATTCGCCTGGTGAAACTTTGTTAGCGTTGTTCTCTTTCGCTAGCGAATTGTCCTCTACGACTGCTAGTAAATTGCCAATGTCCCTATGGATCGGAATACTGGCAAGTTTTCACTAGCGACGGGCGCTTTGCCCTATAGTGAATTTGCCACAATGACAGGTATTAGGGTGATATATATAATATACAAGTTAATGGCTGGTGTCAGTGTAATAGTTCCCATACCTGCATAAAGCAATGAAACTGCCTTTATAAATTGTAAAACAAACAAAGCAAAAAAAAAAAAAAAATATGGGAATGTTCCTGGATGGCCTTAAAAAAAACATGTAGAGTGTATGTACATGTAAGCATGGTGCGCATGGAGATGGGACATTTCTGGATTCTCTCATGCATGTTAGGCCATTGTTTTTATCTTCATAATTTCCAATAAATATGTAGTAGTTTTTTTAATACAGTGGCAGAATGCAGAGATATCCTTGCACATACCCAAAACCTATTCTGCCGTGCTTATCTTTCTCTTTTTGGTTGCTTTTCCAGGTCTAAGAGCTAGTTAAGCTACCTGATCTGTGTCTTGCGGTACTTACACAGGTTAGAAAGCTACATCTTGCAAGAAGGGGGGATGGAGCATGTGCTCATAAAGCCTGCAGTGCTGAAAAAACACTGAACATATTTAAATTGGCTGAAATACAATAAATTGCTATTCCTTTGGGTAGCGCAGTAGTTGATATCCATCTGCAACCATGCACTGCACAAAAACGGATTTCTCTCTCGCTATAGCTCATTTTGAAGCTTGCTGGTCAGACATGAATGCATTCTTTCTGTGTGCCCAAAATGAACACTGAAATGAGAATGTTTTATAGATCCAATTTTACATTTCTCCCTGATATATATATATATATATATATATATATATATAGAGATATAGAGATATATATATATATATATATATATATATATATATATATATATATATATATATATATATATATATATAGATAGATATATATATCATTAAACAAACAGGTATAACAAGGCTCTAAAGAGCCACCTGGCTGTTCTGCAGCTTGTTACCTATCTATTTAGCTACTATGTTATATATACTTGAAAATACCTAGCGTAAATATTACCGACCCATGAAAATAGAAATAAAATGTGGCTCGGCAGGTGTAGATACTGAACTGAATTACTAGACGGATGTTCTAGTTTCAGTCCAGTGTCAGCTTATTGGGCTAGTGTCCACGTCACCTTATTTGACTCTGCCTCAGGCACCAGACACTAAATTTGAAGGTATTTTGGGACATGGTTTGACTGTGGCTATAACATACTGGAAGTAAAGCTGAAAGGTTGTAGCCCCTCTAAGGCATCGGCGCTCTCTATGATAAATGAGGGTTAGTGGGTTTAGTTATTATCAGTGCTAAGAATAATGTAATTATAAACAACCTTACAGGCAAGTAATAACAATTCTCTGCCTCTCCAGACATAGAAATAAACCGTTGCAGATCTCTATCCTTCCCTAGATTATATGTTCCCACATGTAGAATACTGTATGTCGATTAACCTGACAGTTGCTCGGCTGACGGTATGAGAAGATGCTAGGCAGAGAACGGGTGCTAATAATCTGACAAGACGTTAGCCAAGGAAGGTAATGTGGGTTTAAAAAAGAATAAATCTCTTAAAGGAGGACTGAAGCCTAAAAAATAGCAACTAGAAATGCTGTATTTTATATACCATATACTTACTGTACTAACCCAATTGCCCCTATTACAGTAATAATCCATGTCTTCAGTGTTGTACATATCCAATTACCATCTTCTGATCCATCTTTTTGAGTGTCAGCGACTCTGCACATGCTCAGTACACTCTAGGCTGCTGTTAAGAAATGAGTTCAGGGGTTGTTCAGAATCATCATCACAATAGCAGAAAGTGGGGTCGCAAAACGAATTCTGCAAGCGCTAGTTTTTGTACTGTCCTGTTATTACTAAGCAAGCCTTGTGTTGTGAATTTTATATTGTGAGTCGGTCCCTAAGCTCAAGTAAGTGACCAGCCCAGAGCATGTGCTGGGTATTAGCAGAAAAGAAGATGAGGCGATACTGGGGGCATATTCGGAGGCACAGATCTTCACTACACTATTCGGGATGGTACAAAGGCTTGTAATATAAGGTATAGCATTTCTAGCCAGGTTCATTGGTTTGATTTCATTGTTCCTTTAAATTTAGCTTTTATTTGCTAATTATATAGGATAAATCATGCATTATTATGATCATCCTTTATTTACAGAACACAGATCTTTACAGAGATTATTCAGTAGGCACACTGTAGCAGGCAGTTCAGTATAGCAGCTATAATAATGCCTGTGTGTGTATAAATATATAGAATGTATATTTATTTTTGGCAGTTCAGACAGTATTTATGCACCTGTTTTTTTACATAAGCCCAACGGAATGAGCTCATGTCAAAAAGGGGGTTGTTTTTTTCCCTTGACTTTATCGATTTTAAGCTCCAATCTGAATGTGAATTCTAATTTTCGTAAAGTGCTGCATAATAGCTAAATAAATAAAGGATAATCGTAATTACCGTCTCAGAGATTCATGAACGTGGAAAGACCCGAGCGCAACTTTATAAATAAGTATATGCAGTCCATTTATACACAACCGACGCCACACTGCATAAGACCGTAGTTTAATACTGCTTACTGCAGAGCTTAAGTTACTGTGTATCCAGTAAAGCAAATCATACGTATTACTTCCAATTTCAGCCACCAGTCCTAAAATAAAAAATGAAATCACTTAATGCTGAAAAAAAAAAGATTTGTTGTCGAGGCTCAAACCCAATCATTGTTCATTCAATGCACACACAGTTGTTGCCCCTATAGACAGTTATAGACGATTAGGGAGCGTCAGGAGGCCACAGTGGGGTTCTGCTGCCTTTTCTGGTGCTGGCACTCAATGCAGAAAGCAGCATTCCCTGGGGAACAAGTTCGCACTACGGGATGTTCTCTTGTGCCCCTTAGCGCTCTTGCACTTATACCCCCGGGAATGAAAAATGAACCCTTTTGTATGCTCTTACCTCCCAACATTTTAGAAATTGAAAGAGGGACAAAACATTTTGGCCATGCCCATTTTTGTGACCACACCCCCTAATTACCATGTTTATTTAACAAAATTTGGAAGGTTATGAAAGTTTGAACACATTTCTGCGGTTTTTATGTGCTATTACAGTTTCGCTAATGAAGGTGAATTGCCCTTTAAGCTGCAGGTCAGTTTCCCCAACAGACCTGCTTATCTTAAATTGTTACACTTGTTTCTTTGCTTATCTTAATTTGTTACAAATAAGTGCACCTACAACATATTCTGGGCTCTCTGCCAAAAGCCAATTAGGTTTTAGAAAAATATCTTTTTCTGGCTGTTCAGTGCAGTAGATCAAAGAGAAAGTCCTATTCACCGATATGAGGAGCCCAACCTCTACATTTTGGCCCAACGTCATCTTAACACCCACCATTGAAATGACCTATAAACCTCCCACAATTTAGAGGCAGAGGGGTGTGGCCAGAGGCGGAGCAGACCGAAACACACCCACATAAACATTGTGTTGAGTTAATATCTCTTTAGTGTTGCTGTAGCTCTGGAATATATATATATATATATATATATATATATATATATATATATATATCTCCTTCTTTGAAAACCTTTTCTTTTATACTTTCAGCATCTTTCCTGAAGCCCAGTACTATTGTCATAATTCTGTTATATAAAATACATTCCAACACAGAGCACATTAAGTCCTTGGCCTATAAAGTTTCCAAATCTGCCACTAGATGAGTCACCATAGGGAAATTCTTCATAACGCTACTCTTCAAACCATCCCTTTATCATTTCAAAGAGGCCATTAGCTCCCTAATTCCTCAGCCTTTATATGCTGCGGCCTTCACTCATCACCTTTCTCTATAATGGAGCATTTATGTCACTGTTCTCTTATCTATTAAATAAAGGTGGCCTTCATCAAATATTGAACTGGGGAGTCCTGATAGATTCCCAGCAATTTACTATTTTCACCATTTATGGACTTTCCTGACTGTCGTGAACATTTGGAACTGCTAATTAAAGGGCGCTTTATTTGGTTCTGTGCTTTTTGCTCAGAATGGTGGGGTGTGAAGCATTTAAAGGGAAAATTAAGATATTTACAGTTCAAAGTTCAAATCTGCCATTTTTATTCTCTAGTTATAGGACATATGCACAGGCTAGAGTGATCTTACAGCTGATTGGACAAGAGGGGCTGCTGGGAAGTTGATTCAAAGTGTATTGACGTTGCAGTATGGTATAGATTGATGGTCTTCTCACATGGCGTTGCTTAAAATATCTTCTCACCATATTATTTGAAGTTGAATTTAAATGGTTAAGTGTTAAGCAGCGAAAGCCCTGAATAGCTGATAACCCAACAGACTTTATTAGAATAACTCTTTGTAGCAAAACAATTCTGACATGTCTCCTACAAGCAGGAATATGGAATCAAGCAATGCAACCAGATAGAATTAAGCCCAGTGATTCATATTCTCATGCCAGTAAGTATGCGACTACATTAAAAGACGCGGGAATAACAGCCTTAATGTCCTAACAAAAGTCTTGAGCAAACAGAGATTGCTTAGAAATGTTAGTGAATTGACCCATGACCTTGAATAACTGGCAATTAGCATTATACATCAATTGAGTGCAGTATGTGAATACAAAACTTGACCTTTAATCCATCTAAAATACAGTGCTACTACCACTGTCTAACTATATGAAGTATGACCTCAGATGGCCAGCAATTGGTTCTAAAATGACAGATTAATGAACGAGTAGAGGGCCTGAAGGTTATGATAAAATGGCTGTTATGGTAGTAAGGGACACAGAAGATGATACATGATGAGAAAGTTACAGTAGGACGAGGAGTGGCTGAATGGATGTTTAAGGACTAATGTAATGGGATACAAGCGTGTGGTTAGTAGTCAAGCAGTAATGGAAGGCAACATTAATAATGGAGGGAAATGAAAATGTATATTACATAGAAAAGGCCTTTACTGGGAAAGGCCAACCTGAAGAAGAGAAACATGTTTCAGCAACTGCAAATTAACTTCAAAGAATCAGTCTTGGGAAGATAAAAATATAGGGAACTAGAGAAACCAAACAAAACCGACTGTATAATTGTACGTTGAGTGGAATGGAGTACATGGAACAGAACCTCCAATAGACAGGCACATTCATAAAGTGTTATTGACTAACGTTCGCTGTTGCAGAACCCTGGTCCTCCGCTTGAGTCTCTCACACTCCAGGCGATCATATATAAATGAACACGCAAAAGGGATCATATCTAAATAAGTATTCACAAGGTATGGCTGTATACCCATTAGCATCGATCATTACTACAGGCAATGAACTTCTGTGACACGCCATTAACTTGTTTGTTAGATCAGATGTCAGAGATTCAAGCAGAGTGATGAACTAGAACCTTCTGCTCTAGGTTATTAAGGTCGGACCAGGGAGAATAATATACAAGGAACTGGCATTCATTTTAAATAGATTCTAAACCCAAATGTAAAATTTTGAGCCTAATGAAAGTATGTTCTCCAATATACATTTGTTACACAATTTAAATTCTGATTACATGAAATTTGGGGTTTTTTATCCCCTTTTAAATTAATATACTTAGCCAGGAGACAGTCTGTTTATTTATGAACAGTGCAGAGGGAGTATATTGAAACCTTCATTGTGGCCTTTGTTTATTGCAGGTCTGGCTCCAAAACAGTTGCATTATGTAAGATCTTTAAACCGACTACATTTAGAACCACATTCTTCTCATGTTTATGCCACTTAACATTAAAACACACATCTGTTTTCCTTCTTTACATGACAAGTAAAGGCCAAATTAAATAAAGGTAATTAGATTAGTATTAGGGCCTAGGGCTGCTGTGCATCTTCTCATAGCCTGCAGGCACGTCTGTTATTTTATAGTTTCATTCAAGCAGAAGTTCCCCTTCTGTGCTCCTCCATCATGGCCCATCTCCTTCACTTCTGCACATGCGCCACACCTGGGACTTGGGAAAGGAGGGATATGCCAAAGGAGCCTGGAAGGTAAGATCTGTGTGCCTTGGTGGCTTCGACTGAACTATACCAACCAGTCAACAGTTCGTAAGAGTAGAGTAGAAGTGTCTCAGAATGAAAACAATTTAAAAAATCACTGACGTACATATATCCCTTAAAGGAGAACTAAAGCTTAACTAAAGAAGTAGCTAGAAATGTTGTAAGTTATGTTTTGGGGGTCTGTACCAGCCCAAGGCAACCACAGCCCTTTAGCAGTAAAGATCTGTGTCTCCAAAGATGCCCCAGTAGCTCCCCATCTTCTTTTCTGCTGATTCACTGCACATGCACATCTGTGCTGCTGTCACTTACTGAGCTTAGGGACCCACTCACAATATACAGTACACATAGAATAGAAATGTCACAATATAAGGCTGATTAGTAATTAATACAGATAATTACTACATGGCAGCACAGAAACCAGTGCAATTAGCATCAGAATCGAATAATCAGCCCTGTAGCATCATCTTATATTACATACAAGCCAACCTCATTTTCTGCTTGATAATTTGCGATGACTCTAAGCTTAGCTTCTCAAATCATAAGGAGCATGTGAGAGTCGCAGACACTTTCCAAGATGGTGACACAAGTTTGAAGTCCTGGATCATGGCTGCTATTGAGAAGCTGAAACTTTAGGCTGGTGCAATAAGTTTAGTGTGTAAAATATGGCCTGTTTAACCATATTCACTTTTAGGGTTTAGTTCTCCTTTAAGAAGTCGTTTTGGCAGAAAGTCCTGCATACCCTGCAGATAGCTTGTCCAGACAAGAGTTTACAGTCTTCCCTTGCCCTCCATTGGTGAATGTGGGGATGATTGGCTGACCCAAAACATACTTCTCTCTCCAGGCTCCCTTGACATTGTCTTGGTTGGCCCCTACCTAAATTATGAATTAGGGAATATAAATAAAACCTTGTTTTTAGTTCTGCATTTTCAGCTTAGTCTCACTGTTTTGCTAAAAAATGTTACATGTGTTTTTAATCCCAAACCCTATAACGCTATTTAATTAAAAAGGAAAATGACACCAAGACCACATTTAAAAATAAATGCCATCATATAAAACATTTTTACAGCTTTGCTGTACCTTACTTTGTTTTCCTCCTGTGCTCGGAGTTTATGATGCTTTTTGCATATCAGTGGACAGCTGAGATAAAAGTTCCCCTCAGTCTCTTCTCCTGAGATTAGATTGTCTGTATATTCAAAGCAAGACCCATAAGGACAAGTTCACCTTTAATTATGGGCTTAGTCTCCCTTTTGGATTGTGTAGAGCCACTCTCTTGTGTGCTCTACACCAATACGGTTTTATAATACACAATATGGCCAGGTAGACACCTGCCTGTCCAACATCTTATTCCAAAGAGAAGAGTATTAATATCAAGTTGGTCTTTCCTCTGCTGCTTGAACAGCCTTCATCCTCTGCTCTTCTGGAAAGACTTTCCACTAGATGTTGGAGCATTGATGCTGATCTTTACTTAAAAGGTTGGGCACTGATGTTGGGCTTATGTTGGCATTCCAATTCATCCCACAGGTGTTCAGTTGGGTTGATGTCAAGGTGTCTGTGCAGACCTGTCAAGTTCTTCCACTCTCATGTCTGTAAAACTATTCTATATGAAATTGACTTTGTGAATGGGAGTATTATAGTGCTGAAACAGGAAAGAACCTTAGCAAACTGTTGCTGCAAAGTGGAAATCATGGAAGTATCCAGTATGATTGTGTGATGTAATGGCAGCAATGATGGGTTATGCTTAAATAGACAATATTTGTAATTAGGAGAGGTGTCCGCATGCTTTTAGCCATGTAGCGTTTATATTATATATAGATTCCTTTTACTCACAGTGAGCTTGTTTGGTCTCTGCAGAGTTGATTAGCTAATGGGGAAACTTCAAAACAGATCTTACTTTTTGAGTGTTCATGGGAGAGATATTTGATCAGATAATCAAAGCGAGTTAAAAGAAAATTCTAACGTTTTATAGAAGATGCCGCTGATTTTTCTCCGACTGAATGTTTATAGCTGATGAAGTCATACAAAAAGTGGAAAGATCCTTGGTGTTTAATTGCTGAATTGTAGATTTTATTTTAGGCCAAGTCGGTTATAGATATGTACATTCATTTATACAGTAATTATAGTTTAGTTTGTATTAAGTGGTCCTCATCATTTTCATAGTAACAAAACATACTAGGAATGCAGCAAATCCACTATTTGAGATTCAGGTGAATCCCCGAATCCTTTGTGAAAGATTCAGCCACATACCGAATCAAATCCGAACTTGTATATGCAAATTACTGGCGGGAAAGGAAAAAGTGGGGGGAAATTTGAACTTCCTTGTTTTGTGACGAAAAGTCACATGGTTTCCTTCCCAACCCTAATTTGCATATGCAAATTAGTATTGGGGTTCGGCCAGACAAAAAGATTATTTTGTCTGGCCGAATACGAATCCTGCTGAACAAGGCTGAATCTGAATGTAATCCTGGATTGGGTGCATCCCTAAAAAACACATGTCCATCCAGTTCACCTTTTAGGTCTGTATATAACCTGCCTAACTGCTAGTTGATCCTTAAAAAATTTTATATCAGTTGTGTAAGAATGAAATTTTCTCATATATCTCGAAAACCCTTTATTATAGTCTCAGGACTACAGAGGGTATACGTCATTCTGAACCATCTGTTTTTCTGTAGGATGTGTTTAAAACCCACAAAAGGTGCTTGAGGCAAGCTGAAGCAAAGCTCAGGGTTTGTACACAAATAAAATCATTACTACATGGAGAGGAAAGGCACAAAGTCCCTACTTACAGTTCAACATTTTTAAAGCAGGGCTCCCTAGAAGGCAAATGTTTTTCCTTCAGACTGAAGCTGCAGGGATGCATTTTGCAGCCTACAAACTACAATCAATCTATTATTTCCTTCAACTTCTTTGTTGCTATACAGAAATAGGGAATGACCACGAATTAGGCCAAATGGTTAGAAACAGTAGAACCCACTGACTCCTGGGCCTGCTGTGAGTTTTAGTGAAGTGGGCCAGTCCAATAATTCCTTTGTCTTGTTTTGGTTTCCCTACAACTCATTAATGCTCACCCCCTTTATCTTTTTCTTCCCCATTGCAATTTATTTTGTGCTGTCCACATCTGCACCCCATGCAAATCCACCTCTGCACCCCCTTTTCCCCCAATCTTCAAACATATTCTCCTCTTGTCTCCCACTCCTACTCTCCAATTTACTTCTTTACCTCCCTGTTCTCCAACATCTCCCTGCTTCCTGTAGAAGGCCAAATAAAGATCATTTTCAGATGTGAAGGATTTTCATATGAATTGAGCACACCCGTAAATACATAGCTGACTTGTCTATCAAATGGAACAATGGGATGGGAGCACTGTGAGTGATAGATCCGGGAAAACTGTCAGCTTGCAAGAAGGAGGGAGCCTCGAGCAGCTCTTCTCGCATACAGGTCATATTCAAACTGTGAATCCGGAGAACAGGAAACAAGACAGTATACATCTACAGCATGCAGTCAGTATTAATGTCATTATGATAACTGGCAGTATATTCTTTATGTTTGTAGTCTATGCCGTGGTCTACATCCTTACATATACCACCAATGTTTGGCAAGCATTAAAAGCAAATAATAGCTGGACTGCATCAGCTTGAACACTGACTATTTTCTTCTGAAACCTGCAATACTAGTTATACTAGTTCTCCTTTCAAGGCATGATGGGAGAAGAGGATATAGGTCCTCTTGAAAAACAGTATTGGTGGGATGAAATGTCACTAATGTATAGCAGACTGTGTAAAGAATTATTATTAACTCTGTTTTGTTTTCTGGTCACCAGCTAAGGGATCATTTACACCCAAACTGTGAGATATTCATTATGTAAGCAGAAGGTTATGCTAAATTAGACTCCCCCCAATAACCCCACTTCCCGTGAGCTGATAGTGCTGTGCTGGGAACAATGTACCTACATTAGGAGCACACGCAAAGACATTTTCCTTATTAATATTTCAATTATTTTATGGCCGCCTGCACAACATGCTACAATTTCTATTTCTACAAAAGCGTACTTTCTGCTTTTCAGTAATCTGGGGAAAGGCAGTTTAATTTAGTCTCATCCTTACCTGCTGCGTGTGCCATAGATGAATTAGTCTCAACATAAAGAAGAGGGGAGTTCACAGGATAATAGCTTTTTGCGGCAAGCAACTGGGTGTTTTTTTTTTTATCTCAAATTAAAGTTTGATATCATTCACCATAAAAAATACTTACAAACCTATTGAAAATGGGAATAGTGTACAGGTATATTTAATTAGGGGAGAATTGTCTTTTTCAACATATTCTGCAGGAGAAAATGACTCCAGTCCAGAAAATTACGTTATTGTATATATATTATGGAGAGAGAGCATCTTTAATTACCATTTATTTGTTTAATTACAAAAAAAGTCAAATATTTAGCTGGTTTAGTTACAGTCCTCTGTGTATGTACCCAATTGGCGGCCATGGTGGAAAGAAGTTGTTCGCTGAAACAATGACATTGGTTTATGCCAGTTATTTCCAAACATTTCCTCAGTAACCTTCGGCCCCCAAGAGAGCATGTTTGCTGGGTATTCCCAGAGGACCAAAGTTAGATCTGTCAGAATTAATCATCTGTTTATTGATCCACGTATGCTCATTCCGCTATCTATTTACACAAGTAAGTCTGGGTTCATTGCTTGTATTCTGCTCCTTGTGATCTTGGCCGAGTCATTTAATCTGCCAGTGCTTCACGCAGGAAAGGTTAGGTTATCAACTCTAGGGGGCACAGAATTAAATGAAGACAATCTTAGCTACAGGTATGGGCTCTATTACGTGCCAGGCTTGGAGCATGGGGTTTTCCAAATAATGGGTTACCATGCTTTTAAGTCTACTGAAAAAAAAATCCATGCCACCAGCATAAATCTAAGATAGCTTAGTTACTATCAAGTAAAAACTGCTACTTTATTATTATAGAGAAAAGGGAAAAAAATAAGACGAAATCTGCTTAAGTCGGACTGGATAATGGGTTTCTGAATTACAGATTCCATACTTGTATTGGTGTATTATAATACAGAAAGCTGCTGTATGAATACCCACAGACAGCTTTCAAAATGTCCCCTCAAGTCCCCCTGTATTTTCTCCACTTCCCTCCCACCTCTACTCTCCACTTTACTGCTTTACCACCCTGTTCTCCAACATTTCCCTGCTTCCTGCAGAAGCCCAAATAAAATGACATTGTTAGTTTGCAGCCTCCCTTACAAGTGTATGCCGTGCTGACACAACTAGATGGGCACTGGGCAGCTAAGGTGCATAATGCGTTATGATATGTGCAACTGCGAGTGAGTATGGATAAGCAATGGCAAAGGAAGTGGAAGCAGTGTTGGACCTGAGACCCAAGGGTCCATGTGTTGACCTGACCTCCAGGGCCCCTGACCACATCCACCCTCCCCCATACATATACCTGCTACATGGACCTAGTATTTTTCCAGGTGTCCTAGTGGGCCAGTCCGACGCTGATTGAAATGAGCTGAGACGTGTGATGGACATCTTGCAGTGCTGGGTTGTTGTGCAATTCTGCAAAAGATATAGAGCATTAGTTATCCTCTTCACAAGACCAATTAAAACGGCTTATATCTGTATTATAGGGTAGATGTATGCAGTGACTTCTCTGAGCAAACATCATTTATCATGTTAAATTTTAAATGAAACTATAGGAGTGATATGGCATATAACCAAGAACAATTTTCTCAAATCAGTATCTATAAAATACATCCTATAAGGGAAGCTCATGTTAAACCTTTGGGTTTTGGTTCTACAATATGACCCTGTAAAAATGGAACCAGGTTAAACCTTACATTTGCATATTTCCCAGGAAATCCAGAATGTGATTAGGAAATCAGAAGCCAAGGTGCTTTCTGTCTGCTTGTGTTTCGATGTTTTTTTTCCTACGTATGTCCGATTCACATTGTGATCCTTGGGTATGTATTGCTGGAGGACAAAGACACAAAGGAGTAGTGCATGCAGCATTTTTTAATCTGTCATAGCTATAGCTATATTAATACTCTGCCTTCCTGCAATTTATCATCTGCTTCCAGTAAAAGGCCTGCTATCTGACATGTGTTAGGTGAATGCTTGGAGAGAGAAAAAAAAATCAACATATTGCCAAAAGGCCAAAATGCTCCGTGGACAAACCCTAAATAGAGTATATAAGTGTGCAATATTTATGAATATTTAAGCTTCGTGTCCATAGAAAGATAAATGTATTGATGCATATTATGCAATGTTTCAGTGGTTTATGAATGCCTCTTGCTTAGTCTGTACTTCCAAAGGCATTTCTCTTCCAGTTTGATTTTAATCTATCATGTAGAGTTTGCTTATCAGTGTAACCATGTTTTTTATTGGATAGTCAAACCCACTGAATTATTTGGAAATCTGTAGGCTTTGAAGCAGAGCTTTAGAAGAGCTGACCATTGAGCAAGTGCAGTTGAAATGTTGAAGGGGCCACAATGGGGAAGCCAGCAGTTCTGCCTGCGGTCATAACACAGCATGGATTGCCCTTTCATGTACAAGGGACCTCTTTTAAACTCAGAAATCATTTCAACACAAGAAAGTATGAAATAACTTTTGTTCATATTTGATACTTTGGTGGGAAATGTATACCTGTAACTTTTTGCAATCAGTGCAATGTGCCAGAAAGGGTGCGAACCAGCATGTTCCTCAATGCAATATTCGGGAATGGTAGGCATAGGATGGTACGTTGACGCTTCCTTGGTCATAGTCATTTAGACATGCTAGCAAGGGAGTGTCCATGCGCAAGTCACAATAGGGCCCTGTAATGCCTGTCTATGCTCCATGGATGGGTAATTACTCTAGAACTTGTAGTCCAGTATGTTTAAAATATACAGCAAGAACCAAGGGATAGGGATAGGGCTAGGCATACCAAATGGACCCAATTTGAGCCATAGGTAATCCCTTCCACAAGTGGATGACACAGTAACAGCACTAGTCAGGGGATAACCCAACGGCTCAACATTATTTTCAATAAAATAAACCGCAAACCTTACAGATCGAGTTGAAAACAATAAACACAAACAAGAAGCCAAAAGTAAAACGGAGTCCGTTGTGTACAAATTGTCCTTATTATACAAAATCTGTAGCGATTCTCTTCGGGATACAAGCAGAGGTTGCTTCCAAGTATTCATCATTGATGTTCTATTAAGTCATTGTAATTCAGATCATTGATCCCTCTCCTATGACATAATTTCAAACAAGATACAAATAGTTTCTTTGTAATAGTATGAATAAATGATATGTTGTACATTGCAGCTTGATCAATCTCGCTGCGGTTGGGTAAAATAACATGGCCAAGGAAAGAGCAGCTTGTTCTTTGGTGCCAGGGGCCAGCGCTGAAATGGCTGCTTTGTATTAAACAAGAAAAAAATAGAGAAGATGAACCTTGAAGAACTGTCAACTGTTGGTAAATAATAGTCCAGACTTGTAGATCTACATCCGTCTGGCACGTATTACAAATAGCAGGGGGATGGATTGGTATGATACCGCAAAAAGCACTGGCTGAATGTTTTGTCATACCTAACTGAACCCTGCCGTCTATAGTAGAACGTTTTAAGATTAAATATAATCTTCCATTTCACATCACGTTTACAAAGTTGCTTTTGCGCTTTCCGTTGAGTGACAAGCCAAATGGGGCGTGAAAATAAAGGGCAAGTAAGCCTTTAGATTGAAAAACACTGCCGCCAAATCATCTGCTTTTTCTTCCAAATGGTCAAAATTAACATTTTATTAGTGTTTATTAAACAGGAAGTTTTTTTTCTCTAGAACCTACTAAATTGTGCAGTTCTTTCAGCTGATTGTCAGTTAACTCTAGAAGATGCTTCATATAATAGCTATGTACTACCACAATATATTATTGGCAGCTTTGTTCCTAGTAGTACCATTTCTCAGCTGCTCTGCCTGGAGGTGAATTCTCACCATATGTTGCTATACACACACATTATGATCCATTGAACAGGAAAAATACTTATGAGTTGCAGTAATAGTTTAAGATCCCTTATTTTAAGTTTGAAGGGATCAAGCCAGTATCCAGATACGGGATATGGGACCTGTTATCCAGAATGCTCGGGACCTGGGGTTTGCCTGATAACGGATTTTAATTTGGATCTTCATACTGTAACTCTACTATAAGTTATGTAAACATGAAATAACCCCAATAGGCTGGTTTTGCTTCCAATAAGGATTAATTATATCTTTGGATCATATCTTTGATCTTTTGGATCAAGTACAATGTACTGTTTTATTATTACAGAGAAAAAGGAGATCATTCTTAAAAAAAAAATGTCTTATTTGGCTAAATTGGAGTCTACAGATTTTTAAAAAGTTTAAATTATTTAGATAAAACTGAGTCTATGGGAGACGGCCTTTCTGTAATTCAGAGCTTTCTGTATAATGGGTTTCCAGATAGATCCCATACCTAAATATTATCCTGTTCTGCTTGTAATCATGTACTGTTGGCCAGACAAAGTACCCAATCATGACTATAGCAACCAGGAACACTGACACTAAAGGGCATAAGGGCATATTTAGTAATGTCTCTATATACAGTAGATTTGTTTATTTTGCATGCTAACAGCTGTGACAGTGACTCAGCCTGCTAATATTTCCCTGGGAATAAGGACATATTTTCCGATAAAAAAAAAAATAGGGGGAGAACAGTACATAAGCAACTGTGCAGTGGTTCAACACACAAGACATAACAAATGAGAAATTCAGAATCAATAAGATGAAAGTATAAACCTACGGCCTCAGCATTCTGCGTCATAAAGGACAATTTGTTATGAATTCCACAGAGAGGGATGCTGTGATTTCGGTGCATAACCCCTCATTACACAACAGAAAAAAAGTATAAGAAATTAGAGAAAAAGAAATCATGTGATTAGATGAGTCATTCTACACCCATCAGGCAGACAACTATACACATGGCTTGAATTCTTGTTGCCTATGGGGAAGGGAGCAGGCAACTCTGTTTTGTGGCTTTTCTTGCCGTAGTTTAGTAAAGATTAATATATATACAGAATTAGTCCCATATCACCTTAGTCCATATACAGCAGTACTGGTAGTCACCATATTCTTAGAGAAGGAAAACTCTGTAAAACATATGGTATAGCTGTCCATGTCAACTGACCAGTCAAGGGATATCAGCGCTTTAACCACCATCAACAAAAGTAAACTATGTAAACCTTATGGTATAGCTGTCCATGTCAACTGATCTCAACTCAGTTGACTATTTAAGAAAGTTTCTATGAGAGTAGGTTAAAATAGCATCTTACAGTCTCAAAATGCATGCCTAGATTAATTAAAGCTGTACTGTTGGCTCTTGGTTTCCCTATATCCCATCACGGCACTTGTAACGGAGGGGGGGGATGTAATAAAAGTCAGTTACAGAAGAATATGTGCAATGCAAAAAATTATTAATTGCGTGGAAGATATCAAGGTAATAGGAAGCTTGGTCCAAAGCAATTCTCATATTGGATCGCTTCCAAGCCTCTGCTGTGATAGGGATACGATCGATCGATCAATCAATCCAGAGTCAGATGCTTAAGCTCGGAGGAATTTCTAAGGTAGAGTAAGGGGCTGTATAAAATGCAACAAGAAAATGAACTTAAAGGGGACTTAACATCCAGAGAGAAAAAGCTGTGTAATTAAAGCCATTTTGACATAGAAGATAAGGGTTGGGTTTTTTTCCGGGCAAAACCGCTAAACTGGGCAAAAAAGTTAGTTTATCCCTTTTGGTTAGCAGCACCAGCACCGTGTTTGGAAACACATTTTTTGTTGTATGTTGAAAACCATGCTGCAGAAGCCGGCAGTTTCCCCTTTATTTGAGCTTACTAGATCATCTGCAGTCTGTGCGTTGGGAAAGTGTGCTAGTCATCATCTGCAGCTGCTCTGCACAGGAGGATTTGGTTACTCCTGAATGCAACTGGCTTTGATGGATTACCTGCCGAGCACTGCAGATGCACACAGCTAAGCTGGGAGCTAGCAATGGTGCTCCGAATGGATCTTGCCTTTCTTTTCTTGGCGCTCTTTCAATGTGTAAAACATTCCCTTGCAATTAATACTGCCTTCGTTATTTTAGACACGAGGAATATATATATAATAAAAATATATATGGTCAGCTTTTAAATCACTCAGCTGAATCCCAAATAGAGATATAACATTAGGACCAGGTGAAATGTTCTTGACGTAAATTGCTGGAATGAACCGAGTAATATAATAATAGTAATTAAGCCCCTTCAAACATAGATGGACAGTTTACTTATGCCCTTGATTTAAACCATTTTTTTTAAATCATTGATTATTATGAATTAATTTCCTTCCCTTGTGATGGTTGTGCCAGGAATAATAGGAGCAATAGAATGACACTGTCCCCAGCAATGTATGTTCCATGTAATAGCATTCATGAGTTTTGATCACCATGCATAAAAACTGTATGTAATGGGGCTTAATTTGCAGTGGTGCAGCCGCATTGCCACTAATACAAGGGACACAGTCTCATTTGTGAACACAGAGCAAAGTTGCCTTAGTACAGTAACCCGAGCCTCCAATCAACAATAAGCTTTGATTAATCGTTCTGCAGATATACAGAATATTTCATTGGTTGCTATGGGTTAATGCACTAAGGCAAGTGCCATTGTTAGTAAATCAGCCCCATGTGAGTCAGCAGATGTGCTTATATTCTTTCCACAAACACTCTGTTTCAGCTCTGTGTCTCTTTAAGCAGCTCTGGTTAGAGTTAAAAAATAACAAGCCAAATAGTTGGTGGGTGCATTATTTGTGCTGCTGATTTTCCCTCCTCTGGACAGTGGACCAAAAGCAACTTGTGTCATCTCTAGATGCTGTGCAGCTCGGCGCGCTCTGCTTTATATTGATGCCCGGAGAGTGCCGAACTTGAATTTTGTTTTCTGTCTGCGTAATCTGTAACTTCCTACTCGTTGAGCCTTTGCCCAGAATTGCAGGGAATGATATCGGGCACGGTTAAAAATCGATGACTTAGTAGTGCACAGTAGTTTCGAGGTATTGATGTTTACATGCCTCTCCATCAAAGCTTCTCTTGTTCATTGAATCTCACCTAGCGCTTGGACATTCAAGGTCCAAAGGTGTCAAGAACCCTCTGCAACGTATAATGCATTACGTATGCTCTAAACAGGATGCCTGCAAATACACAGAGTCATTAATAAATACATTACAAAACATTAGTTTCTTGTGCACAACATCTGTTCACATAGAAGCTGGGAACACAGTGTAGTATGCAGTGCAGATGGGTGGACTTTTAAGATGGGGATTAGGTCCGGTTGGAATGTTGCCCACGGGACTATGGAAGCTTAGATACCTGTTACAAAAATGCTTAGAAATGGAGCCTAGTTCAGGGGAAACTTGAGTTCAGTTCCACTTATCTATCAGCTAATAACTAACTAAATAGTTGTCACACAAGAGAACCAATCTTTCCCTTATTCATATACACACACACACATAAGATACGTGATCTGCTCTCTAGTTGCAAGCTATACTGTAAATATAGCTAACTTGTGCATTGAGCTGTAATTTTAATTAAGGAAATCCATTTGTGGCTGTTGCTTTGTTTACACAGGTGATAAGTGGCTACAATTGGAGCTACTCATGCTTAAAAATTCCAAGTAGAATAACAATGTAAACTGTTAGGGACTTTGAGAGAGATGATTTATTTTTGGAGTTAGGATAACTGTGACCATATAATTGACTTTTGCAATTGTTTTTTCATGTAAGCTGGGCCTGCAGGCGTTGCCATTACGGTGAGTTCCCTGCTAGCAATATGTTAATCAACAACAGGGGGCAGAAGGGTGTGGGTTGCATATAAACCCCTTACACTTAGAGGGCCTGGCTGTATAGTAGAACACATTGAGCACCAGTAGATATAGTATAAGTATCCAACAGGCTTCAAAAACCTGCACTCTTAGGAGGCTACAACCCACTCTCAAATCGGGGAAACACTACTTCAGAGGCCAGTTTTGGAAGTGGGTTGCGCACCCTCTTACCCCTTCCTCCTCCCTTTGACCAAGATCTATATAAAGAGAAGAAACAGACGAGGCAGGAGTTTTTTCTCTAAAATGTGGACCAATCAGTCTCAAGTTCTAAGACGTCTAGATATGGGATCCTATACTGGTATAGTAACAGATTTATAAGAGAATCACTAATCAGTAGAAAACAATCCACCATTAGTACCAGAGCAGTCAATAATTACTTACAAATATATGGAGTAACTTTTTTCTCCATATACCTCACCCTGCTCTTCATACACACTTGGTGCTCCTGTGATGGTGGCCCTGCCTATGGGGTACTAAATGCACTATAAATCCTGAGTGGGATATAGGCTTCTTGTGTTGCTCACTCTTAACTATCTTATGTGTGTAGAGCATTTCAGCATGTATATGTAAACTTATTCAGGCTAACCCTTTTTCTATTGGTGTCCAAGCTGGCTTTGGAGCTTGTCTACCTTTGGAATCTCAGTACTGAACAACCAAGTGAACAGTCTACACAACCAGCGTTCTTTATGTAATGGATAACACTGTCCTGGTGATATGGGACACCAGACCTTCCCAAAAGTATACACAACAATAATAGGGCTAATTTGTGCCCCTTCGCTACTATTTCTGCTATAGGGAAACACTCATCCAGTCTGGGTTATATGTTCAATTAACCACAGTAATGAGTCTCAGACATCTAGACTACATCACCTTGTTTAAACCCTGTTTATTGTTATTGCACCATTTTGTTTTTTGTTGGTTCTAATTCTACATCTAATTTTATGTGAAAACACTAAAGTTTGCATTGCAGGTAGAATAAGAAGGTCTCTCATTGCCCAGCCAACCAAGAGTCAGAATCTGACTTTGATTCCAATAGCCAACTGGTTCACATTTCCAGCTGTGCTTTTAGTTAACCAGTAAAGTTTATTTTTTTATAACTATAAAGAGAACTGTGATGTTATCAAAGCTACAGAGTACAAACTGATTTGAAAGCCGATGCACGCAAGGAATGCAACTTTTGGAAAGCCTTGTAAACACTAATTTATGTGTAAAAATTCCCTAGTGCATCATTATAGTGTTTCAAAACTTCAGCCAAATATATGACTCTCCAGATGCAGTATGGCTTATTCGGCTTTAAATTAATTAGTGAAAATAGTATTCATTCAAGGATGATTTTTGGATATTAAGGGGCATATTCCAGAAGATTTCATTACTCACAAAAAGTGTATAATTTGGCATTATTGTGTGAGTATAAAACTGTGGAGTTTGAAATAGTGGTTGCCATCTCCTTTTCCTTATAAACACTCTGTGGACAACAGTTATAAGGACAACGACAGTGAGTTTGGTCTCCTGTGGTTGGTCACAGCAGAAGAACGCTCAAATTTCCTATAAGTGTGTATTACAAACTCCGGTCTTTTTCAATATGTGGATAGTGGCCTCATTACAGTAGTCATAGAACATTATACCTTTTAGTCTTGTAGTATATCTTGCAAGCCGAAATTAGGAATTAGGTTTGGTAATTAGGGAGACTTGCACCTCTGTTCCTCCTCACAATGTAAGACTAATGGATGAGCTACAGTAAAGTTCTACTCTTTGACTCTGACCTCAAGCAATACATCACAGATATTGTCAGGGCCGTGAACAAGGATGATAAACAACTTGGTGCTGTGGACAGGTCCCCTGTGGTTAGTGGTAATTCTGCTGACTGTTAACTGTCACTTCATGCTTTTATTGAAGAAACATGGAAATATAAGTAATGTTTTTATTATTAAATAGTCTCATGGGCATTGTTGGTCATCCTGATAAAGGGTACACAATCAGACTCTTACAAAAGCGACTACAGGCCATGGATGCCCTCCTTCAAGATGTAGTTGAAAGTATAATTACCAGGGAAGAGTTGTCAGACAATGCTCCTTAGATACAGCTTTAGAGCTTGTGTCTCCCTATGATCCTCTCAACTGCTGGACAGCCGTTTAGCATAATATGTCTAGAATTGGTGGAGCCACGACAGAACATATAAAAGTTTTTTTACTGGGATATTTCCTAGGATAGTTTTATCGATAAATGAATTCTAAGTCCTAATTTTCTTTGGTGGATCCTTCTATCCCTTAGACCGGGAGTCCCCAACCTTTTTTACCCATGAGCCACATTCAAATGTAAAAAAGAATTGGGGATCAACACAAGAATGCAAAAAGTTCTTTGGGGTGCCAAATATGGGCTGTGATTGACTATTGGTAGCCTCTGTGTGGACTGGCAGCCTACAGGAGGCTCTGTTTGGAAGTACACATGGTTTTTTTGAAATTAAAACTTGCCTTCAAGCCATGAATTCAAATAGAAACACCTGCTTTGATGCAACTGGGAGCAAAATTAAGGGGTCGGAGAGCAACAAGGATCACTGCCTTAGTAGTGGGGCACTTGGTTCTACTAGTTATTCTCGTACTCTTGTTTGTTACGTGGGTTCATGAAGAGTGCTTGGTTCTGTAAAGGGAATATAGTGTGCAGCTTTGAAGCCAGTCACAATTCTCTAGGAACACTGTCCCTATAGAGTCAGTCTTGCAGGTAAACCAGATAACCCTATGTGATTTAAGTGGCCCTTACATGGCTCATAGAAAAACAAGAGCATATCCAATGAACTATTGGTACCAGAACTGAAAAATGTTCCTTAACAGTTAAAGTCAAAGCTCCGTGGTTGGTCCCACCTAATATAACATATTATTACCACCTTCTGTAGGTCTTTCAGCAGGACGGTCTGATGTTATTTGTTAAATGTACACCTAAAAATTGCTTTATAATGAGTACTTAAGGTCTCTAGTAGGAAAATGTTGTGTATATTAATATTATTGTTCCACTTTTATTACCTGAAGTGTTAGGTCACAGAAAGTTTACAAGTATTTTTCCATGGATGAATCTCACTCGTAATTCATTAGATCTTCCTTTGCTCTGCTTATCTGAAAGCTTTGTTAATTACTTAAAGGGATCCTGTCATCAGAAAACATGTTTTTTTTTCAAAACACATCAGTTAATAGTGCTACTCCAGCAGACTTCTGCACTGAAATCCATTTCTCAAAAGAGCAAACACGTTTTTTTATACTCAATTTTGAAATCTGACATGGGGCTAGACATTTTGTCAATTTCCCAGCTGCCCCTGGTCATGTGACTTGTGCCTGCACTTTAGGAGAGAAATGCTTTCTGGCAGGCTGCTATTTTTCCTTCTCAATGTAACTGAATGTGTCTCAGTGGGACATGGGTTTTTACTATTAAGTGTTGTTCTTAGATCTACCAGGCAGCTGTTATCTTGTGTTAGGGAGCTGCTATCTGGTTACCTTCCCATTGTTCTTTTGTTTGGCTACTGGGGGGGGGAGGGAGGGGGTGATATCACTCTAACTTGCAGTACAGCAGTAAAGAGTGATTGAAGTTTATCAGAGCACAAGTCACATGACTTGGGGCAGCTGGGAAATTGACAATATGTCTAGCCCCATGTCAGATTTCAAAATTGAATATAAAAAACTCTGTTTGCTCTTTTGAGAAATGGATTTCAGTGCAGAATTCTGCTGGAGCAGCACTATTAACTGATTCATTTTGGAAAAAAATATTTTTTTTTTCCCATGACAGTATCCCTTTAAAGGGTCTGGCTGTAGCTTGATATAATTAGTCTGCCCCAAACCTTGTACTGAATGAATATTTTTACGTTAATGTATATGTTTTTTTAAAAGGGAAAGTGATAACCTAAGTGTGTCAGTGTCAAGGAAGAACTGAAACTGGTATTATTGTTCCAACCAGTCCTTGGCATGACAGTAGCTCTATGGTCCCCCTGCACCAATGCTTGGTGCAAGTGTGGGGAGCATGCGTAGGCACAAGTACCTTTAATAACTTGGGTGAATAAGTGCAGCAACTGCATACATTTTTTCACAACCACAATTGTTATTAAGGTTATAGGAGCCTACTAATCTGAGATTGATAGTGATTGGACCAGGGTGTATTTACTATACAAATACACCTAGGGTGGCAGCTTTAGGGGGGGTGCACTTGAGTGCCAATATGGTAAATGAAAAATGTGCATTAAAGAAATGCTTCAGTGGAGGGGTAGGGGTGATGGTACTTGAACTCAGTGATTGGCGCATGCACAGTATACTAGCTCCTCTTTCACATGGGCCAATAAAACTTATGGGGGTGTGGCTGAGGTTCAGTGTCTATGGTGGCACCAGACTGATATACAGTAGAACCCCATTTTACGTTTTTCAGGGGACCAGAAAAAAATGGTGTAAAATCCAGGAAAATGTAAAATCAGGGAATGGTATTATGCATAATCTATGACCACCAAACAACAATGTAAAATGAGGGAAAACTTAAAATCAGGGGCTGTAAAATGGGGGTTCTACTGTATAGCCTTAAATAAGACCAATGCAAAATTCGTATTGTACCCTTACCGAAAAAGGTGAC
The DNA here is from genome assembly GCF_017654675.1 of Xenopus laevis. Taxonomy (NCBI): domain Eukaryota; kingdom Metazoa; phylum Chordata; class Amphibia; order Anura; family Pipidae; genus Xenopus; species Xenopus laevis. The sequence goes on from NC_054387.1 coordinate 33,743,007, forward strand.
TCAGTTATTGTAAGTAGAGCTCCTTATATCTCAGTTCTACATTCAGTCATTTACTTAAAGATTTAATTGAAATATAAATAAAATGAGAACCAGCGCACTCTTTGTAATGTGCATAATAAAATATATATGGGGCATTACACGGCAACATTTTGATCCCCTTTGTCGTTTATTTTAGAAAGGTCCTACTGGGAACAGAAACCTCAAATTTACTGTATCCTTTATATTTATATATATATTTTATTATGTGTTATAGTACTGCAGCACCCTGTGTCGTGGGTGCTACAGTAAGTGGGTGTTGGCTCTGCAGATCTTCTCACTGATGTGCCTAAAAGCTGTTTGGCCTATGGGTATATGGGGTTTGATTCTAGTTTTACTGTACAGACTGAACATTCCAGGGCTACTGATGTCCTGATATATGAACCAAACAGATTAATTTGACCCAAGTCGTAAAGCTACTGGCCTGGGCCTGATTGCAGAAAAGGAAAGAACATTTTTGCAGATTCCTAATTAACCATTTACTTGAAATCACTCTGATGCTAATGAAGAAGCGCAGCTATTCATTAGAGACTTGCCAGCTCTGCTTATTAAAGGTATAGTGCTTCATTACTTCAGGGCTAATTGTATTAAACCTCTTAAATGTATCTCTTTGATTCATGTGGGCAATTTATCACTCTCCCAAGAGACCAGCGGCATCTGAAATCACCTGATCTCCTCGCTGCATCTGTTTGTCCAGCAAATGTGCACCGAGATAAAAAGAAATTGTGCAACCGCTTGAATGCAGCTCTGCACTGCTAAACTATATGGCTTGGGCTGCTTTCATATACAGTTTGTACTGATATAGGGGAAATAGGGTGATTACACATTGGGAGAACATAACAGCGAGAGGAGAAAGATTTATTTTTTTTTGTATCTGAAACACTTAGGATGGAGAGGCAAAGTTGCCCCTGTTCTATAGGAGAAGTTAATTTTTCGGTTGCTTTTGACACATAAACTCATGGCAGTTAACGTTAGTGGAGGCAAAACATGAGATTTTGTTAACGTGCTTTCAAGTGGAACCATGCGACTTATACGTTTGACAGTTCTCCTTGGTGATTACAACAGGGGGTCTAACATGAAAAGGAGATTCTGCATTATTGAATTACCAATGTCACTGTTGGATATAAAGGTTTTCATTAGGTTGTGGCATCATTTTGTTTTATTGCAGCCTGGGAATATGAGAATATAACATTTCACACTAGTATTAAACCGCAGCACATTGCCTTTAATCAGAAGCCAAGGAACTCTATGCTTTTTCCGTGTGGGAACAATCTAAAGTACCGGGAGAAAACCAAAGCAGACACAGAGAAATCACTCCTTATAGGTAGAGGCCAAGCCAGAATCAAACTTAGGAACCCAACGCAGAAGTGCTACCCACTGTGGTGCCCATGCCTTCAGGCTGTTCAAAGGGTGCACACAGTAAGGGTCACTTGCACAGTTTAATGCAGTGTGTGAAGTGCACAAAAGCACACATTCAGGCATTTGTTGTGATATTTTACACACTGCAGCTGACTTGGTTAACCAGTGCTGTATTGGCCAGGGTGAACATGTAGTTGTCCCCCTCCCATCGCCCATCCAAATTAGGGAGTGATAGATGGTGGCACGGTTTGGCTGTTGTGCCCCTTAGCTGTTGTGCCCCTTAGCACTCTAGCAATCTAAATGACCCCCAATATATATTGAGCTCCCCTACCTCTCTGGCACATAGATGAATCCCACCAGCACACAACTAGAAATAACTCCATGAACCAGCGTCCCAATGTAGACGATCTCCAGGGAAATTTGTATTCCGAGCACCTTATTCCAAAGGCACGTGCTTAACAATATACATTTAATGCAGAAAATGGATTCCAAGGAGAAATGAGAAACTCAATTGGCATCTTTTTTGTCTCTAGTAAATTCAATTTCCAGCGTATAGGCAAGTTATATAATGGATGATGTGCATGCAGGGTTTGTTCAATACAAATGCTGGTAGATGATGAAATAGAGAGACGGCTTGTAAAACTGCTCTGAATTGGGCAAATCTTGGACTTTTTAAGCATTAGCGAGGATTTTTAGGTGAATAAGGGTGATTTTAAATGACTGTAATTAAAAGCTATGAGAATACGTGACTCAGTACAGGCGCGAATTTGTATATGTACTTATTATTACAGACATGTCCCTCTGCAGTGGGCAAAATCTCCCAGCATTCATAGCCAAGCAATGCTTAGGATACACTCCTCTACATTGCATATGCACTACTCATGGGCTGAACAATATACGTGCAATTATGCCAAATAAGCAATACTTATTATAGTCACTAGACCGCAGGCCAAATGGAAGCTCACAGGTTGCTTGTGGCCCTCCAAAGGTAATATAATGACCCTCCAAAGGTAATATAATGACCCTCAAGGGTTCCGTAGGCTACTTTTTAATACATCATCATTTTAATAATACAGTCATCAAGCATACGGCTTAAGGAAAAATCAACCCATATAAAAAACAAAAAACGGAACAGCATTGCACTAGGCCATACCTGTATATGTCTGGCTGAGCAGCATGTATTTATAAAAACATAATGCTGATGCATAATGTAAGCTTTTTTTTTCCCAAAGAATCAATAATTTCCTCTTTTTCCTTTTAATGCATGTTTATTACACGCTAGCAAACACATACATTAAATATACATCAATAGGTTGTAGACATAAGAGATGTGTAAGCCTGTCATAAGTAATGTTTGCAATTTTTAAAATGAGAATAAAATGGCTTTTGCTGCTCACAAATGCATCGCAATGGCAAACAGTCAAATTGACTCCCTAGCTCGAAATCTGGATGGGCTGTGCCATATAGTCTATCAGTAGCCTGATTAAATCATCTCATGCCAGATAGTCCTGGCTTTAAAGTAACTTATGTATCTTATATTCTGGAAGTAGCAAAGATTTATCCTTTATGTCAGGGGTGTCCAAACTTTTGGCTCGCAGGGCCACATTGGAAAAAGAAAAAATTTGTCTGGGGCCACACATGATATACACAAACACGTTTGATTTGTAAAAGTAAAGGAAATACACAGAAAAGAAATACAATGCCAGTTGGATAACCAGATGGAGCTATATACTGTAATATGGGACACCTGGATATTAAATAGACTTATTATTATTACTAACTGGACAATGGGCAGAGTCCCCCCCCCCTCCTCCTATATCCTTTGCGACATGACGTTTCCTCGGGAACCAAACTGGGCCGCATTCATATGCATCCTGGGCCGCATTTGGCCCTCGGGCCGCAGTTTGGACACCCCTGCTTTATGTATTTTGAAATACTGAATTGTAGGCTGGATAGGAAAGGTTAGATGCAACAATGTTCCTGCCTCCGTAGCAGTTTCGTTAGATGTTACCCATAGAGAACTGTTCCGTCACCAACTGCACCTCCCTGGCACAAAGTAAAAACTGCATCTTCTATAACATTGTTTTTTTCTTCCAAAGATTGTTTAGTGTTTTGAAACCAAGTGCATTTGAAAGAACTGCAGCTTAGAATGTGGAAGATATATGTTTTGCATTCCTCTTTGATGTTCTAAGAAAATAGAGGAATTGAAACTGATGCATTACTGTCATTTTCCAACCCCAAGTATTAAAAAATATATGTCAAAATGTTTAAAACATGTGCCTTGAAATACCTGCCTTCTCTCACCTAGGGTAACCAGGACACCTCCGCACCTCCAGAAGCAATGGCACAACCATATTCTACCACACAGTACCCACAACCCCCACAGAACGGGCTTCCAGCAGAGTATGCCACCCAGCACCCTCTTCCCACGCCGGATTACTCCGGCCAGACTACAGTATCGGAGCATGCACTGACCCTGTATACAGCAGGACATAGTCATGGAGACAAACCTCAAGGAATGGAATGGTCAGCACACAGTCTGTGCAGGGACCACAAACACCATGTACCCGGTAAGACTTTGGCCACATGGTAATTAACGCCAATTTAGCTGTGATGGTGACTAACCGACGCCAGCTTGTAGTTCAGCTCCAGGTAAAACAAAGCAATGGTGACGAAAGCTAATGGAGCCAAAAAGCTAAAAAAAAAAAAAAAATCCCACGTTCTCCTCTACTTTGGTTTTAGCAATGGATGCCAGCTGTCCATCTGTAACTTTTGCACCATACACAAACCACTTAATGCCCGAGACATCTTCCCATTCCTTCAGCTAACTCCGTGAATGGACAGTGACTGTCACTCTGTCTTTTCTTATAGTCTGCTTGGAAATAACACCATCAAGCAGCTGCTCGGATTGTCTAATCGTCTCTGAATGTGTTTATAAATGTTTTTCTATGTCCTCATAAATTAATACAGATGAGTATCTGCAGGATTAATCTTTCCGAGCAAGTTTTACAAATGGAGTCGGGAAGCGGGTTCTGTCTCCCAATGTATCATTTATTTCCTTTTGCAGATGTTTAAGGATGTTAGACAAGTATTTTACAATAGCGGTATTCCACAGGCCATGTTTTTTATGATATGTTACAGGGCGTCTCTGCACTGTGTTCCGAGTGTTTAACACTACGTGAGATGTTTCTGCATCTGGCTCCTCAACTCATTCTGTGGTTCACAAATGAGACTGAGAAATAGATGAACCATGGAGAGCAAGAGGGGCAGAGAAACATTAACACCTTTTCAGAGAAATATGGCTTCCAGAATTCGGACAAAAGCTAAAAGATCAAGTGACGGGGAGCGTATTGCTGAAATTCATTCCTCTCCAGTATAAATCACAGCCTATTAGGGTCAGTTTTCTCTTTAAAGGGATACTGTCATGGGGAAAAACATTTCTTTCAAAATGAATCCGTTAATAGTGCTACTCCAGCAGAAATTCATTTCTCAAAAGAGCAAACAGATTTTTTTTATATTCAATTTTGAAATCTGACATGGGGCTAGACATTTTGACAATTTCCCAGCTGCCCCTGGTCATGTGACTTGTGCCTGCACTTTAGGAGAGAAATGCTTTCTGGCAGGCTGCTGTTTTTCCTTCTCAATGTAACTGAATTTGTCTCAGTGAGACATGGGTTTTTACTATTGAGTAGGGATCTGTTATCTGGTTACCTTCCCATTGTTCTTTTGTTTGGCTGCTGGGGGGGGAAAAGGGAGGGGGTGATATCACTCCAACTTGCAGTACAGCAGTAAAGAGTGATTGAAGTTTATCAGAGCACAAGTCACATGACTTGGGGCAGCTGGGAAATTGACAATATGTCTAGCCCCATGTCAGAATTCAAAATTGAATATAAAAAAATCTGTTTGCTCTTTTGAGAAATGGATTTCAGTGCAGAATTCTGCTGGAGCAGCACTATTAACTGATACTGTCCAATGACAGTATCCCTTTAAAGTGACTACAAGCTTTGTCCAAATTTCTTTAATAACTGTGATTAACTCAGAGACAGTTTCATAAATGACTTTATATGATAATGATGTTTCTTCTCTCAACAAGGACTCGTGTTGAATCTGTTGGGGGTAAAATTTCTTAAATATTAAAAAAAAAAAAAGTTAGAGCCATAGGCCCATTATGGTTTCCAGATCAAGAAGCCTTTAGCCCAGCATGAGAGTTGGTGGATAAAATACTGGGCAGAATCAAACGCAAATTAAAGAAGGGTGGTTAACTTGAGATTTTAGTATATGTAGACAGTGATATTCTGAGACATTTGGTAATTGTTTTTTCTTTTTTGTGTTCTTTTTTTTTTTAATCATTTAGTCTTTTGTTCAGCAGCAGTCCATTTTGGAATTCCAGCAGCTATATGATGGTTAGGGTTCAGTGTATCCTAGCAAACAGGTAGTGGTTAGAATGAGAGACTGGAATATGAATAGCAGAGCCCTTGAATAGAAAGATAAGTATATAAAATTAACAGCAACAATACAATTGTAGCCTCACTGGGTAGTAGCTTTTTGGCAGGTGGGGGTCAGTGACCCCCTTATTTGCAAGGGTATAATTTAGAAAACAATACAACATAAAGACCTATGGAAAAATTGCCAAGAGTAGGACATTCTATAACATGCCAACAGTTTATATCATGTAATGATCCAGTTGTCCACAGCAGTTCCAGATCTTGTCCGGCCATCTTTGTGGGTGTCAGTGGCACTGCACATACTCATAGTGCTCTGGAGTGAGAAGCTAGATTATGTATGTGTGTATATGTGTATTCTCATACTAAATACATTGAGTCGGTTGCTAAGCTCAGGTAAGTGACTGCAGCAATGCAGATCATGTGCAGTCAATCGGCAGCCAAAAAGATGTGGAGCTACTCTTCAGAGACATAGATATTCACTGTTAAAGTCTTCATAGCCATAATCAGAAGTTAATGTATAACATTAATTTATCAGTTCTGTGAAAACAAGCTAACCTCACATCTCCTTTTATTTGGTGGAGATACCAAGAAAACATTGCATTGCAGATGCATTTCCAACAATGGAATGAACTTATTTGCAAGAGTGATGTAAAACCATGGCATCCTCAGGCAGGAGGTACCCTATTAGCAGCACTTTTTCTCTGCGGGCAGGAGAAGCTCACGGGAGCTATGTGCATGGAGGTTTCCTTATCTGTCTCCGGTTGCAGGCAAGCCTATCTGTTCTAATCGCTTGTAATCGACCTGCTTGGCCGCTCTCCAAACAGATAGCTTCAATTATGTGTATGTACTGCAGCTCAGAGGGGAAAAGTGCTGAGCCCAGCACTGCATAGTCATTGCACAGTAACAAAGCCGGAGCTCTGTGCCAGCCTTACTTTCTCACATTGCCACTTACATTTGACTTCTCGCAGTTAAATGAGGGGGTGATCACCCCCCAACTACAAACAGCACCAGATAAACAACTAACGCAGAGGATTGCTAACCGCTAAATCATTCTCTGTTGCACCAACAGATCGGTTGATTATAAATTGGCACCTCACTCTATAATGTAGACGTTACCTTAATGCAAAACCCAACCAGCTGTATTGATTGGTCCATTTACTCTGTGCTGTTTTCCTATACAAATAAACATGCAGATTAACCAAACAGATGGGATTTATACATCACACCCGTCTTGTTCCTCACCGTTGGGATATATTGTGTCTTGGCAGAGTTTTTGAGAATCTGAGTCCATACCTAGACTCAAGAACGTTTTGTTTTGGTAGGCATAGACTTGCACTTAGTAATTAACATAAGTGATCAACCAGAGATCAAATATTCTCCCTCATAAAGGTACATAATCATCTCTCCCTAACATCATTTCTACTGACAAAGGGGTGTTTATAATGATCATCTATTTAACTTTTTTATTTGCCTGAGATAACTGAATCTACAGCTTGACACTAAAATACCAGCCCCATAAATTATACATTTCCAGGTTTCCTGCTAATTCATGACCCAATCCTGCTGAATAAGGAGTTAATGCATGCTTTCCTTTTTACAATATATTTTATCCCATTCAAGGGCAATATGAGCTACATTCCAACACACATACATTCCTTTCCTAATGTCTTAATCCTATACCCTTGGAAATAAAGTTTTTAGAACCCTGGATCTGTAGCAATGCAAATGGGTTTTTTCTATATGATTTACTACTATGCTACAAATCTCACTGAGCTCCTTGTACTTGAAAGCTTAAAGCATGTGTCTGTTGCAGGGATCCTCAGGACCCAGGCTCCTTATGAGGGACATTCAAACACTCAATTGGAGAAAATGGCTCTCTTTATTAATACAAGTGACAGATATTTTATCATTCAATGTAGAGAATGGGGATTCCAAGAACCCTTAAATCATATCTTGTATGATAGGCATTTCTTCTTACTTCAGCAGTCCATGGATCAGCTATGTTCTGGCATGTAAGAAGTTAACTCTGTTTTGGAGCACTCCAATGGAATCACTTAGGTTCTCCTCTTAAATGGGAGAATTAGCCCTTCCTATAGACAAGTACCCTTCAGGCTGACAGCTGAGCTTGTTGTCTTTTAGCTGTGAAGGAGTTCTGCACCTGGTGACCTCTGCCAATGTTTTCTTTCCCTCACTAGTGATTGTTCCTTTTCTATTTAAAACAACTTAGCAACACTGCTGTGCCCTCCATACACACTCACAACCTTTCGGGGACGTGCCTTCTCTATCGGAGGCACAGCTGTACCTCTTAACGGAGCCTCAATGACAGAAGTTGTACATCTCATTTGGTCTGTCCTATCAGAAACTTCTCCTAGAGATCTCCTGGACATACCACTCTCTTATTAGGCAGCCTGTCTTATGTTTACAGTTCGATCTAGCTATTACATGAAATAAATAGAAGGAAAGGAGCAAATCATTTCTCCCTTTTCCACTTTCGTATTATAACAAATTGAGCCATATGCTATGATGGGGTTATGGCTACTGGCTAACCCTTGTGCACTCGTGAAATTGTCCAAGAAGCATATTTCAACTCAGCATAATCTCACACACTGTCTGTAAATCTCCACTGAGGCTTTATATGAGTAAATGATAGCAAAAGGCCTCCTGGTGTAATTGGATAGGTTATCTATTGCTGCAGCACTTGTATAATGTAACAACATTAAGCAAAGTTGCTAATTCTACAGGATTGATAGTGGATACTTGATGTCTGGATTGGTTTATTAGTAGAAGAGGTGGTAGGAGAAAAATCAATCTCTAAGACATTTTAGAGGCTTGCCGTAAAATGAAACATTGATCTTTCTGAGACAGTTATCATTGATCTCTTTTTAGGTTATCAAATCGGATGGCCCACAAGCCAAACAGTCATTCACTGTGCTCTGTGGTAACACATGGATGTCCAAATTGCATGGCTCTCGTGGGTAATTGGTAGGATGGGTCCCTGTCAAATCCTAGTTGGTCTACACCTCCCATCATTTGCATGGGATGTATCTGCAGGCTTGGACTACCAAACCAGCTGGCTGTCAAATGCCTCCCACCCATACATGCAACATTCTTTGCATAAAGTGCATCCAAAGTTTTAAACAGAAATGACCATTAAGCCTGTTTCCACCCTCACCCTTTCCTTCTAGTCAAGATCTTGTATGGTAGTGCCCAATTCTGGTGACCTATTAGTCATTTGTTCACTATGGGTGCCACTGTGCAAATACAAAGGATTGCTGACCAGGCAGGGATGGCCAGATAGGTGGTTCTATGTTAGAGAGACCAGAGGGCAGAACATCAGCTGCAGGAGGCTAATTTAATTGGGCTAATATACTGCAATCCTGTGTACAGAGGCGAACCTATGGGCAAAGGAGTTTAATAACTGAGATAAAATCAGTTCTTCAGAAACCATGGAGGCTGGCGATTGGTATTTCTGGCAGTAAAAGGATAGCAGCTGATTTGTTTGATAAATGGACACGATTTATTGTATCTTTAAGCTGATAAATGACCCCAATTCTCATCTACTTTACCCGCTTTCCCTTGTTTAGAAATACTTTGAAGAACTGTGAAAGAACATATGTGGTACTTTGTGATAAATGACACCAGGACAGTATGAAATTTGTGTGGGAGGATATTTGTAGCTTGCGGCCCCCACTTAATTTAAACTCACAGCGTTCAGAAAATATCTATTGCACAGAGATGAACAGGCCTTACAATTAGTCACAATGGTTGCCAATAGTGTGCATTCCATCATATGCCAGGGACCCCTTCTGTATGAGCCTTTACAGCGTTCTTTGCCTAGCCTCCTTTTTAAATCTTTTTTTTTCTGATACTGGCACAAATAAATTATGTATGACTCTCCATACGGCAAGCACGAGGCTGGCTGTGAATTATTCGGAATCTTGCAGTGGCTGCTAACAAACGGAGGTAAAGCATGGGCCTCTAATAAAGTTGAGGTTGCACAAAGGCAATATATATATATAATTAGAAATGCCGGCACAACAGGTATACTGGTATAAGGTGCCTAGGTGCAGAGCTATGTATTAGTATTTACAATGGCTCAAAAGAAGGTAGCACACACAGGACTTATGGAGAAAAAAAGGTTTTTATTTTAACAGAAAAAAACTGTTTTTTCTGTTAAAATAAAAACCTTTTTCTCCTTAATTCCTTTTGAGCCATTATATATATATATATATATGTATTTGACTATATATATATATATATATATATATATATATATATATATATATATATTTTTTTTTCCAATGAGTATCCGCACTCCAAAGCTGCTGTTAATGGCGGGGTGCACGATAATTGTGTATGTATCAATTATCTTCAGACCAGCATTCCCTTTAAAAAACTTGGTAATTTTATTGTAGCATAGTATCAAATACCCAACGTTTCGGTCCACATTTGGACCTTTTTCAAGGATATTTATATATATATATATATATATATATATATATATATATATATATATATATATATATATATATATATATATCTCTGCGATCAGCACTGATTGGTCCTTCCCCCTCCTGTTCTGAATTGATCATAGTTGTGCCTTGTAACACAATCTAACAATGGCGTTACCACCACCTCCAAACCAGGGAATAGCTCCAGGGTTCCCACAGTGGAACCATGATGACTGCAGCTGGTATTCTAGGGAAAATGCTGCATTGTGGGAAAATATGGCAATATTATGGCACTCAAAATTATACCCCCCTATGATGTTTATGTAATTATTATCTGGTATTATCCAGAAAAATGTATCCAGAGTTATATCCAGAAAGATCTAAAATACTGCAATGCCATTTCCCATAATGCCCTATTAAAAGGGGAACAACCCCTCCTCCCTACTTTTCTCAGTTGCATCAACCAGATTCTCCACCCAAAGCAAGTCCACCCTATGCCAGTGTCAAATGCTATCTGAGGCTTTACAAACCACGGAAAACATATTGTGTGGATGCTGAGATGTGATGCAGCCAAACATCTTTAAATCTTTAATGCAAATTACAAGTGAGGATTAAGGAGTCAGACAAAAGCAAAACATTGGATTTTGCAGTGGTAATACCATCATTACACTTAGTAAAAATTGCCCAACGTTGGTAAATTGGCCCCTTAGGGTTTTTTTCCCTCCCTATTAGCTATTTAAAAGAAAACACATTTGTCATAGCCGAGCAAATTCTTTGTGAGTCGGTAAATTCAATGCCTTGTAAATAATATTCTGACTTAGAAGTAAATAAGGACATCTATTATTGTAATTACACCTGTACGTATGTATTAAGATAGAGCTGGCCCAAGAGTCAGGGTATTGTATTAGCAAATGTAGCCTTAATAACATGCAGGGCAGTGTAATAACTCACAAGGTAATATAATGTATGTATAGCAATGTTCTGCACACAATGTCCCCCGGGCAATAGCAGGGCTAGCTGCCTATAGTTCACCAGAAACAAACATAAAAACCGTGTTGTTTCAATGCAATTTTATTAAAATGTAAATATCATAAACACCCTCTTGTCTACAAAGGACTCAGTGTGAACTTCTCCTAGCGCTTGGCCGATGACCCTGGAGATATGGGGCATTTTCTAGGGACTCGTATTCAAATGTTGCCTGGTGCTCATACACTTTATTTTTGCTCTTTGCATCACAGACAGATGAAGTATCACAGACAGACAGCAGTCAGCAGCTACAGTGTCCAGAGAGCACAGACAAGCAACAACCCAAGAGATTACATGTGTCTAATATCCCTTTCCGCTTTCGAGATCCTGACCTCCGGCAGATGTTTGGAGTAAGTACCTTTCTCATAGAACTCGTACCTGGCTTTGCAGCCTGAGCATGTAGGCTTCTGCTGCTGCTATACTCTTCCCTTTCCAGCCATGGAAGCTTCTTCCCTTATAAGAGGAATTCATCCATATCTTCTCATCAAACCCCCACCTGCAGAGCCAAAGAAAAATTAATTGTTTAGCTTCAATCAAATGGGAAGTTTATTGTAATTATGAATCGCTGTCCGCAGAGACTGATCAGTGAACTGCTTCTGTTTATTCTCTAAGGAGCTGTTAAGATTTACAGCGCTAATAATCTTCTGTGTGATGCATCTCCACCCCCCCCCCATCCTTTGCTTTCCCCAGGTTTCCCTCTTCTTGCTTTTTTTCTTCTTTGTTTATTCTGTTCCTGCTTAGGGATGTTAGCTGTAAAGCTCTATTCATGTATGGGTATTGTATCTGCCAACGTTAAAAAGGTTACAGTTAAGGACCAAGTCCCAAAATAAAACTAAATACCAGTTTAGTGTTGGACTGCAACACCAACATACCAGCAGAACTCCCAGAGGGCCCAGTCAGTAGCATTTCCTGCTTCTAGCCATTTGGCCTATATCATGGTCATTCCCTATTCCTGCATTGTGAAATAGATGGAAAAATAGATTATAGTATGTATATAAAAGAGACTAATGGGGTTATGTAATAAAATGCGCTAAGTTTGCCCAGGAGCTGGAACCTATAGCAACCAATCAGCAAATAGCATATACTGGTCACCTGTTTAAAAGCAAATATCTTATTGGTTGATACTGGTTACTGCTCCTGGGCAAACTCTTTGCTTTATATTATATAAGGGGGTAAGCGAATAAAGAAATTAGGTGAGGAAAGAAGGAAGATAGTAGGGAAAGTGGGTCTATGCTCTAAGGTGCATCCCAGGCCTGCAACCAGTGTAAGAGGGTTTAATTATAAATTAAGTCTTTTCTTTTTATGGCTTTATGTATTCCCTGGTATACAGCAGCACCCATGTAGCACCTGCAGAAAACTGAGAGGTGTTAACTTGCTGGAACCCGTCTTTCCTCTCAACACAACAAACTGTAGTTACATAGCTCCTTATTGCGAGTTAGCAAATGTTGTTTTGATTAGACCCAGTATTTAATCATTTGTTCTCCAGATGTAACAGAGGTATATCTATGCTGCTATACTCGTAGTATCTTAATGAAGTTAGCATGGGATCATATTCACTATTGTGAAACAGTTATTGTATGACACTACATACTTTAATCTTGTGCCCATACTTTAATCTTGTGTTAACTTCTACTACTGTGCAATTTCTTTCAAAATAGTAAATTATATTGGAAAAAGACACCAACCCATTGCATAGTCTCATCATTTGATACCTATCCCAAGAAACCATCCAGGCAATTCAGCCTCACTAAGTTGAAAAATATTCCTTTCTGGCAGTAAAGAAGCACTGCCCATGGTGATTTTGAAACTTCAATTTCTTAAGTGAAGTTCTTTGGACATTAGGATTTTTATTCTCGGCGTGTTGGTGAAATCTCCTCTAAGTTACTAAGTAACCTTAGTTAATCAAGTTTTTCCTTGTACATTACATTGTTTGAGAAAGAATACTACATCTTTCTGAATGCACCTTCCCTTGTGCTTCTCCTTGCTCTTCCAGCTTAATCTTCCTGCATTTAATGTTTGTGGCAATTCCTTTCCCCTCCCTTACAAATATAGAAGCCATCCTTCTCTTTTTTTTTCCTGCATGTACATCCTTGATTTATTTTCTTTAGAGTTAGACCATTACCCACATTTAGTGGAAACGATGAACGAGAGGCAGGCACCAATCTGGAACACCAAAAGTAGAATCCAGGAGCCTGTAGTTTAAATAGTACAAACATTTTTTATTTGACATTATGTTTAAAAACAAAAGCCAGACGGGTTTCGTGTCACCAAATGACAATTATAGGCATCATATGGGCTCCTGGATTCTTTAGGTGTTCTGGATTAGTGCCTGCCTGTTGTTCATAGTTTCCAGTGATTTACTTACTTACTATAGCGGTAAGTCTACACATTTAGTCCACTGTGCCGAGCTTCCCATACTTTTGAATGTATTTTTCATCCACATTTTCCCAACAAACCTACCCTGGGTGGTCTTCATCATCTCCAGAGCTTCCTATTGTTGTTTTCTTTGGATTGAAGCTAAGCAGCAGCCAATTAAGCTAGACTTGCCCGGGGTGTACCAGTTGCTATAAAGGTTTTTATTGCATTAACACGGAAAGTGGAGTTTTTTTTGGTTAACCTTATATATATATATATATATATATAGATTCCCTCCAGTGACGGCACTCCAGGATCAATCACACTTGAGTCAATAGATGTCAATCGTAAAGGTTTATTTAAAGTGGACCAACGTTTCGATACCACACAGGTATCTTCGTCTGACGAAGATACCTGTGTGGTATCGAAACGTTGGTCCACTTTAAATAAACCTTTACGATTGACATCTATTGACTCAAGTGTGATTGATCCTGGAGTGCCGTCACTGGAGGGAATCTGCATGTGTTTACAGACTGGCACCCGGCCCTTACAGCATTTATGGTTGTGCGTTCCTGCTCGGTTCGGTATATATATATATATATATATATATATATATATATATATATATATATATATATATATATATATATATATATATATATATATATATATATATATGTATATATATATATATATCCTGTTGGCATAGGTTAAAAATGTCTGTTGTCTGATTTCCACACCATATTTCTAATATAATGACAAATGCTATATTTATTTGAATGCAAATGTGTGGAAGGTTTCACTCTGTCTTTCCACCGGCTTTATTTTTACATCACACAAATGATAAACCCCTGTTCACATTGATGCCCCTGTAAATGCCGGTAGTGTTCTTTTCCTGTAACTGCTCTCATTTCCTTGCGAGAACGATACTCTGGCCAGGAGCCTCCCACATGTTCTTTGATATGGCAGGTTGAGAGGTGTGACCCTTCATCTTGATTCTTCACTCATTACTGTAATATAATAGTATCATTTATCACTCTTTGTTCCTAAACGAGCCAGAATTCCTTGGTTTCAGACAGGCAATTAGTATTAATTAAGTAATGCGTCATCTCGCGCCACATATAAGTCTCTTTGCCCCGCTCGTTAGTGTTAATGCTCCCAGCACCTGTGCTAACCATCTCGGGGGGCCCTTTTGTGAGAGCTAGAGTCCTCGTCACCCCCGCCGACAAATGCTCCTCACACTCTCAATGATCTCTTGCTCAACATTTTCCGTTTGTGTCTTTTGCAGCAATTCGGGAAGATTTTAGACGTGGAAATCATTTTTAACGAGCGAGGCTCCAAGGTGAGTGGAGATATCTCATTAGTGCAGTTTGTCCTGAAGATATAAAGGGATTAGCAAATCGTTGCCTGTCACGGTGCCGCTTTCCACATGTCCCATATCTGCATTAGAACGGGGGCAGGAGAACAACTCTCTGACCTGTCACATGGACCTGCTTCCAGTGTTCTCACAATATAGTGGGGAATAGTGGTGGGTAGGATGGCCTTACAGTAATTATATCTCTATCTTGTGCCTGCTGACTGTGTCACGCATCACTCTTCTTAGCAATCGTTCTAGGGGTGTTTGGGGTAGGAGAAAATTCCAGAGAAGCCTATGTGCCCTTCTCTCAGTTGTTTATTATATAATGTATTCCATCTTTCCATCATTCTTAAGACTGCAAACAGAAAGTAGCAATGCTTAACCATCAGATTATGCTATACTGGGATTCCTGTTTCTCTTGAATAACTGCCATTGCATTCCCTTAACTTATTATTATAACGCCCTCTGTGCTTTTATTCTGCTTCATACCTGCTCCCATTTCCATCACAAACACTTTTTCTCTACTTTTCATTCTATTAATTAAATACCTTTTTTTCGTCTTTTAACACTGTTACTATTGGATATCTCTTCCTGCCCCCTCTTCCCTATCCACTTTCCTGTTCTTTAGGGCTTTGGGTTTGTAACTTTTGAAACTAGCATGGATGCAGATCGCGCGCGGGAGAAACTGAACGGGACAATCGTTGAGGGAAGAAAAATAGAGGTGCAGTTCATATAAGTTTGTAACCATAATTCAAAATCAGTCGGTCGCATGCTATATTTATACTGTCTTATGAAAACAATTGCAAATCAGGCATATATCTGTATGTATACTTATCAGTGTTTTAAGGGTTTAACCTTTCAACCGTATAGCTGTTGCAAAGGTCCTGGGGGCAATAAGTGGACTGTGCATAGTGCAGCCAGTCTGAGAGGTCTCTTGCAACTTTCAGGTGGTTTGGTGCAACACAATAGATTTGAATAGAATATGTGACTGCCTTTACAACCATTTAAGATGCACAATCTTTGTCCATGCTTATAATTTAGCTCAGATGGGGTGAAAATTAACACTGTTTTTGAGTACTCCAAGTAAAGGTCCAACAGCTGAAGCACAAAAGAGATCATTTACAAACACAAGGACAATCTTCTCCTGAAAGCCAGCCATTTGTAATCTATAATGCAGCATTTTTCCCCCATAATTTGAGTTGTATCTGCCAACTTGCATTTTGACTTAAATCAGGTTCAAATTGTGTCTATCATTTTCAGAGCAGGTGCTGTGACTGCATAAATCTGGTACACCTATTGATGTGTAATCCCTGGAGCTACTGCTACCTTGCTCCAGGCAGTGGCATACCCTGTAAGGGCCAGAGGAAAGAACTCTTGCACACAGCTGCCCTCTTGCACACAGTTGTCTGCACTCATATGGAGGGGTGGGAAAAATTAAACAGGCAGAAATGGCTGGGAAAAAGTGTTGCAAAGCATTAGACCCCACACTCCAGTCCCCCATTCCCCTATGGTAACAGGGCTTGCTGTATGGTAGTTAGGCCATTAGCTGCAGGTTTCCTCAGCATCAGTAGGTGCAGTTGTGCACCATTCATCGGACGGATGCATTGACAACCACGTGGAAGTGCAGGAGCGCATACTGACGTAAGTACCTAAATGTATCGTGTCAGTATGCGCTCTTCATTGGTGTCCATCTTTCCCGTGCATTTATAAATGGCCCCTAGAAACAGAATTCCTGTTGTCTTTCAGGTTTTCTTGCCTCCTTTCCGCAGTTCAGTTGTGATCTGGGATCAATGGCAACTTTGTTGACTATTATCTTATGTCAAACACATAGAATTGCTAACAAGGTAGAATCTCATTCTAGGAGGCCTCCAAATATTGACTTTTGTTTGGTTTTAAAATGCTGTTTTAAATGTGAAACCTCAGCCTGCATTCACCCTTCCTCTGCAAGCAGCTCAGGCGCCCAGCCACCCCTCTCCCTTACCATTTCTGCAGAGCTGCCCGTTATATGCTGTTTTATTGCTCACATTAGCTCTTTATGGTTACATGAAGCATTTTTCTTCAGCCAAAATATCTCTCTAGCATTTCAGTGTTGGACCGGACTGTAAAATGTGATATTTGGCACAACCCTGCACTGCGGTCTGCTCCCTCTCCAGTCCCACATCCTGCTCGCCCCACTGTGCATCATAACAAAATATATAGCAGCCGTTTGTTTTGCTGACTTGACTTGCCGTGAAACTGAGCCTATCAGGAATGAGGTGGTTTAACTATCCATAAAGCACAATATCACTGAACTACCCATATTAACTGGTCAAGTTTGTAGGAGGAACAAAGCTTTTTCTGGGAAAGGTATCTACTCTTTAGCATGATGCTTTTATAGCTACTGAATTGGGAACAGTCGCAGGTAATACACAGGGGAAGCTGAACAGCATCACATAAATATGTCTGGGTTGCAGGCTGGGAAATTCAGATTTGTCGACGAACACTCTCTCTGCCTCGTTTTTGTGCAGAAGTGTTTATCACAGAAAATGCAAACTGTTGACAACACAATACACATGCCAGACGCGGTTACATCTGTAAGCTGATGTATCAGATATATGACTTTAATATATACTAACGCACGGCTGCCAGGGTTTTATCTGGTTTTAAAGATTCTGAGCCCTAAAATAGGATTGAAGGACATATTATCCAGCCTCAGTATTTCCGAAGCTAGCAAACATCTGTGTTTGATTTATGGTGTGTACTGGGAGCCACGGGCTTCAGTCCTGATTGGCTGCTGGTTGCTCTTTTTGATATGCAAATGGTCTAGATTTGGAAAAGGTATATAATTGGAACACTGTGATGTCATCAGTTATCAGTGTCGCTCATTTGGGGTCAACAGTGACTCTGGGCAGAAGACCAAAAGCACTAAGGGCACAAGATCACCCC
The DNA here is from genome assembly GCF_017654675.1 of Xenopus laevis. Taxonomy (NCBI): domain Eukaryota; kingdom Metazoa; phylum Chordata; class Amphibia; order Anura; family Pipidae; genus Xenopus; species Xenopus laevis. The sequence goes on from NC_054387.1 coordinate 33,760,961, forward strand.
TTAATACTCATACAGAGGCAATAGTTACAGGGTCCTGTTGCAATCAGTTTCCATTGCCATGCCCTATTTCTTTTCCATTTTAAATGATGTGCAGGTTAGGCAATGGGTATTGAGCAGGATGCCTATGTGCCTCGCATCCCACGCATTGCTGCATTCATGGGAGTGGTTACAGGTACGGTGCAAACTGCAAATAATTGGTAGATTGTACCTGTTTTTTTGTACTTTGCACCCTGCCCTCTGGTTCATAAATGAGCCCCATTGATTTGTTTACATGAGATTAGAAGACATTAGAAGACACATTGACGATTCATAACCTGTAGAGAAGCTTTGGCATGTGATCTTGTGTCTTTAGATGGCCATGGAACTCCTCTTTGACTTCTAATATGCTCATATATACAACAGGAGCTCCATTATTTGTGGGCCCAACCAGGATTAACGCAACTATTTCGGTGCCAGCCCAAAATGAATATATTACAGTCTATATTCAGATTTGTTTTAATGACTATGAGCATTATTTTCTTGTGGTAAAGGGGTTTCTTTTCTCATCACATGCCAGGTAAATAATGCTACTGCTCGGGTTATGACCAACAAGAAACCAGTCAACCCTTACACAAACGGTAAGTGCCTAAGTACAGCTGGACAGAAACTGAATATTTAACTAGTTGCACATTAGGCTGTATTAGATGAACAGGGACTTTCTCTTTGTTCCTCCTGGACTAGTGGTAACATATCATAATGGGCCAGTGGGTGAAAACTATACTAGCTTAAACAACTACCAAAAAAGTGTGAGATTTAAGCATTTACTATTGAGTGCCTTCCTTTATGGATAACGTATGTTCTTTTTTTAAGACATTGTGTTACTACAGGCTGTTATGGAACCCTTCTATAAACCATGTATAGGGTTACAATGCACTAGTATATTATAACAATGTGCAGATTTGTTGGCCATTTTTGACTGTGCAGTATAAAGCCTTTATAATCATAAGAAAGAAGAGCAGTGACTATTAATGTTATGTTTGCCTCATTAGTCAATAAGAAAAGGTAGATATTTGTAAGTTGAATATTTTCTAATTCCCTTCATATCTATCTTTTTCAGGCTGGAAATTAAACCCAGTGGTTGGAGCAGTATATGGACCTGAGTTCTATGCTGGTATGTTTATTATATATATATATATATATAATATATATATATATATATATATATATATATATTATATATATATATATATATATATATATATATATATATATATATATATATATATATATATTATATATATATATACTGTATATTAGTTGGTAAAAGAAAAATTTTGTAGTATAGACTATATAGCATCAATTGCTACAAGTCCTATTTTGCTCAGTAGGACTTTTTATATTGCATTTTCAGAACTTGGGTCAGGAAGTCCTACAGAGGTTAGAAACATGTACAGGCTTTATATCTATTATACCCAATACTTTCAATTTGCACATTGCCAATTTGCCATATCTTGGAGCCTGTAAAAGGTTTGCATGTAATACATCCCATTTTTAAACATAAAATATATGGTTAAACATTTTAAACATTGAATATAGATATTATACTGAACGTTACATGTGTTAATGCCTATGGGTCATTCCATTTTCTTGTGTTTACTTGAGGGCCTTTCTACAAATATAAATCGTTTTTCTGGAGAAGCAGTTTATTGCCAAAAATCTGCCCCCATTTCCTTAACTCACCAAGCAGAGGAAGGAAGCAGGGTTGGGGGACACGTCTCTCAACGCCAAATATTCTCCTGTAATAGAAAACAGACACTGACCATGCACTTTTTAAGATAATCTGGACTTGGCTTGTGCATGCTCTATGTCTGGGACAGCTCAACAGCGTTAGATGGTGTCCACCAAACCTGCTTCATTACTCTGCTTTTTCTTAACAGGGAAACTAGGGCAGTTTTTAGGGGCAAATTTCAGGAAGTGGAGGGCTCTCCAGAAGTTGAAATATTTATCAAAGGCTTTTGTTCTCCATTAAAGTTTATGCCAAAACAACCATACAAAACTCTCCATAAAATGCACTGCATACTTATGAAGCTTTGGTGAATAAGAGTTCCCCTTCACATGTAAAAGGGTCTGCAGCACCTGTTTATAAAACTGCATACACAAGACTTCTGCTGGAATAACAAAATCTATTAAAAGGAATGGGGATGTAGAAACCTTGTTCTGCCATGCAATATTACTAGCTAGACTTATTTCCTTTGCTAGCCTTCTGCACACGGCTTTGCCAACACTTAAGGGCTTTATAACTCTACTGATTTTTTACAAGGCGAACAGGGCTGTAAAAATCAGCGTTGGAAATGGAACTTCTGCACCACCTTTACAAAGAGGGGCCTTGGTGTGCAGAACGACTGTAAAGTCAGCATTTATATCAGTTATATTTTCCTACTCTTCTGTTGTTAAACTAGTCAGATGTGTCACATGCAATTTATTTTGTTATCTTTTTGACCTCCACATTGCAACAAATGAATGGCCATGCTTTAGATTATATGAGTGTGCCCCTTTCTCTAGAAAGTATGGAATGCTCCGTAAATGCAGCATATTACAGAAGAGACTGGCATATAAAAATGTGAAATAACAGAACAAGGATCCACCATAAATTAATTACAATACAATGATTTTTGTCATCTAGATTTATGTCAGGCCCTTTTTTTTGTTAGTTTTCCGTTGTCCCTGCTTTTTTTTTCAGTCTCCAAAAAAAGGTTGTGAAAAATGTCAGCAAAGACACTTGATCATATTTTTTTGGTCAGCATATTTTCAATAATCAATTTTGTAATAAAATGACTTATTATCTAATGATATCATGAATATTTAGCAAGGAATAACCCCCTAATTAAAGTTTTGTAAGTGGAATTCCTTTTCTCTGTGCTCTAATTCATAGCACATGATTTTCTTAATGCCTTAACAATGAATTAAATAGCGATTTAAATACTGTAACCGTCGATGAAAGGGAAGAATAATTGGAAAGTATCAGCTGTTTCTAATGAAATTAATTGGCATGTTCAGCATTTAAAAAAATGCTATGTATAGAAAGGAGGTGATATTAAAATAGGTGCAAAGGTCATTCCAGTTCTAGTAGCCCATGGCAACCACTCAGCAGATAGCATTTCCCCTACAGAGGGGGAAATATATACCTGCTCATGCATTTCAAGTTTTATATTTGTAAAATATATATATATATATCTATATATATATATATATATATATATATATATATATATATATATATATATATATATATATATATATATATATATATATATATATATATATATATAAATAAAAAAAGACCAGCAACACCAGGATTTTTGTGTGAAAAGTGTTATTGCATATGTAACCTTTTCACATTGGGGAGGTTTAGTTCTCCTTTTACCCAGCAACCTTCAACAACCTGACAAACAAAATCTATAACTGCCCCTACCTTTGCTAGTATGTGTACACACACATTAAATATACTGTTTCTCTCTCTCTCAATAAATCAACAACAATTTGATGTGAACCGGAGTTCTGATCCTTTCTCAAGATTGATATATAATATTTATAGTGTTTGTAAAAAAAAAATCCAAATCAAGTAGGTGAATACTTTTAGACTAAACAAAAGTATTTGATAAAATACTCCAGTAAATTGCAGGAAACAAAATGACGTGGGAAGGTTTTTTTGGAGATTCTTAAACAGAATTTTTTCATATATTGAAAAAGTACTCAGCACTCACAAAATAAATTTCAATTGGTGCTGGAATTCTCATGCGAAAATCATTTGGAATGTTAATAAACAGGCCCCATACATTCCCCATATTTCCCCAGCCTTATAACAGTCTGCGGTCTTGTAGATAATCAGATTTATACCCAAGGCAAGTGCTAACCGTTTTCATGATATTTTGGAAACAGAAATGCTCCAGTGACACCTACTGGTCACACAGTATCTAGCTACTACTGTACATTGTCTATCCAACATCTATCTTGAATATTATTATCCTTTAATTATAGCGCTGACATGTCCCGCAGCATTTACTGAGATTATAAATTATTCACATTATTCCCTGCCCAGTAGATCTTACAGTCTAAAGTTGGCCATAGACGTAGAGTTCGGCTCATTTGGCGATTTTGCCAAATGAGCGGATCTCTCCCCGATTTGCCCACATTGAAGTGGGAGATAGGCTGATCCGATCGTGGGCCAGATATCAATCGGGGAAGCCTGTCAGATGGCCCCACGCACAGGCCGATAAGCTGCTGACAGACCGTGTCGGCAGTTTATTGGCCTGTGTGTGGGGCCATTCGGATATTTTTCCTTCCTTTTGGCCATTTATCGGCCCGTGTATGGGGGCCTTAAATCCCTATCTGATTCATAAAGTAGGGACAATTTTATCAGGAGCCCATATGTTTTTAGGCGTTTGGGAAGAGAAATCCCATGAATACACAAGGAGAACACATGTACCTGATGCTGATAGCGCCCTTTTTAGTATATTTTAAGTCCTCTAATAGGATTCTGTGTAGTCTATATCACTTTTGTCTGTCACTTTGCACTTAATTAGGCTAAGGCCACACTAGGCGATAGCGCCGCGATTTGAAAGTCGCCGCGACTTTTCGTCGCGACTTTTAAGCAATCGCTGGGGAAACTTTTGCGCTGGCGTCTATGGGGAATCGCGTAAAATCGCCAGCGTAAAAACACACGCGGCAAACTTTTCTCTACTGTCGCTCGAAATTGCCTCGCTAGGCGATTTCGAGCGACAATAGAAAAAAGATCGCCGCGTGTGTTTTTACGCTGGCGATTTTACGCGATTCCCCATAGACGCCAGCGCAAAAGTTTCCCCAGCGATTGCGGCTTAAAAGTCGCGGCGCTATCGCCTAGTGTGGCCTTAGCCTAAAACATAATGTTGTTGTTTGGACTATGGATATTTTTACCATGAGGGAAGATGAGAACCTTAACTTAATAAATACATTACCAGTGGCAAAAAAAAACTATTCTAGATAAACTGACAATTTGTTTTTGCCTTGTCTTGACAGTAACTGGCTTCCCATACCCTCCTGCAGGAGCAACAATTGCATACCGAGGGGCACAATTACGGGGAAGGGGCCGAGCGGTGTACAACACATTCCGTGCCGCCCCTCCTCCCCCACCTATTCCTACGTATGGGGCGTAAGTATCACAAAATGATAACGTAGTGGTTGAGGAGCTTGTCCATAGGGCTAGCAGCACTGTCATTCTCCTTGGTGCATATTTTGTAAATAATAGATATTTATCCATTTATTACAAGAATTATGTGACAAAATAGTTTTTACAGTCACAGAATTAAACAGTTTTATTTCAGCAATATAACTATGGATTTGTTGTTGTATATGTGTTATATTCTAATAACTCAACATCTCATTAATGGGAGAGAGTAGCTGTTCTGAAATTGGGTCATTAAAAATTATTGAAAATAAACGTCATTTTTTATCAGCCAAGGAATCTTTTATATGGTCTGGATATTACCGGACCTTCAGAGATATAGTTGTAATGCAACATTAAGCTGATTTTTATCATGACAGTAGATTAAGGGACACTAATAATTGATTGCTCAGCCATTGTATCATTCTGGAATTTACTGGAGTTTTTGTGTTTCTAAGCCTAAAATGCTATTTATTAATGCAAACTCATCAGTTCTTCTGTGCACATTATTTGATATGGTTTTGTTATAGCCAGCTTTTCCTTGTAGCGCTTGCTATTTACAGTATTCTTTTCCTTTGGATCTAAATGGGCATTTAGTGTAAAGTGAATATGGGCCCGATTTGGCCACTGATCAAATTTGTGAAGGTGGAAGGCATTGGGTTTAAACACCCCTCTCGTATATGTATAACAGTACAGTTTCAGCACACATTTGCAAAATACTTTTTTTTTCATGATGGAATTCTGCAGCCTCTCGGCATATAACATATGTCACACGTCCATGGTTGCTAGAGTGTTCTTGAGCTCCAGCATCACGTGCAAGATCTATGGGTGTCAGTGGAGCTATTATTTGGCTGGATCAATGTTTACATCTAGATTGACCATCATTCAGAGGGTGAGCACAAAGGGGTCAGAGCTTGTTATTATGATCCTTTATTTATACTGACAAGTTACACTATACTTTCAGAGATTGCTCATCCTCATGCCTTAGAGCAGCTTATCACTTGAACACAAAACATACAAAACACTACGGTTAGATTCTTCTGGAGCCAGTTAACATACCTGTATGGCATGTTGGAGGAAGCTGGAATAATCCTTACAGACTATGCAATTAAACTCAGGACCCAAAGAAGTAGTGCTAAACCATGTCACAGTGCCCTGTACTAACCAACATTAACAGTAGGGATTAGGGTAATTAGGGTAAAACCCCAAGTGAGTTATTTAGCAAATGTTTCAGAAAACAAATAGTGAGCCATGCTGGCAGTTTAAGAGGAACTTCTTTTAGCAACTGGCATGCAAAAAATATTATGTAACTCAATATAGAGATGTCATTGTCTCTATGACGCCTAGATGAATGAGCCCCACAGGTTCTGAAGCAACAAAGAACTAAGTAAAATAAAAGATGACCAAATTTGTTTGCTTATATCAACTAATATCAAGCATTCAGCCTGCCTAACAGCTCAACTTTATACCAAGGTACCCTTCCAAATCCACCTCTCCTAGATTAGGCACATGCAGGCTATACTACCCAGGAGTGTGAGTACTGGTGCACATACCCATCATGAACACTGCACTTCTATTTTAGTACAGTAAAAATGAGGGTAACTTCCTGTGGGTATGTTTTGTCAGTAGAGAGGGCTGCATTTCATTTAGGCTACAAGTAGGCAGGACAGATTTAGAGTACAAGCCTTTACTCTGAATATGGGTTTATTATTGTGTCATATTACATTGTTTATTAGCATTTAACCATAGCCATCTAATTTCTATTTCTTCTCTCAGTGTCGTTTACCAAGATGGCTTCTACGGAGCAGAAATCTACGTAAGTCCTAAGCGTCTTTTTAAAACATGTTCTTTGTTATAATATAAATGCAAGTTATACACTAAATGGCAGTGTGTTGGGAGTTTCCTTAAATGAGAAGGATCTAGGGGTCTTTGTAGATAACAAGTTGTCTAATTCTGGGCAGTGTCATTCTGTGGCTACTAAAGCAAATAAAGTTCTGTCTTGCATAAAAAAGGGCATTAACTCAAGGGATGAAAACATAATTATGCCTCTTTATAGGTCCCTGGTAAGGCCTCATCTGGAGTATGCAGTGCAGTTTTGGACTCCAGTCCTTAAGAAGGATATAAATGAGCTGGAGAGAGTGCAGAGACTAAGTGCAACTAAATTGGTTAGAGGGATGGAAGACTTAAATTATGAGGGGAGACTGTCAAGGTTGGAGTTGTTTTCTCTGGAAAAAGGTGCTTGAGAGGGGACATGATTACACTTTACAAGTACATTAGAGGACATTATAGACAAATAGTAGGGGATCTTTCTACCCATAAAGAGGATCACCGTACCAGAGGCCTCTCCTTTAGACTAGAAGAAAAGAACTTTCATTTGAAGCAACGTAGAGGGTTCTTCACAGTCAGGATAGTGAGGTTGTGGAATGCACTGCCGGGTGATGTTGTGATGGCTGATTCAGTTAATGCCTTTAAGAATGGCTTGGATGATTTTTTGGACAGACATAATATCAAAGGCTATTGTGATACTAAGCGCTATAGTTAGTATAGATATGGGTATATAGAATTTAATTAAAAGTAGGGAGGGGTTTGTGTATGGATGCTGGGTTTTCATTTGGAGGGGTTGAACTTGATGGAACTTGACTCAACCCAATTTAACTATGTAACTATGTTATTCGTTAGATGATATTTTGCTGTGGTCAGTCTACAATGAGATTGCCATATTCCCTGCCATTTTCTGCTGCTTGGACTAAAACAAATGCACATCACATAGTGCCCAGGTTTCACAAAACTTCTGCTATATATAAGATAAAACATTTGCATGATAATTATACATATCTGCAATGGACACTAACCTTGGAAAAGATGAGGTCTTTCTCACTGATGCTAATAAGGGTGGGCTGACAAAAGGGGTATGACACAGAGAGCAGAACAGGACACACGCACAAGATGATTGGGTTGTTATCTTGAGGTTCTGTTCAACGTAGGTCACTAGATAATACACAACAGAAGAGCTGGAAGAAAGGAGGATAGGCACGGTGCTTTTGATATGTTAACAGACCCTTTCAGGTACAGGCGAGATATAGAAGATAAAAAAGACTATTTTTAATAGAGGAATTAGCCTTAATACTGTGCCACTGGAATGGGGTGCTTGGTTTTGTTTTTTAAATGTAAGAATTGTTTGACCTCAAAATATTAAGAGACTCAGTGTTATTTAACAGGCCTTTTAACGATTTTCAAAACTATTTTTATCTATTTAACTCTTTAAAACTATTTTTATCTATTTAACTCTTTAAAACTTTTTAAGGCGCACTCTGACAGAATTATGGAATGGGACTACCAGTAGGGAGATTACCCTCCCTAAATACTCACCTTAACTGTTATCATTTTTATTCTCTTTACAGGGGGGATATGCAGCCTACAGATATGCCCAACCAGCAGCAGCAGCAGCTGCGGCCTATAGTGACAGGTGAGACAAAGAGATTGGTTAAAATATAAAGGGGCAACAAATAAAAATTGCATAGGTATAGTCTAATAACCCATTGCAACCCATAGTCCGTAGGGATTATTGTGCAAATGGTCTGAGTTCTATTACATTACCCTTATGCTAAATCTGCAAGAAAACGCAAAGCCATATGGAACGGCAGTCAAGCTCTACCCTGATAAATTTCCCAGGCCTCTGTATGTCAATGGTTAATACAAAACCATAGTGACTTCAACTTGATTGTGATGTTTTGCCATTGTAACAGCTGCACATCAAATTGGAATTTATAGAAATACTGTATTTAATGTCTGCTATAGCCGGGCCACTCTGACAGTACTGGTGTCAGCTGATAAGATGAGGTTCACTCATACTGATTTGTGCAGAGTATCAGCATTTTACCCAGGACCATAAGCCCATTTTACCTTGTTTGTGTGAAATGTATCTCTGAATTTGTATGTGCAGTTGGGTTTTGGAGATAGACTGAATGAGGTGATTATATGAGCTGCGGATATCAGTATGCTCACAGTTTTCTCTGGTATATCCAGTAATTAACAGGCCTCCACAACCATTCTTTAATCCTCAGTTTAGTAATACTGTTACAGTATGATTCAAGTCATGGGTAATGACATGTTTTTGTTGTGGATCTCTTGGCAGTTATGGAAGAGTGTATGCAGCAGCAGATCCATATCACCACACCATTGGCCCTGCAGCTACATACAGCATAGGAACAATGGTAAGTAAGCTTTGGAATAACACTTGCACTGTTTTTGTACTTTTTTTCATTGGATAATCTTATTATACAGGAATCTGTTAAAATTAGGCAAACATACATATCTACAGAACTTGAATAAGTCTATACTTTATGACCAAAAATATGTGGACACTCGTTCTAATTATTGAAATTGGCTATTTGAGTCATAGTCATCATTGCGAACACAGCTTTCACTACGTCATACAATGACATTCTTGACCATTCAGTGCTTCCTACTTGTGGGGAAGGCCTATTCTTCTTCCACTAGTATAATAACCCCTTGCACAAATTATTTACATACAGAATAGGGTTTCAAAGTTCGGAGGAGAAGAATTTGGCTGCCCTAACTTCAACCCAACCAAACACCTCTGGGCTGAATTGGAATGCTGATATGTGTCAGGCCTGATCCCCAACATCAGTGGCCTGCCTGTGGCTGAATTAAAGCAAATTTCACCAGGGATGTCCAACATCTAGTACAAAGCTGAAGATGAGGAGTTTTAGCAGCAAAGAAAGGAACAACTTCTTAATAATATCCTTGGTTTTGGAATGAGATGTTGGACAAACAGGTGTCCACATACTTTTTGCCATGTAGTGTTGGTTTCACAGTGCCATGAAAACCTTGTAATTCCTAAAAATAGAACCAACCATCTTTAACTACTCCAATTGTCCATAAAGAACAGTCTTTTTCAAGCCAATTCTAATTTTGTAAATTACCTAATGATACTTCAGATATTGGACCTGTTATCCAGAATGCTCAGGACCTGGGGTTATCCGGATAGCGTATTGCTGTAATTTAACATCTCTAGAAAATTTGGATCTTCATACCTTACATCTACAGGAAAATCATGTAAACATTAACAAACCCAATTGGCTAGATTTGCTTCCAATAAGGATTAATTATATCTTATTTTGGATCAAGTACAACGTACTGTTTTATTATTACAGAAAAAATTGGATTATATGGATAAAATGGACACTGCCTTAACAGATAACAGATTTCCGGATAACGGATCCTGTATCTGTACCTTCTTTCCGTTGTAACATGCTTTCCAAAGTGAAAATCATGCTCTATATAAGACTGGTTGCCCACCAAGTCTTATTATTTGTCCAGTTTTACAATGTAAAATGTGGACAATTCAATATCAGCCTATGATCAAATGCCAATATAGGCATTAAAGAAGCCTAGCAGTAATAATTATTCCCTGGTAATGTTAGCTTAGCAAACTTTCTTTATCAATAGTTTTCCACTTGTCCTACTGTTCTTTCCATTGGACGTACATTAGTAGCCAGTTGACTGCCAGTATTTCCCTTGGACCTACATTAGAAGCCAACTGACTGCCAGTATTTTCTAAGTACAAAAGTGGAGTTCCAGAAATAAACCTCTTTGGTAGGCCGTGTCTTCGGTTTTGCATTTACTACTGTTGCACATTTTTATTATTGGAAATCAGTAACCTCTACAGTAGATCAACTGACAATTTCAGGAATGTTAATTGGAAGAGCCGGCTGCCTTAATGCTTGTTTTTAGCTAGCCTGGTAACAGCATCAAAGATGAAAAAAAAAAAACACACATCATTTCATGTCAAAGCAAAACATATTTTTCACTTGCCAATTCATCTTCTGATTCATGCACACACAAAAAAACACCAAAACAAATCAAATCAGAATGAAAAATGCAACTGCAAGAGGGAGATTCCCCAGTTACCCCAATTACTAAATCCTCATTTTGCTCTCCAGTGCAGCTGCTAGCTAAAAGCCATCATTAACCGTACATACCCTCTCTCTATAGTGTAATGCTCTGCTCCCTCCTACCTCCTGATACCATTCTTCTTTCTTATGTTCCTCCCCCTATTCATGCTCAAAGTTCTGCTCTTATATATTTCGGAGTGCTTTTTTTTTTTGGTTCTTTTTCTTCAATTTTGCTTCTCCACCATTCTCTTCTCTTGCAAAGCATACAAGTGTTTAACTGGCTAGAGCCTAAATTTCATTATTCCTGCCAATCAGAAATATGTGAAGGGTAATGGGGGGAGTAAAACTAAACAGGAGAAGACAAGACAAAAGCCCTTCTAATAAGGGAGTGATTTTTTAAACCAGCGAGCAAGGCACAACTGGAAACGACTCAAATTTATCATAAAACGGTCAATACATATTCTGAGGCCCCAAGAGCCAATTAAACCTATTATCTCCAAGCAAGAGAAGAGCAGAGAGTGAAAATGTCTTTTTTTCCCACTACTGATTGGCTGTTTTTCATCTTTGATGTTGCAGGCTAGCCTGTACAGAGGGACTTACAGTCGATTCACCCCCTACTAGCAAGTGATCAGTCACCCTAAACATGAGACCTAGACAAAAACAATAAATCAAACACAAAAACATCTGGGGCGATGGGTCCACAGAACATGAAAGGAACGGCCAGTGCTGCCCCTTTGACCTAATCCATGGAAGGACAAACCTTTACCTCAACCCTGCTGACCCCCTTGTGTGTGTGTGTATATATATATGTATATATATATATATATATATATATATATATATATATGTGTATATATATATATATATATATATATCTGTGCAAGATGTACCTGTGATCATTTTGTAACTTTACCTTCTGTAATGACTTTTTGTAACTGTTTAATCTATGCCTGATTCTGCTCTTTCCATAACGTCGTGGGCACAGGTTGTATTTTATTTTTGCCCATTTGTAATAGCCCTTAATTTCATGGATTCAAGTTTAAATTTTTTTACGTCTGTCAGGCACATCTAATGTATATTTACATTTAAAAAAAAATATATATATATATATATATATATATATATGAATATATATGGGTTACCAAACCAGTTAATATTACTCTGCTTAATCGTTTGGGTTGTATTATTTGGCAGTAACCTGCTGTATAATGAAACGGCTCGTCAAGTCCACTTAATAGAAAGGAGGCGGCAAGCTGAAATGTTTTATGCAAGCTCTTTATATAACTTGAACTCCCTGCAGTTCCTGCTGAATAGCAGAGCAATAGTACACCTACCAGAATTTCTTACTGGCCATAGTGCTCCCTGCCTAGCTGAATTATATTCATTATGATCAGAAACCATGAGGGTTTGTTGTAATAAACCAGAGCTAATGTTAAAATAAGAGCTCGCAAGAGGCTAAATTTGACATAAACTGTACAAGAAAGGTTTAAAGGGGACGTAAACCTAAAAAGGAATGTTGCCTAATGAATCAAAATGTAATTCTAAGCAAATCCAACATGTATATGAAGTACAAAATGGCAATGTTTTTAAAGTTATGTCATTGCTTTGGAAATATTGTTATGGCCATTTCTGAACTTCTGAATTGGTCGGCTTTATGGAAAAATGTAGCCATAGCTCACTGCTCACCACCTCTTCCCTCGAAATCCAACCCCTCTGCTCCTTTCACCCCTGCAAATCCCCCACTACATCTTCCACTGGCACTTTTTGCCCTGTAAGCCACTTGTCTGTAGATCCTGATACCCAGGACAGAATTAAAGGAAGCAACAGAGGTAAATGCCTATGATCATAACATACCACTGCCTATGATTAGTTCCGACCCTGAGTATAGCAGAAGCCATGCTTCATCACCTGTGCTGTGGGACCAAGGTTGAGGGTGCCCAAGGCGAGCCCCTTCCTCTATCACCTGATAGTAGGGGAAGAAATAACATACCCACAGGGCTTGTCTCCTCGGCACGAATCAGCCAAACCCCATCCACTCAGCTTGCATGCCTGTAACTTGCACACCTGACTTACAGAATGGCTGAAACTAAGGAAGGCAAGCAGAATATGTATGTCCCACTCAGTTACGGCTAAGGCATGTGCCTCTTCTGCCTACCCCTAGTTCTAGCCCTATCCTTCACGGTTAACTAGGTAGCTTGTGCTACGTTGTTTCTAACAGCAGATCCACCATGGCAGAGAACAGAACTTTAAAATCATTGATTTTTGTAATAAACGTATACTGAAAAGGTGAAAAGATTACAATTTATATTTACTGGGCAATATTTCATGTTTATATTCCTTTACGTTTAACTTGCAATGTGTTATTGAACGTGGCTACACAAGTTTAAATGATTCGGGGTAAAAAAACAAATACTTTTAGCAGCTAAAAGCTATAGATATATATATATATATATATATATATATATATATATATATAAAAGCTATAGAGATATATATATATATATAGATAGATAGATAGATAGATATATATATATATATATATATATATATATATATATATATATATATATATATATATATATATATATATATATATATATATATATATAAAAGCTATATATATCTAGTCTCACAAGAGTGATTCAGCATTCTCTGTAAAGAGCTGTATAATATGTTGTTATAATATATAAAATATATAATAATTGAATATACTTTTTAAGTTTTTAGAGTTGCCGGTTCCAGCAAGCACAAGGCAGTTCTGGACTGGAGATGGGCAGAATAGAAAAGGGAAATGACAAAAAAAAAATATTCTATAATGGTAGTACTCAATGCTTTGATTAAATTAGCAGTACAGAAATTACTTACCAATTGGAATGTACTATTCTAGCCCTTAAGCTTCCATGTAAATCAAATCAGCAGTAGAATTGGAAGCAATGTTGCCCTCACAATCCCCATTGTGTGCAATATACTAAGAGTTCATAGTATGGAACATCTATTGTATATAAATGCAGTTTTAGGCAGAGACAAGCGATTGGTATTTAGAATATAAGAGCGATAGCTATAATTTATTCTATGCCATTAATATCAGTATTGACTCATTTGTACTACTATTTAGAATATAAGAGCGATAGCTATAACTTATTCTATGCCATTAATATCAGTATTGACTCATTTGTACTACTTGAGGGAACTGCTTGCGTCTGCAACATTGAGCAGTTCCCATTTTGCCAAACTACCATGAATTCGGTAGACCTTTTTTTTATAGTTTCACTTTTTTGCGGGTTATTATTGAAAAGGTGTTTGTAAGGTTGTCTTTTTAACTTTGTAAAACCGGTATTTGCTTTACAAGTTTAACACAATGTCAGTTCTCCCAAGTCTGTATTTATTCAAGGGGCAATTGTGCTGGGGACCTGGGTTTATTTCTCTGTTTCCTACCCCGGCATTGTAAAGTGACACAGCAGTCTCTAGGACAAACAGTGCAGCAACAGAATTGCCTCAAAGAAAGTTGTTAGCAGAGGCACTGCCATGTAAACCACTGACTTGCAACCAGTTACCTTCTAACTGCAAAAGACTTTGGGCATTTCTGGGATATTGTTTGCAGTGGAGTATGGATTTTGTCTTTGTTGATTCCGTTACTACTGTTTAGTTGAGCTTTAATGGTTTTTTCTGGGGTAACCAACAGATTCTGAAGCCTGGCTTTATGAATGTAAGTTTATGGGACTTACAGCATTTAAACCTCATTATATTGTGTTTGCAGTTTCCTATCTTACTCTAAGGATGAACCATACAAGGTCCTGTAAACTTGAATAAAGCATTGCTTCTCTTAATTACACTGACTTCAAGTCTCTTTTACTTAATTGTTGTACTGCATCGTGACTTTAAGCCATTCCACCAGCCATCTAGAAGTGAGATTAAGTTAAATAGAATATTTTTGGAAATTGTGGTTTGCTGATTAGTATCTTCCATGGCAACACTAATTGCACCAGGACCATTTAACAGGACCGTGAGCAGCGGAAGCCATAATTGGAATAGCAGAATAGGTAACTTCTAGCTTTTGTCACAGGTTTTCTTGTCCCATGGGGCAATGGGAACTCCTATTAAGCTAAAAAATTCAGCATTGTGTACTTTTGATACAAAGTCTGGCACTTGTCAATTGCCATGAAGTCTGAATAGGGTCATTTATACAATTTTTACCCCCTCTAAGAGTGAGAGACAATGCACTAGAAATCACCCAGTCTGCCACCCTAAAGCCTTATATTTAAAGTTTGTATCCTGCACCCCTACAAAACCACTTCATGGCAAAAACAGTCCTATTCTGTATGAGAGCTGTTCTGTAGAGAGCCGTGGATGGAATTTGACCCCTCTTTTTCTTCCTGTGTAAGAACTAACCCCATTGTATTCTACAGATCATATTTGTTATCTGCAATGTAAAAGATTTTAACACGCAGCTTTTTAGCTTTGGGGCAGAGACACGCAGTCAGATTTAGGGAGATTTGTCGCCCGGCGACAAATCTCCTCCTCTTCAGGCTGACTAATCTCCCCGATCTGCCTTTCCCTGCCTTCCCCCCACCCCCCCCGGCTAGAATGAAAATCGCCAGCAGGATGGCACTTGGAGCACTTCATTTTCCAAAGTCGCCCGAAGTTGTCTCATGAGGAAACTTTGGGCGACTTAAGAAAACGAAGTGCTCCGATTGTCATCCCGCCGTCGATTCTCATTTTTGCCGGCAGGGGGCAGTTCGGGGAGATTAGCTGCTCTGAAGAAGAGGAGATTTGTTGCGTGATGACTAATCTCCCCGAATCTGACCGAGTGTCTCTGCCCTTGGAAGACAAAGTATCCAAAAATACCCTAGGTGGCAGCTACTTTTAATTACTTATCTTTCTGTTCAGACCCTCTCCTCTTTCCATGCTAGGGTTATTTATGGCAAAAAAAGCCACTCCTGGTAACTTTAAGAGTCCATTTTTTGATTATTAAACTTTGAGATTTGTTTTTTCGAGTGCAGTTGCTCTCTCTGCACTAGTGATACAGCCCCTCGAGACCCCCTCTGGTGCTGTAAATGTAAGCAAAAGCCATCTCAGGCAACTTAAGGGTTAAAAAGCATTTATCGCAATCATAACACTGCTTTTCTTTAGGACAGTTGTGGATAGCTGCGTCTCCTGTCACTCCCTAATAAAGCACAAGTTAGGGTGCAGGAGAAAACATCTACCACCAGCCCCTCAGCAATACAGCCCTGACTAATGCAATGGAACACAGAAGCCTGCAGCAAGTTACACAGTGCAGGACACAGCCTGAAAAGTGCAAAAAAGAACACCAGATTGTTGCCTTTGTTTGCACTTTGTAGGCTGTGTCCAGCATTGCATCAACATTGATGAACCCCTGCAAAAATGGTGACAGAATTATGGAAAGGAAACCAAGCCATTGCATTTTCACCTTTAACCTTAGATCTATCGGTCTAATTAGCTTGCTGCCTTTAAGGTAATGACAATTACCCAGCTGCATACTAAGTAAAATGTAAATTTTGTTGTAAATAAAAAAAAAACAATAGTATCAGCATTTCTACACACAGTAGTTTATACACAGAGATAGATATAGATTGTAGGATAGATACCTACAGTAGACAGTTAAGCATTGAACTGTAATTATAATGTATTAGACATATCGCATCTGTGTAGTTTTCATTGGATTTCTTTATTTCATATTCTCTAAAGTAACTTACACTCCCCTCTATATTTGAACGCAGTCCATAACTACAAATGTTAATGACAGATTGTGGATTCTGCAGAGAAGAATCTAAGTTAAAATCATTGGCAAATGACATTGCTGCAAAGCTTCCAGCTAATGAAACAGCCAGCTCAGCGTTCTTCTCATTCCCCTCTAGATAAACTAGATGACCTATGAGCAGATTGCCTCCACAGACTTCTTAAAAGACCAGAAACGTCAAAAAAAGTGAATTATTAATGTGACAGAACGTATTATTTAGTTCTATTCCGTGCAGTAATCATTTTTTGGAAAGAAGCTTGGAGTCCTGGCTTTTATTACTACATGTCTGCTATTGACTCTTGCTGTGTTCAGCCATCTTTTATGTATATTGTTTCGACAAAGCCGTCACTGGTCTGTTGGTACAGGCTAAAGCAGGGGCGTAACTAGATATTATGGGGCCCCACAGCAAATTATTTTTCATGCACGCAAAATGTCTAGAGGCTGACCTGTTTTACCAATGTTTATTGAAATTGTATATGAATTAGGGCCTCATGGGGCCCCTATACCTCCTGGACCCCCCTGCAGCTGGGTTATAGTGGATTTTAGCCCAAAAGTCAATCCTTAGGCTACTGTCGCCAGGTGGCACCTCCTATCCATTGGACCTGATAGTGTCTATGTAAAGAATAAAATTCCTACAATATGTCTAAGGCAACTGCTACTTGGAGACTGTAATCAGTGCTTTCTTGCAAAAGCTGTACTGATATAATAAACATGAATTACGTTTTTCTGTGGCGAATCTGGCTTAAGATAAACCCCTTACCAGGCTTTTAGGAGATGAAAAAATCAAGTCAATTTTCTGTAGATTATTATGTGGATAGTAGAACAGCAGTAGTTGATATACACAATAGGCTAACCATCTGTGTAGCAGTGTACAGGTCTGATAGGATGACAGGAAGAATTCTGAAGCCTACGCGCTATAGCTTACTTACTATGCCTTTGTCACATCGTGGGAGATAGTCTATCATCGTATGTCCCATAATGTAATTGGTATGGAAGCTTAACCGAGTAAAAGCCTGAATCGATCTATTGTCAGAAAGCTTCCCAGTAAATGTGGTAAGGTGCACTAGCATGCTCCTATATGATATTATTGTGCTGGCAAAGCATTAAATCCCTGTAGTGGAGTCTCCAAACCTTCACTTATTTAATGCCCTAGATATAACTTAACACAAGATAATACTTTACTTCTGTAGCACACTTTCTAAATAATTCACTCATTCTCCTATGTTTAATACTTGTATAAGCAGTAAATTGGCAATATGTTATTGTTTTGACCCTCTTATTATCTAGTAGAAAAAATGAAGAGCAGAGCCATTTCCAACCAAATAAATAGACCAATATTGTAATTCATAGTAGCACAGTGCTATAGGATTGTTTAATAGTCTATAGTTATATTAGCTTTTACTATAATACTGTATGGTAGGGAAACCCGACCTTGGACGATCCCATATTGGATCTAGTGATGTCTAACAAACCAAACATTTGGCTCCATTAAAAGATGGAAATATTTTGGCTAATTGGGACTTGAAAAAATATGCATTACAGGACCCACTCTGTATAGGGAGTCTTCCTTTCCTGTCAGATATATTAGAGCTCATTCAAATAACTGATTCCAGTACAAACAAAATCTAACAAAATAACTGCCATTTGCACAAATTCTGCATGTAGAGAGACTGGTGATTTGAATAGAGAGTGAGCTCTAATACATCTTCTAGGCAAAAAGAGCCCCCCTATCCGATATATTGGATATAACTGACAACGAACTCCAGCATGAAGATAGAATGAAGAGAAACAAATGCTCAGAGAGGAATAGGGAAGATAAACTTGATTATTTCAGAAACAGTACAGAATTTTTAATGGGTTGTCTTTGCAATGTTTCTTATTTCAGTATGCTACAGCTTATATTAAATATTCATTTTCGTGCTTGCTCCCCTTTAATAAAGTACAGTTGAAGGCACAAAAAGGAATAGTAACTGTATTAAACCCGTTCTTATTTCACAGTGAAATAAAAAGTGGATTAATGAGGACGTTACATTTCAAGCATGCTTATTTTAGCAAACCCTGAATATCACTCTTATCACATATTGGTATGACACCTTCCCACACGACAGCAATGAGCGAGCGCGGATGATGATATTAAAATATTTTCAGTTTAAGAAATATTTTTTTTGTGAAATAAAGCATAAAGTCAAAACCTTATTAAAAAGTAATCAAAGGAATACAAAAGCAACAAGGCATGTAAGATTAATAACAGAAAATTAATTTAGCAGGTACAATGACTGCTTCCATTTGGGGAAAACAGCCTAGAGGCTGCTCGGTTGAAAATAGAAATTGAGAAATCAAAATTACAATGCACCAAATTTTTCAAATGGATAAATAGCCAGAAAAATAAAAAACGCTGTACTTTTTCAAAACAGTTATAACCAGTGACCTGTTTCCTGGTACTTTATTCATGTAGTTTGTCAGCTTAATATCAGACACGTCCATCAAGTTCAGATCTTTTTATAAAATAAACTTCTTACTCAATTACGGAGAAGTTAAATAAAGAAGAAGGGAAAGAGTAGAGAACCCTCCTTCATGTAAAAACTGATCCAATTGATTTGGTGCTCGTGTAGGGGCCACATTTACTCAGATAAATGGTAGAACATTTACTCAAGATTTTTTAACAAATTCAGTTGCTTTATAATTATGACTACAGCTATTGGATCCATTATCCGGAAGCCCGTTATCCAGAAATATTACGGAAAGACCATCTCACATAGACACCAATTTAGCCAAATAATCCAATTTTTTTGAAAATGTTTTCCTTTTCTCTGTAATAATAAAACAGTACTTTGTACTTGATCCTAACTGAGATATAATTAATCCTTATTGGAAGCAAAACCAGCCAATTGGGTTTATTTACTGTTTACATGATTTTCTAGAAGACTTATGGTATAAATATCCAAATTACGGAAAGATACATTTTCCAGAAAATCCCAGGTCCCAAGCATTTTGGATAACTGGTCCCATACCTGTACTAGATTCTGTATATCATGGCCTGGATGAATGGAAACCTTCCTTATGAGCGGTTGCTCTTTCAATAATGGATAACTGCTGTTAATATAGAGTGTTTTCTTACTCTTTAAAACAATGTAGTAGTTTGTAGAGTAGGTTGGCAAGACACTGATTAAATGACAGCTACTTTTATTGCTAACAAGGTACTTTATGGCTAATAAAAGTCAAGCTCTGAGTGGCGGTGGACAACTTCTCTGGCGTTACATTTCATCTAGGGGGTTATTTATCAAGGTCCGAATTTATTTCAATATCGGCCACTCGGGTTTTT
Source organism: Xenopus laevis (assembly GCF_017654675.1). Classification (NCBI taxonomy): domain Eukaryota; kingdom Metazoa; phylum Chordata; class Amphibia; order Anura; family Pipidae; genus Xenopus; species Xenopus laevis. The sequence continues at coordinate 33,781,138 of NC_054387.1, forward strand.
AATGCTTATTTATTTTTACATTTTCCCGAAAATTTGCTTTGCAGGAAAATCTCAGATTTTCACGATTTTTTCGTGAATTTTCCGTGAAATCTCTGAATTTTTCGGAGTTTTCACCCCAAAAGCTCAGAAAACATCGTGAAATTACCCGAAACCCCCGACACAACCAAAAATCAATGGCACTGTTCCCATTGACTTTTATGCAACCTCGACAGGTTTGAGATGCCGTATTTTTGTATTCAGCCTTTTTTATAATAAAAATCACAAATTTTTCGGATTCCGGGTATTCAGAGCTTAGTAAATAACCCCCCTAGTGTCGTATCCACGTAGGGTTGCCACCTTTTCTGGAAAGAAATACCGGCCTTCCTATATATTTATCTTTTTTCCCTATTAATGACATTGGGATCAACCATCATTTTTACCAGCCAGCCAGATGGCAACCATGTATCCACCACCCCCTTTCCCCATAATGTACAGTAGTAACAGTGGATTAAACAATGCATACTGTATACACAAGAATAGAAACTTGGGAACTTTGCACATTTTATATTATTATTTCTGATATGGTTCAAAAGTATGTGTTAATTTCAAACCAGGCCCCCTCTCTACATGTATGTGTGCTTCGCCCAGCACCCTCGTTTCCTCCCACACTCCAAACACAGGCAGTCTGTCTCCTGATGACTGTAAGCTCCACTGGGGGGCAGGGACAGATGTGATTGATGAAAGTGCTGCGTAAGATGTCAGGGCAATATTAATAAATAATAATAATACAACTACAAGGCAATTAGTGAATAGAGAATCCATATATTCATTAATCATCTTCAGATGTGTGTTATGCATAATATATCCATGCTGCCTGGTGCAGTGCCCTCCCAACTTCTGAGCACGGGCTGCTTATTAGATAGACAGGTAATGAGGCTTTTTGATGAATCTATTCACATCCCCTGGGATGTGGACAACAGTTTCACAGTGACGATAAACAGAGATGAGATTGGGGACAAACATAGTTAAAAAAAAAGGTGTGACTGACCCTAAATGAGTAGGTGCTGCCTGTATATTCAACTTTCCCTTGGTCCACTGACGCTGTTCTATTCTCAAGGAGCCCTTAACATCAAAAAATGAAAATGTTTAAAGTAATATAAATATAATGCAGCTTTGCCCTGCACTTATAAAACTGCTGTGTTTGCTTCAGAAACACGACTATTGTTTGTATAAATAAGCTGCTGTGTAGCAATGGGGGCAGCCATTTAAAGGAGAAAAGGCTCAGATTACACAGCAGATAAGCTCTTTAGAACGTAATGGTATTATTTGTTATCCACTATTTAACCTGTGCCATATAGCCTTTTTCAATGTCCTCCATTGCTACACAGCAGCTTGTTTATATGAACTATAGTAGTGTTTCTTTTAAAACACTTTTTTTGGTGTTACTGCTCCTTTAACAATGCACGTACGGGACCTGTTGTGCAGATTGCTTGGGACCTGGAGTTTTCCGTATAAGGGGTATTTCCAAAATGTAACACGCCATACCTTAAATCTGCTAAAAAATCAATTAAACATTAAAGACACCTAATAAGATTACTTTGTCTCCAATAAGGATCAATTATAGCCTATTGCATTTATTTAATGTTTCCATGATTTTTCCAAATTACAGAAATATCCACTATCTAGAAAACCCCATGTCCCGAGCATTCTGGACAGAAAACTATATATATACCGTATAAATGAATCCTTGCTTGGCACACATGAAATATCCTACACACCATTGCCATCTAGTGTCAATATATCATAAAACACACACCTGACACGTCATAAAAAAACAAAAGTTTTTAAAAACTCTCAGGTTTTAAAAAGTAAAAAAATATATATATATTTATTAAAGAAGACTAATGTTTCGGCTACCAATCTAGCTTTTATCGAAGTGATAAAGACTTTGTTAAAGGCTAGATTGCTAGCCGTAACATTAGTCTTCTTTAATAAAGAGCTTTGATGGTATTAATGGAGAAATTGATGTACCAAGTTTAAGCACATTTTGGAGAGTTGTTTTTATAGGTGATATGAAAGTAATTGGAGCATCAAGCTGTGCTAGACTCACATTTGAATAAAACATAGCTAGAAGCTTTACTTGACTCTGCAATCCTGGATAAACAAAGAAAGGCTTATATTCAAACAGAGGGACAAGAAGCACCACTTTCTTTAACCTTGATACCTCTGCTTTTTTGCTTCTGCAAGGGACAAATCTTTGCACATCACTATTTAATATGTAACACCCCATGAGGCTGGCTGGGAGACAGGCAATCATAAGTTAACAACAAATGCAACAGAACAAACAAAAGAGGCAGGGACAGGGCGGGTTAATCCAAGGTAGGCACTGGTACTTTAAAGGGTTGGTTCACCTTTTAGTTAACTTTTAACATGTTATAGAATGGCCAATGCTAAGCAACTTTTCAATTGGTATGCATTATTTATTTCCTATACTTCCTATGCCTTCTTCTTCTTCTTCTGACACTTTCCAGTTTTCATATGGGGGTCACTGACCCCCATCTGAAAAACAAATACTCTGTAAGGCTACATATTTGTTGTTGTTGCTACTTTTGATTACTCGTCTTTCTAGTCAGGACCTCTCCTATTCATATTCTCTTATTCAAATCAATGCATGGTTGCTAGGGTCATTTGGATCCTAGTAGCCAGTTTGCTAAAATTGCTGAATAAAAAGCCAAATAAACCCAAACCCACAAAAAACAATTGTAAATTGTCTCAGAATATCGCTCTCCATATCATACTAAAAGTTCATTTAAAGGTGAACAACCTTTTCAAATTTAAAGCATAGCAGTTGCAAGGCATACTTACAAGGAACAGCAGTAGCAGCAGGGCAGAGATAGTAGAGTTCAACAAGATCAGGCAGGCAAGGGTTAATGCAGAAACAAGTCAGGGAGCACAAACCATGGGCAGAGAGACCTGCAGGAATGAATAGTATTGGCATCAGCAGCCTTTATGGATTAGAATTTTCCTGCCAAAATCATGCGGACGATACACCTGGAATTCCCTGTGAATCTCTGGTGTCTATTGCACATGTGCAATTCTCAAGCCGTTCTGCAGGTCCAACAACAATTCTATAAAAGGACAAGGCCATTGTTAATTTACATGATTCAGTAAATGTATATACCAGATGATCCGTTAATACTTGAGCTAATGGGAAGAACTTACCCAAGAGCATCCGAGTTTGCCTGTTATGTTGGAAAATGTATATGATTTTTATGCCTTGTGTGTGGTCCGGCCATTTCTTTTGCTTTTTTTTTATTTTAGTAGTGAGAAAATCATCGGATCATCGTCATATCATACAGTGCTCAACTATACAATGGACTTCAGTCAAGAAAACAAAGAACAAGCAAAGAGGCATTTATCAACCTGTTCACACTTCACCTTCCTTCGCACCTGCTCAGATATGTTAAGCCTTCCCCCCCACCCCCGAGGAGAGGGAACCGGGCACGACATTGAACAAGCTGATAAAAACTAACGAAAAAAAAATGGGTTGACGGCTTTGTTGCAGCATCGACTCCATAGCTCCCAACGATCCACCAATCCTGCTTCCCAAACTCTGCAAAATGAGCTTCCATCTTCCCTGCTGTATGGAGTGATTCTCATTACAGGCTCAGGCAGCAGAGAAGGCTATGAAGGATGCACGTTGCAGGTCACAGCTCTGCTGCCTGTAATAAATGTCACTATGCACCCAACCTTTTATAAGTCTATCCCCAAGTACCCAACTCTGGGAAGGAGGCGACTGAACTCTCCAGATCCTGATAGCTTGTGGCAGCTCTCTGCTCCGGCTGCGGGGTGCTTGGTAAAGTCTATGTTCAGTAGAAGGTGCAATGTCTTTTACTTCAAGAGGAGTCGCCAGTGGAAGCGTTTAACTGCTTTAGTGCAGCTTTTTGTTGTTGTTTTTTTTTTTTTTTTTCCAAAGGGCTTCCTCTTTTGTATATTTATACGTACACCAAGAAAACAAAATATTTCCACAGCACTTTAATAAAAAAACAAACAAACAAAAACATAACGGAATTCTCCTTTGCCCTTTGTCCTAAGAGACGCTATTGGTGTTTCTGCTAATCTGAGGAGGATCGTCGAAAATTGTTGACTGGCAGGGCCGTTGCGTTGCTCTAACGTGATACGCGTAGAACCCTTGTCAGGAACGAGAGGACATTTTTGATGACTCTGGCAACAGTCGCAGGGATAAGTTTGTATACTTTTGTTCTGAGAAGTGGGATAGTCCATATCCAAGAAGAGTATTATCCATAGATGTAGTTGGTGGAAGTGGTCACTATTCTACACTTTCCTTCCCCGCCCTCCCCTGCAAATGACCTTCTTAGAAAGTTCTAATCTCTGCCTATGAAGGACGCTAATGTGGATTCCTTAATATACAATCCCTTTCTGGACTCATTTGGGGAACAAGGGTACACCAGCCCAATCCAACCTCTGTTTAGAGATCCCACACTGGGCACCAAGATGTGCACATTCAGGCAGGTATTTCAATTCTCTGAAGCCCCTTTTTTGTATCCAGCACACCACAAAAAAGACTGGGATGACAAGACGAATTCATAAGAGACTGGTGAAAGAAAAGGGCGATGGTCTTGGCTTTAAGGAGCAGAGAAGATCCCTGTATATATAGTATAACATAGAGTATCTGTACTCCAACTACTATCTCCTCGAAATGGCTTGTCCCATAAACCATTTAATGCTCACGTTATACTATGTGTGCTATGAAAACTATAAGATGCATAAAAAAAACTGAAGCAAAAGAAAACGGCAAAACAAACTTTTCTACATCAGGTGTGTGTGTGTATAAAAATATATTTATTATGATTAAAGCCTAGTCTATGCGTCTACTCTTGCTTCTACGAGTCACTACTAGAACGCAGTTTGCACCTGGTTGTGTTTATTCATTAATATGAACTGGAAATTGCTCATTCTAGTATTGGCTCGTGAAAAGGAGAATATACAGATAATTGAGCTTTAACCGTAACATATATATATACATATATATATATATATAAATATATATGTGTATATAAAATATATATATATATATAATCCCTTGCAGCTGTACATTAAATTATTTTGCTCAGAGGTCCCGCTGTTCTCTATCTCACCAGCCTACTCTCTCTCACTCTGTATGCTTTAAAGGTGTTATTCAGATTAACAGTATATTATTATTAATATTATTATTATTACTATTCAGATTAATAAAGAGTTCTTTCTTCAACAACGTTGTGTGCTATAACCTTTAAGAAAATGTCTATCCCTTTGTAAAGGGTGTTTTTTTTTTTTTCCACTTTGCTTTAATTACTCAGATAAATTGGTATTAGCTGCTACAGAACAATGCTAATTTGATGTTCAAAAGCTAGTTATTACCAGGCCAGACCATCAATCTGTAGATTCTGTTACATGCCAGAGATGATGCTGTATGGTGAAACTATTTATTAGGCCAGTGGGAGGGGGGCTCTTTTGCAAAATTTTATGCTAATTCTATTGTAGTCTGCTAGTCCCAGTTTGTCTCAAAAAGTCCTGGGCCAGTGCTCCGGCTAGCAGAAGATTGCACCCACCCGAGGTGTTTCTGTATGAGCACCCCATCAGAATCTTCATTCTTCTGTTGCCCTGGGCTACCTAGTAAAAAGATGGATTTTTGCTTAAAGTTTGGATTTTCACTCTACTGCACCTGTTCACCGGCTAACAAGAAGCAAAGAAGATTGTGATGTGGTGCTCACACATTAGTATCCCTGGTCTGTGCAGTTTTCTGCTTACAGGAGAACCAATCCCGGGCATCAGGTAAGTAATTATAATACACGAGTCATGAATATCTTGTAAATGATATCCTTATAAACAGTGAGTTCACATGACTCACTGAAACTTGTATGTTATATAGTGAATAAAGTACCCCCAGTTGCAAAATATGAGGATATTAGAAGTTACCTCGGAGTTCCATGACCTGTATAAAAACACTCGGCCTTCGGCCTCGTGTTTTTATATGGTCATGAAAATCCTCTGTAACTTATAATATCCTTATATTTTACAAGAGAGGGTACTTTATTCACTATATAATATACAAACGGGATTTTTTGCCCACAGGTGGAATTCTCCTTTAAAGAGGTTGTTCACCTTTGCATTAACTTTTAGTATGATGTAGAGAGTGATATTCTGAGCCAATTTTCGATTGGTTTTCATTTTTTATTATTTGTGGGTTTTGAGTTAATTAGCTTTTTAAATTAACAGCTCTCTAGTTTGCACTTTCTGCGGTCACACACAGCATATCGGTGTATTATAGCCATGAGTTGTGTATCAGTGCTGAAATATGCCCATGGAGAAACAATATGTGGTATATTTATAAATATTCATGTGCATATTCAGAATTTTGGATTTTTTTTTTTTATTAAAATTTTTAAGGTGAACCGTAACTTGCTCGACTTCTGAAGAGAGACTTTCTATTTATGGTATGAATTCTCTGCCAAATTTCACCATGGTATTTTCCCCATACAGTGGTAGTAGGGAGAGTTCAGTAGAAAATTTATACAGGTATTGGACCTATTATCCGGAATCATCGGGACCTCGGGTTTCCAGATAACGGGTCTTTCTGTAATTTGGATCTTCACACCTTAAGACTACTAGAAAATCACATAAACATTAAATACACCCAATAAGCTGGTTTTACTTCCAATAAGGGTTAATTAAATCTTAGTTGGGATCAAGTACAAGTTACTGTTTTCTTACTACAGAGAAAAAGGAAATCATTTTTAAAAATTTGGATTATTTGATTATAATGGAGTCTATGGGAGACGGCCTTTCCGTAATTCGGAACTTTCTGGATAACGGGTTTCCGGATAACGGATACCATACCTGTACCATAAAGAAATTACATCTGTGAGATACAGGTTTAGGATACATTATCCGGAAAGCTCCAAATTACAGGAATGCCATCTCCCATAGACTCCATTTTAGCAATATAATACACATTTTAAAAATGATTTCCTTTATAATAATAAAACAGTAGCTTGTACTTGATCCAAACTAAGATATTAATCCTTATTGGAGGTGTTTATTTTTTTTCTAGTAGATTTAAGGTAAGAAGATCTAAATTATGGAAAGATCCATTATTTGGATCATTCTGAATAACATGTCCCATACCTGTATTAGCCTGGAGGAGATGATGTCAATAATGAGATGCAAAAGTGTCTGCTCTATCTATATATGGCAGTTTGCCAGCTGGAACTTGTTCCTCTTGGCAAAAAAATCATTCTTACTCTCTTGCTATATTGGTGAAAATGTAATGTCAGGGTTTTTTGAACATTTTGTGTTCTCTCTCAATTTTAAGGGCATTTTTCCTGAGTAAAATGTTAAGCTTACATAGGAAAACTGTACATCTTTTTTTTTCAGGAGAATCTGAGATTTCTAAATCTGAGTTTTTGTGTATTTCCACTTCTGGAATAAGATTTAGAGCTCTAACTTGCAATTTTTCATGATAGAGGAATGTATTCAGAAATAATATTTTATTCAACTGATTTGGAATGCCTTGTGTCTCTGGAACGTGCCAATACCAGACATGTATCGTTTTATGGAGATGTATGACTTCTATAGATCAAAAACGACAGCGGAATGCGGCATACTTTAGATTTCAAAGCCAAAAAATCCTGGAACAGTAAGTTTACTTCAGGAAACCATATATTTTTATAAGTGCACATTCTGCTGACCATGTCTTTCTACTCCTAATTACCAAACAACAAAGCTTTTCTGAACACAGCGATTTCTATAGAAATGTATGAAAGCTCTGAAAAATCACCTTAAAACTTGAACTCCAACACATCATTAGTAACCAAGAAAAAACATCTGAATGCCAGGGGTCATCTGAACAGTTTGATGCCCATTGTGTATAGGATTATTTGTCGTTTAGAGACCCCTCAAAGTTTGTTCATCTACTGAAAAATCAACACATTTGCTGAATTTTTTGTGGGCTAAAGCCACAAAAACAAGTTACCTCCCAAAATCTTATACATTTGGAAAGTACACATTCTGCTGAATCCAAAATGGGTAACCATGGCTTTCTACTCCAAACTACTAAGTTGCAAGACTTTCCCAAAATTAGCAGTTTTGCTGAAATACCTGAAAATTGCCTCAAAGCTTCCGTTTTCCAGCATATCTCCCTCATAGCATTATGTATATATTATGCATATAATGCCAAGACAAATAATCTTAAATATGAATGCCAGGGGTCCACTGAACAGTTTGATGCCCATTGTACATAGAATTACAAAAATATCTGGCAAGCAAAGACCCCAAAACTGACGTTAGTGCATACTATTGTCCCGAAGGTCACTTCAGCTACTGAAAAATCAACACAGTTACTGCATTTTTTATAATGTATGTGGGAGTTTCACAAAGATGGTAGCCACAGCAACAACAGTGGAATGCCAATGACATCCAGGTAATTCCACGGAACAGTAACATGTAACAAAAGTACAGTGACTTACAGTTCTTTTCCAGTAGTCACAACAGCCTGTTCATTGGGGTAGCACAGGTTCCTGCTCTTTAGTACAAAGTTTTAGGCAGTTGTCCATATCTCAAGTCTTCTCATATCTCATGTCTTCTCATATCTCATATCTCTAGTGGTCTCTGGATCATCCTCAGGGCAATCGCCTCTCCCGATTCCCTCTCAGTTTGGATCCCTATACTACAGGCAATATGGCCTGTGAGAGATACCTCCAATCTATCACTCCTATGTTGGAGCTCAGAACTGCTCTTATTTAGCTGAACCCTGACTACATTACACTCCTAGAGTGTACGAGTAATGGGAGCTCACTTGACACTTTCTATTCCTTATTCACGGGGTTGTCTGGTCCCCAACTTGGGCACATGACTTTCTGGGCATTGCTGTACCCAGGCTCCCCTGGGCACACCCAGCTGGATCAGCAGCCAAAGAGGAAGAGGTCACTCCTTACACACACTATAGTGCAGTGTGGCAGGAAGTTGTCATATCACCTCTTGGCCAATAACACTGAGCAAAGGGTGGGGCCTTAAAGCCATAGGGGCAGATTAACCCCCTATAGGCCCCTACATTATCTTACATGTATTGTTAGACTATCCTAAATATGAACGCCAGGGGTACACTAAACAGTTTGAAGCCCATTGTACATAGGATTACCTGAGTATCTGGCAAGTAGAGATCCACGACATGCATATTGTGCAAACATATTTCATGCACATTTCTACTACTAAAAACAGATACTGCCTGATGTCTGCTAAGTGTGACAAATAAGTCATTCAAAGCAATTCCAAAAAGTACACAATCTGTTGAACCCAAAGCTAATCTAAAGGTAATGGTTTTGTTATGATATTTCTGAAAATCAGGGAGAGAATTTCTCGAATCAAGCAATTTTCTTTTTGCAAGAAAAAGGAACCAAATAACAGGTATGCTATATGCTATATCTATCTATATCTATCTATTATCCCTCCCTGTATCTATCTATCTATTCGTCTATCTATCCCTCTATCTGATTATCTCTCCCTCGATCTGTCTGTCTTTGGCGAGAGGGTTGGAGGAGATTTTAAACTAGGTTAGAGACAGGTTAGATGAGGTAGTGGACAAAGGAAGGGGGAAATGGGGGAGGAGATTTGGTTGTGGTACTGTTAAAGACATATGTTAAATATGGTACCAGTATTAAATGTATGTTTGCAAATACAAGGAGTCTGACTGGTAAAATGGGAGAGCGGGAGGTGCTGGTGTTGGAGGGAAAATATGATGTGATTGGTGTTGCCAAAACATGGCTGAATGAGTCACATGACTGGGCAGTTAATATCAGTGGCTATACTTTGTTTCAGAGGAACAGAGGCAATAGAAAAGGAGAAGGGGTATGTCTTGCAGGATTTTAAAGCTTATATAAAGGAGGAGGTTATGTTAGAAAGAAGTCTTATGGGTAGAGTTCTTCACCAATTGTAAAGAGTCTAGCAAATTAATTGTAGGAGTATGCTATAGACCCCCTAATGAAAGTGACAAAGAGGAGGTGAAGCTCCTGATGCAAATAGTTTGCTAGTTTGGGGAAAGTAATGATAATGAGGGATTTTAATTACCCAGATATTGAATGGAGCAACAGTACTGCCTGGACAGTTAATGGGAATAAGTTTATAAACGTGTTGCATGACAACACAAGTTGTTGAGGAGCCAACCAGATCTAGTGATCTCTAATGACTCAGAACATGTAGCAAATGTGCAAGTAATTGAACCCCTGGGTAGTATGCTATTTAATGTCTGCTGCAAAAAAACAAATATACACTGGGACAACAAAACATTTTTTGGGTATATTGATAGTAAAAAGATGTGGGTTGAGAGTGTTGCTCCTTTAAATAATGGTACCAGTGTGGTTGTAACAGATGCAGAAAAGGCAAATGTGCTAAATCACTTCTTTTCTTCAGTGTATACAATAGAGAAGTCAGTGTTCCCAGGCTGACTTCATAGCTGCACTGTTGGCTCAGCTCAATCTAGTCAGTGGCTGACTCAGGATATAATTCATAAAGCTTTATTAAAAATGAATGTAAACAAGGTGCCAGGGCCTGGTGGCATACACTCCCGGGTTCTAAGAGAGCTTAGTTCAGCTTTAGAAATGCCTCTTTTTCTGATTTTATCAGATTCTCTTTCATCTTATATGGTACCTATGGATTGGAGAAAAGCTGATGTCATACCAATATTTAAAAAGGGATTATGATCTTTGCCTGGCAATTATATGCCAGTAAATTTGACATTGCCAAAGTGTTTCATACTGTGCCCCACAAACCACTGCTTTCTAAACTAATGTCTGTTGGGTTTAATGAAGTCATTTGCACATGGATAGGAAACTGGCTACAGGATCGGGTACAGAGTAGTGGGGTCCCTCAGGGCTCGGGTATTGGGTCCACTTTTATTTAACTTGTTCATTAATTACTTAGGGGAGGGTGCTGTAAGTAATGTGTCAGTGTTTGCAGATGACACAAAATTATCCAGCCCAATTAATTCCATCCAGGATGTGGCATCCTTGCAACATGATCTTGACAAACTGGCAATCTGGGCAGCTAAGTGGCAGATGAGATTCAATGTTGATAAATGTAAAGTCATGCACCTGGGATGTAAAAATACCCAAGCCACTTATACTCTTAATGGGACTGCACTAGGCAAATCCATTATGGAAAAAGACCTTGGAGTCCTTGTAGATGATAAACTTGGCTGTAGCAAGTAATGCCAGTCAGCAGCATCAAGGGCAAATAAGGTCTTGAGCTGTTTTAAAAGGGGAATTGATTCACAGGAGTAAGGGTTCTTCCACTATATAGAGCACAGGTAAGGCCCCATCTAGAATATGCCGTACAGTTTTGGTCTCCATCACTCAAACAGGACATTATTGTATTAGAGAGGGTACAGAGAAGGGCAACTAAGCTGGTAAAAGGTATGGAAAATCTTAGCTATGAGGAAAGACTGGCCAAATTGGGGTTGTTCATGCTGGAGAAGAGGCGCTTAAGGGGTGATATGATAACTATGTATAAATATATAAGGGGATCATATAATAATCTCTCTAATGCTTTATTTACCAGTAGGTCTTTCCAGCTGACACGAGGTCACCCATTATGATTCGAAGAAAGGAGGTTCCGCCTAAATATTCGAAAGGGGTTCTTTACAGTGAGAGCTGTCAAGATGTGGAATTCTCTACCTGAAACAGTCATACAGGCTGATACATTAGATCAGTGCTGTCCAACTTCTGTGGTACCGAGGGCCAAAATGTTACTGGCCTATATGGTGGAGGGCCGATAATAGAAATCAGTGTTGGTCACTCCCCCTTTTAAACCACACCCACTGTAAACCACACCCTTGTTACCACAAAAACGTTTAAGATCATATCCACATTAACGGTGGTAGCACACCAAAAAAGCAAATGGTTGGTGTTCACTGCAGGGAAATCCCTCATCACTCGTATGTGAAAAATTTAAATCATGTTAAAACATACCCTTAAATCCATATGCCTCATCCTCCCCTGTGGATAATACAACAGCCTCCCAACACATGATAAAACACCTTAGGGGCCCATTAACAAAAATTTCCAAATGCTAGCAAACCCCAAGAACAAACCCCTAACAGGCTTACACTCCACAGGTAGCGTAGGACAAGCAGAGAATGGCACACACAAGCAGCACTGGGCAAGCAGAGAATGGCACACACAAGCAGCACTGGGCAAGCAGAGAATGGCACACCCAAGCAGCACTGGGCAAGCAGAGAATGGCACACACAAGCAGCACTGGGCAAGCAGAGAATGGCACACACAAGCAGCACTGGGCAAGCAGAGAATGGCACACACAAACAGCATGCTCTCAAAATCACACACAACCAACTACACTATTAAATATACACTAACACACAACCCCACACTTCTACATATGCTGCCACGATCACACATAACCCCACACTTATACATGCACCCGCACTCAAACACCCACACTTCTACATATGCTCCCAAAATCGCACACCACGCATCTAGATGTGCACCCACGCCCACACACACACACTTCTTCATATGCTCTCACACACACCCCCTCACTTGTACACATGCTTCCACATACACTACGCACTTCTACATAAGCTCTTCATATTCTCCCACAATCACACACAACCCCATACTTCGACTTATGCTTCCACAATCACGCACAACAAACCACATTTTCACATTGCTTCAACAAACACACACAAGCACCCACACTTCTACATGTGCTTCCACAATCACACATAACTAAAAACATTTCAACATATGCTCCCACAATCAAGCACCACCATCCACATATCTACCTATGCTTCCCCATTCACACACAATTACCCACAGTTCTACGTATTCTCCCAAAATCACACACAACCCCACACTTCGACTTGTGCTTCCACAATCACACACAACCCACATTTTCTTTTTCTTTTTTTTAACTTATGTTTTTTATTTATTTTTGCAGGTTTCAAAAATGTCCAAACATGCAACATGGAAACATTGCTTGAGAGAAAGAGAAAAGAAGAGGGAAGAGGAGCTGAGAAAAGGTAAGATTGGAGAGGGGTTGATTGTTATCTAGTCTGCTGAGGGCTGAGCTGACATTGGTTGGTTATCTGTTTGTTTGGGAGTGCTGAGTAGCACTGTTTCCAGGTTTCCCATCTTAGATGAGTGAGGTCTATTTTCTTGGTAGGGCTCGTGTTTGTAATTGCCATTTTCTCTTAAGCCAAGTTTAAGTCTGTAAGATTTGTTTATTCCTCCAGTTTTGGTATTTCTGTTGACTTCCACTGCCTGGTTATTAGTAGTCTGGCGGAGGTGAGTATGTGGAACACTAATCTTCTGATATTGGGATGGTAGTCTTGTATTTCAAGGTTGAGCAGGGCTAAGCCTGGTGTTAATTTAGTGAGAGCTGTTGTTACTTTTTTTCAGTAGGAGTGATACTTCATTCCAAAAAGATGCAATTTTGGGCAAGCCTACGATATATGGAATAGTTTTCCCTCTGCTTTGTTGAATCTCCAGCATATCGTGGGGATCAATGGTAACATTTGTTGTAGGGCTATGGGTATTTTGTACCATCTGTATATTATATTTGCTGGTTTTCCATGTGGTTGTTGTATTTGAGGGTTAGGTTGGCCGCTTGTATCCATTGAGGGAGCATTAGTGATATTTGCAGGTCTTGTTCCCATTTGGAGGTATGTTGTGGCTTCTCGGTTGATGGTTGGTTTGCTAGTATGCTGTATATTCTAGATAGTCCTTTCTTTTGCCCTGCATTTTTAAAGCATAGTTGTCAAAAGTTTGCTGTGTCGGGAGGTCTCTCAAATATGGGGTTAGAAGGTACCTTATTTGCAGGAATTTGTATAGATTGTGTTTAGGCAAATTGTATTGGGTTTGGAGGTCCTCAAAATGACCTTATTATATTTGAGTGGAACAGTTGTCCAATTGTGTTGAGCCATTTAGGTTCTGATTACTTGTTGTCAGCCCTGGATTGTTGCTTCTAGTACTCTGATGGGGTTTGTCTTGCTGGGAAAGCATGGATGTACTTTTTGTTTTTGGTGCGATTCCAGATTCTCTGGGCTGTTGCTGTGTTGTGGTACGGTTTTGCCGTCGCTGGAGGAGTTTCTATTTTGCTGGCCCACATCATTTGTTGTAGTGTGAGTGGGTAGGATGCTTCTTGTTCTATGTAGATCCATTGTTTTTGGGTTGGGGGGAGGTTCCACATTGCCATTTATTCCAGGATTGCTGCCTTATAGTAGTTTCCTCCACCTTCTTTCATGTGGAGTTCTATAATTTGCGTTTGATCCTGGGTTTTTTCCCTACCCAGATGAACTTATCAAAAGTTGTTTGGATGTGACGTAGTAGTTATATAGGTACTGTGATAAGTTCTAAAGAGGTATAGTAGTTTTGGTAGAGACATTATTTTTATTGTTGCCATTCTTCCCATCCAAGAGATTTACAGGGGATTCCATTTTTCTAATGGTTTTTTGAGGAGGGGGGTAATTGCTGCAATAGGTGGTGGCTATAGTGTCTCCCAGCTCTATTCCTAGTAGGGATGCACCAAATCCACTATTTTGGATTCGGCCGAACCCCCGAATCCTTTGCGAAAGATTCGGCCGAATACCGAACCGAATCCTAATTTGCATATGCAAATTAGGGATGGGAAGGGGAAAACATTTTTTACATCCTTGTTTTGTGACAAAACGTCACAAGATTTCCCTCACCGCCCCTAATTTGCATATGCAAATTAGGATTCGGTTCGGCCAGGCAGAAGGATTCGGCTGAATCCGAATCCTGCTGAAAAAGGCCGAATCCTGGACGAATCCCGAACCAAATCCTGGATTCGGTGCATCCCTAATTCCTAGTGCTGTTTCCATTGGAAGAGGCATTTTTGTTTTAATAGAGTTAATTGGCTTTCTGAGATTTTATGGGGTAGTGCTTGGGTTTTGGTGATGTTGAGTTTGTATTAGGAGATTTGGCTGTATTCCGAGAGTGTTTGAAATGTCGCTGCTAATGATTGGTTAGGGTTTGTGAGTGAAAGGAAAATGTCATCCGTGAATAGCGCCAGTTTGAATTTTGAGTGTCCTATGTGGACTCTTTTATTACTTTCGCTAATGGTTCTAGAATCAGATTGAAAATTATTGGGGAGAGGGGGCATCCTGATCCGTTTCCAATTGTGATATGGAAAGTCTCAGAGAGGAATCCCATTTTGGTTACCTGGGCTGATGGTTTGGTGTACAGGGCTTCTATTGCTTGAAGAATTGTAATTTTCATTCCGTATTCCTGTAACACTTCTGCCATATAATGCCAGTGCACCCTGTCGAACGCCTTTTCGGTGTCTAGTGCGAGGAGGATTGTGGGTGTGTTTTGTGACTTTTTCTATAATTGACAGCATTTTCCTGGTGTTGTCAATGCCTTGTTTCCCTTTTGTATATCCTGTTTGGTCTTGGTGTATGATAGTTGGTAAAATATCTTTGTCTGTTGGCCAGTATCTTTGCATATAGTTTGATGTCGCAATTAAGCAGTGATATTGGTCTGTAATTTGGGCATAAATTTGATGCTTTTCCTGGTTTTGGTATGGTGGATATTGTTGCTTTCAGCATTTCTGCAGGGGGTTTGCCTTGTTTGCAGATTTCATTAAAGAGGGTTGTTAGTTGAGGAATCAATATGTTCGTATCATGTTTATAGTAGAGTGCTTTTGGTGCTTTTCCCATTGGGGCTGTGTTGATAGCTGTAAGTAATTCATTTTCTGTTATAGGTTGGTTGAGGGATTGCAGTTGGGTTTCTGAGATTTGCAGTAGTTTTGCTTTGGTGAGGAAGTTTTTGATGCCCAGCATTGTTGGTTGTGGGGTGTTGGGGTCTGTTTTGAAGTTATACAGGAATGAGTAATATGTTGCAAAGACATCTGCAATGTCCTTTTAGGCTTGTTGTCTTTTTCCCCTTTGGTCTAGGTCTATTATATGGTCTATTGTATGGTTTGTTTGTCTTTGTTTTAGAAGGTTAGCTAATTGTTTGGATGCTTTGTTACTTTTGTTATATCTGGTTAGCCTCAATCTCTGGAGGCAGTATTCTAATTGTATTAGCTTAATTTCATGGATTTTACTTTTAATTTCTCTGATTAGTTTTGCTTTTGATTTGTGCAGCTATTGCTTGTTGCTGTTTTCTAGGTCTTGTAATTGTGTCATTAGGTTTTTCATTGTGTGTTCTCTCTGTCTCTTTAGTTGCAAAGTGAGTTTTATAAGATGTCCTCTTATGACAGTTTTGTGGGTGCACCATAGAGTTCCTATTGTTACTTCTCCATTAACTTTACTTCTCCATTCGCTTTTAGAAAAGAAAAATTCTTGTAGTGTCTGCTGGCATTGCTGGGTTATTGTTTTGTTGCATAGGATGGATTTGTTCAGTCTCCAATGTGCTGTATTTTGGCATTGGTGCATTGGTTGATATTATTGATATTACTGGAGCATGATCTGACCATGTTCTAAGTCCGATGCTTCTCTTAGATTTTGCTGGAGTAGGTGTTTGTCTATTGTCTGCCAATATCTAGTCAATTCTTGTGTATTTTGTATATGTGTGTGAATAATAAGAAAGGTCTTTTTCTTTTGTATGTGTTTCTCTCTATACATCATAAAGGGAGTGAAGTTTCAATAGTCATTGTAGGTTTGTTGCATGCGTTAGGGTTTCATGTCTTGGGGTGGAGGTTCCTTGTGTTTGCACGTATAAGTTTTGATTTAATGGGATGTTACAGTCTCCTCCTATGAGTGTATGTCCATCCTTTTGCTTGTCTAGGGCTTTGAAGAATGCTCGGTAGTAGGCAGATTGTTTTGTATTTGGGGCATATGCTGATGCAATAGTGAAGGGTTTTTTGAGTATTTGGACTGTTAAAATGAGGTATCTTTCTCCTGGATCCTCCTGTAGGCATATTATTGTTCCTTTACTCTGTTTTGCCCAGTGGTGGAGCTTGGCTCTTTTGTTTAGGCTGTTAAACCCATTTACATTGAGTGTGATAATGGATAGATTAATGGTGCTGTTAGGGTGTGATTATAAGAAAAGTTATGCTCACTCAGCTTGACTTTTTTGGTGTGGTATCTCATGGTCGGTGGTCTTCCTGGGCTTGGTCTTGAGTCATTACAGCAGTGGCTCAAGTTGTGCAGCCGGTGTTGCAGCAGATGATGGATTCCAAAGTGGGTGGTGAGTAAGAGGGGAGGGAGGTACAGAGGATAGACTGAAAGGGATAGATAAAAGCATAGAACATTTTACAAAACTTATATACATCAATACTTGGTTAAGTATAGTATTTTTTGGCTCTGTTTGACGTTACGGGTTTCGTCTTTGTATTGTGTAAACGTTTGTGGTGGTCTCCTTGTCTTGGAGCCATAGGGGGGTTTTTTAAAGGAGAAGGAAAGGTTAAAACTAAATAAGCCTTATCAGAAAGGTCCATCTAAATATACCAGTAAACCCCCAAAGTAGTGCTGCTCTGAGTCCCCTGTCAAAAGAAACACTGCATTTCTTTCCTTCTATTGTGTACACATGGGCTCCTGTATCAGACTTCCTGCCCTCAGCTTAAACCTCATTGCCCTGGGCAAGAGCATGCTCAGTTTGCTCCTCTTTCCCCCCCCCCCCCTCCCTTCTCTGCTGTAATCTGAGCCCAGAGCAGGGAGAGACTCAGGCAGGAAGTGATGTCACACCATCTTAATACTGCTGCTCCTATCCTAAACAAACAGAGAGTTTCTAGAGCTTTTTTTTTTAGGTATGGGAAAACATTCTACGGAATAAATATAGCATTCTATCTTGCACTATTGCAGCTAATCTATTGGCAATAAAATGCCTCCGTAGCTTTCCTTCTCCTTTAAGTCTCGGTCTTAGTCCATGCCAGGGGGCAATATTTCTGATGGTAGTAGTGGTGCGGGTCCTTCCCGTGTGAGAGATCATTGATGTTGTGCAGGAATTTTACTTCAGGTAGCTTCGGAGGTTAGTGGTGTGGCCTCCTCAATTCCTATGTCTTCTGTTTTGTGCTAGGTTACGCTTAGTGATTTTCCTTTGATTGCTTTGGTTTCTGTGCCAGTCTTGTGTCAGTTTCGGCATTTTGGCAGTTTTTCTTTTCCTGCTGTGGTTCTAGTTGCCATTTTTTCAACAGGTGTATCCCCTATTGTGGACAGTCTACAATTATCGGGGGCACTTGTAGATTATTCTTAGTTTGATCGGGAACAGCCATCTGTAGGGGATGTTGGCCTCTCTTAATATTGCTGTGACCGGGCCATATTCCCATCTCTTGTTCATGGTTCATGCTGACAGGTCTGGATAGCAGTGCAGGGCTGAGTACTTCTGAGGCAAGGTTTGTGCGTTGCGGAATTTAGTTATGACCTGTTCTTTCACCTGATAGAAGTGTAGTCTTAATATGACTTGTCTCGGTGCAGCTGGTGGAGCATTTTTATTTTTTGGCAGTCTGTGTTCCCTGTCTATTAGTAAGAATTCAGCTTTTTCCTCTGGGAGTAGTTCTTTAAGCATTGCCTTGCCTGTATTTACAGAACTAGGTCTTCATTCCTGACTTGTTCCGGGACACCCCGTAATCTGATCTTATTTCTTCTATTTCTGTTTCTATCTTCAATGTCACCTAATTTGTTGGTTAATTGCTGTACTTCCTCTTCTAAGCTGCTGTTTGCATCTATTAGTGAGTTATAAGAGCTTACCAGTTCTGCCATTTTTTGCTCTAGATGGTCTGTGCGGTCTCCTAGTTGCCTCACCTACAGATGCAGTTCAACAACAACCCTTTTGAAGTCGCCTGGAGGTCTGTTCGCAGGGTGGTAAGTAGCTCCCTTAAGAGTGGTAGGGTAATGGGGGGTTGTTGTGGCCGCTCCGGACGCATGTGCGCCTCCATGCTGGAGTCATCTCCCTCATGGCTCGGGCTGCTGCAGTGAGATTCAACGCCATCTTGGGAGAGTGAGCGTTGATCTGTTTGTGTGCTGGTTTTTGCATAGAGCGCCGTCATTTTTACCGGCGACGGGTTCTTTTTTGACTTCCCCATCTGTTGTGGAGATATCGGGTTGTTGCTCCCAACTTGCAGTTCTCTACATGGCCCCTAATGTACTTATTTGCACCCCCGTGGCACAGAGATTCTCAGACAGCTTCCTCTCTCATCAGCAGTCAGCTCTGCCCCTACCCACATTTTCACATATGCTTCAACAAATACATACAACCACCCACATTTCTACATATCCTTCCACAAACACAAAATCCACACACATGTCTACAAATAGCCCCACATACACACCCACAATCACATATAATCACCCACACTTATACATATATTCCCACACACACACTTCTACATTTGCTCCCACAATCACACAAGACCACCCACAGTTCTACATAAGCTTCCACACTCACAGAAAATCCACATACAGTCACATACAAATATCCTCCCATAATCACACAAACAACCACCCACATCTCTAGATGTGCTTCCATACTCACATACACACCCACACTTCTACATATGCTCCCACATACACTCCACACTTCTACATAAACTCCAACAATCACCCACAACCACCTACACTTCTACATATGCTTCCACATACACCAACAGAAATATACTCCTACACCCACACACTTCTACATATGCTCCCACAATCACACACTTCTACATATGCTCCCACACAAACTTCTACATATGCACCCTCGATAACATCCACACACTTTTACATATAATCACACACACACACCTATCAACACACTTCTACATATGCTCCCACACACACCCACTTCTACACGTGCACACACACAAACTTCTACTTATGCACCCACACACTTTTACATATACTCCCACACTCAAACCCACCCATTTCTACATATGCACACAAACGTCTACATATTCACCCACACAATTCTACATATGCACCCTCAATATCACCCACACACTTCTACGTATATTCCCACATTCACACCCACCCACACAATTCTACACATACACCCACATTCACACACTTCTACATATGTTTCCATATACACCCACACACCTACATATGCTCCCGCACCAACACACATTACTGCATATGCTCCTACAATAACAGCCACACACTTCTACAAATGCTCTCTCTCGCACACACCCACCCACACACTTTTACATATGCTCCCACACACACATGCACATTTCTACTTGTTCACACACACTTCTCCATATGCTCCCACCCTCATAACCAATTCTATATCTGCACACACACTTCTACTAATCTACCCCCACACACTTCTACATATGCTCCCACACTCACTTTTACATGTGCACCCACAATCACACACTTCTACACGTGTTCACACACTCACAACCAATTAGGGGCGGGGAGGGAAATTGCGTGACTTTTTGTCAGAAAACAAGAAACAAGAAAAAAAATTTCCCCTTCCCACCCCTAGTTTGGGATTCGGCCAAATCTTTTGTGGAGGATTCGGGGGTTCGGCCGAATCCAAAAAAGTGGATTCGGTGCATCCCTACACACATCTACATACAGTATGCTCCCACACTCACACCACCCACTTCTACATATGCTCCCAAATATTTCTAATGATGCTTCCATGTTCACATACCCCCCGAAATTTACATATGCTTCCACAATCACACACCCACACACTTATAGACACTTACACACACACCTTTTTACTGATGCTACCACAACCACACACAACTACCAACACTTCTACGTATGCTCCCACAATCACACACAACCACATATGCTCCGACACCCACATTCCTAAATATGCTCACCCACCCACTTCTACATATGTTCCGGCACACACACTTTTACATTTGCTCCCACAATCACACTCTTCCACATTTGCACCCACAATCACACCCAAACACTTCATATGCTCACACCCACCCACTTCTACATATGCACCCACAATAACACACCTCTAGATACGCTCTCACACCCACACACTTCTAGATATGCACTCACTCACATACACTTTTACTTATGCACCCACACACTTCTACATATGCTCCCACACAAAACTCTATATAAGCTCCCAAACTCACATTCACCTACAGACTTTTACATATGTTCCCAAACACCCACATGGTTCTACATATACTCCCAAACTTCTACATATGTTTCCACTCTCACATTCACAAACTTCTACGTATGCTACCACACTCACACACATTTCTACATATGTTTCCACACTTACACACACAACCACCCACACTTCTATGTATGATTCCGCAATCACACACAACCCGACATTTATACATATATTCCCACATTCATTCACAATCACCCACACTTTCACATATGCTCACAACCTCACACACAATCACCCACACCTCTACATATGCTTCAATACACAACCCACACACATATGCTCCCACACTTCTACATATGCTCCAACAACAACACACAACCTACACACTTCTACATTTCCTCATGCACTCACATCCCCCCACACTTTGACATATTCTCCAACACACAACCCACAACTTCTACACATGCTCACACAATTACACACAAGCCCACCTTTATATGTATGCTCCAATACCAATATGCACCCCCATTCTTCTACATATGATCCCACACAAACTTGTACATATGTTCCCACAATCATATACAACTGCCCACACTTCTACATATGCTCCAACAATCACACACAACCACCCACACTGCTATATATGCTTCCACACTCACACACAACCAACCACACTTGAGTTAAAAGGTTGAAATTTATGGACGTGTGTCTTTTTTCAACCTAGAAGTGAACTATGTTACACTTCTAGATGTTCCACAATCGCAAACAACACCACCCACACTGCTACATATGCTCTAACACACATACCCAAACTTCAACACATGGTCCCAAAATCACACACCACCAACCACACTTCCACATATGCTCCCACAATTACACACAATCACCCACAGTTCTACATATTATCCCACACTCACACCCCCTGCACTTCCAGCCGGATGCCCAAGGCAGCCGGCATGGGCTGGAGTGCGCATGCATGCGTTTCCGCAGAAGCACGCAGGAGAGCCGGTGGGAAAGAAAGAGTCCAGACCAGGGGTAGGCTGAAAGAAGAGGTACGTGTTTGGTGCCCCCACTTCGTTGCATCCTAGGCACGTGCCTCTTCTGCCTACCCCTAGTTCCGGTGCTGCGCACTTCTACATATATTCCCTCAATTACTTCTACATATGCTACCACACTCACTCACCTCCTCCACAGATGTGCAGTCCAAGGGCGATCCTGGCCCTTCTGCCGCCTGAGGCAGCAGCAGTTGCTGCTGCGCCCCCTCCCCTGGAAATTTGCTCTTAAAGTACCAGAAGCAGCCTCAACTCGCCTCATTGGCGAAGCACCCCTGGTGCAGTCACAGATTTATCATGTTTAAATTTAAAATGATTTGCCTACCATCTTGTAATCCAGATCACCATTTCTTCTCTCTCTCTCAGGTTTCAGAAGATCTTGGAGCGGTAACCCTTCAATGGGGGAAAGAGCTTGGAAGATTCTTCCTATAGATGAAAAAACAGATGGTTGAACTTAATCGTGTGCAGGAGTTAATTTGTGCTCTATTAGAACAGGAGTCCCCAACCTTTTTTTTTTTTTTTTTTACCTGTGAGCCGCATTGAACTGTAAAAAGAGTTGGGAAGAACACAATCATGAAAAAATTTTGGTAGCCGGTATGTGGCCTGACAGTCTAAACAAGGCTCTGTTGATTTCATGCAAGCAAAACTTGTTCAACGGACTCATCTGGACCCCAATCATATGCCTTCTTATTCACAAGCGGAATCCTGTTGCTGCTATTCCCATCCAGTATTAGGGGGCATGTATCACTATCAGTTGGATGAGAAACACTCTGCCCTGTGAGTTATAAAGCTCATTAAGACTACAAAGTATTTTCAGCCTTTCTATAGATTCCTTCATTATTAATTACAAGTATAATTTGTATTAACTGCTGCTGTGAAATACCAGCCAGGTGGCAACTGTACACCATATGTTCAAGCGTTCCTACACTTTGTGTTTCTTTTGTTAATAAAATGCCAATAAAAATGATTGAAAAATGAAAAGAGTTGTGGATGTTTCTCTAGGCCAGAAATCTCAACTTCAGAGCAGTCAGTGATGATTCAGAAGAACGTCAGCAGATCTGCACTACCTTCATTCTTCACACAGTGGGGCTCATGTAACATTGTCGACTACTGGCTATATTATATGGGATGTATAGAGCATATAGAGTATATAGTCTTGTTCAATGGACAGTAACCACAGCAATTCTGATGGAGAATTGCTCACCTGACACAACCAAACTCCCATTTGGCAGAAATAACTATTCTATACACACTGCAGCAGACTAGGGGTAAGGGTTAACCTGTCCTGCTCTTCAGTCATATTTCTGCTTGCTGTGCCAGGCTGTGCTTTGGATGATGGCTTATACCAGATTTAATGATGCTTTAAAGGAGAAGAAACGTTAAAATCACACCAAAGGCACTCCCAGCAGGGACGGACTGGGCCCCCGCAGGCCCAGACCTGCTCTCCTGGCTGCCCCAAATGCCTGCAACACGGGCATATGCGCATGCCGGGGACAGCAATTATAGGTCGAGAGGGGGCCCCTGAGACTGACAGGAGGGCCCATCCTTTTGCAGCCCCGGTGAGCCCCCAAGGCTCAAGTCCAACCACGACCCCCAGTGATTTCCCTGATATCCTCGGCTGATGCTCCTGTTAACAGAAAACTGCTATAACCTGGGATACTGCAGCCAGCACAGATTTCAACAATCTTTTTTCTTCTGTTATATGTGCACCCTGAGCAAAGAAGGAGGTAACAGAAATTTGTGACACGGAGCTCAATGATCAATACCCCAGGCTGGTGCCATTTTCTGCTAACAGCGACATCAGCCCGAGCTATCAGATACCGGTAAGTGATAATCACTGGAGGTGTATAACATTTGGCATCCCCGGCGATTATAACTTTTCTTCTCCTTTAATGAATGGTGAATTTGAAAAGACATTTCTTGCTTTAAAGGAGAACTGAAGCCCCAAACACAAAAAAACTTTAACTACATTGCCTCCGCTCCCTCCCCACACTGTGCATTAGTAAAAAAAATAAAACTCATAAACAAATCTGCCACATCACCCTTTAAAAACAGAACACATATGGAATCCACAGCCTGAATGGCTAATTAGCAATTCATTTAGATGCATGGCTGCACATAAATCAGTTTAAGGGCTAGTCCACACGGGGAGATAGCCACGCGTTTGCGGTCGCGGCGACAAAGCGCCGCGCCAGTCGCCGCGACCGGCGCAGGCGACAGTTTTGTATGGGCGCCTATGTAAAAACGCCTGTGCTAACCACACGAGGCGATGCGCTTTTCAACAGTCGCCTGAAAAAGCCTGGCGAGGCATTTTCAGGCGACTGTTGAAAAGCGCATCGCCTCGTGTGGTTAGCACAGGCGTTTTTACATAGGCGCCCATACAAAACTGTCGCCTGCGCCGGTCGCGGCGACTGGCGCGGCGCTTTGTCGCCGCGACCGCAAACGCGTGGCTATCTCCCCGTGTGGAATAGCCCTAAAGGGGTGAGGTGGCAACCCTAGATGGTGCCCTGGAGCTCTGTTGTGCTGCTCTGCATTTTAGGGTCACATTTTGTTTTTAAGGTTTTTTTTTTTTTTTTTTAAATAATGTACAGTGCGAGGAGGTGGGGGCAATGCCAGGCTTAACTAAGGGGGACTTTTTTCACAGTGAGTTTTGTTCTACTTTAAGGAAGGTCTGTTCCTTCTGGAAATTAGTTCATTTGGGGTACCACCAGGAGGCAGTGTGACTTTATTAATAGGGCACTAAGAACTTTTATTATTTTAAAATGCAGTGCCAGGGCCACCATCATGGGTGGGGGAGAGGCTCCGTGAGATCTTTGGGGGGCCCGGCCACATCACAAGTTATGCATAAATTTACATAAAAACGTTTGCAATTAGTATAACTTGCCTAGAAATATACTTTACTTAAACTTATGTAAATTGTGTATCAAGCATCAGACAATGCACAGACGAGAGGTGCAGGCAGGGGCACTGAACTCCAACAAATGGAAACATTTAAGGTAAATGACATTGCCCCCAATGACCCTGACTAACTTATTTAAATATTAATCATTTAAACAACTTGTATGAACTCCCAATCTAACGACTGAATTAGCAAATGAATGTGTTTACTATTTAAATGAACTACTACTGACCAGTTATTGGGCACCACAGTCAGATTATTATAACAGCACATAACTTCCATATGGAGCAATGACCAAACAAGGGCAGGAAGGTTTGAATTAAGGGCAAATTCCACTGACCCCCTATGAACTGACTGACTAATTAGCTCATTACTTATTACAGAGTAACACCAGCTGCTTATATTGGGATCTATTTACTCCTACGGGATCTTTTCAGCAGGGTAATATTGGGCTCCACAGCAACATCTTTGGGCCTCTAAACAGTCATATGCGATTTAGGTAACGTATGGAAAAACTTACATTACCTTTGTAGAAACTTATGTAGGTTTTGGCCCATTTGTTGCTTGTCAGACTGGGAAAACGTAGGGAGGGATAAGTAAATCCTGCTTCACCTCTTCCTCTCTCATTTTCTCAGGAATTCCACCTAGATCCAAAGGGAAGGAAAATTCTGCATCATAGGCCATTCCTGCAATTACTTATCCTACAGGTTCCAGGGACACTTACCTCTCTACTTACAGACATCCACATACCTGCTTCTCCCTCCACTGAATAAAGATATTGGTAGCAGCTGCCTCCTTTCCTTATGCAAAATATGCAGTTTATTTACTAACTGGGTCACATGCATTGATACCACAACTGACCTGTTCTGTTGCAAATACTATCTCTTGCTGTCGATATAACCTATTTTCCCTGTTTAGGGGGGGGGGTGCATCTTGTTTGCTGGATTACAGGGCCAAAAAAGGGCTAAGCAAATAAGGCGCATACTTTGGGTGCATTGGAAAGTGAGTGAGCGAATGGATGAGATGGGAGAACAAGCAGGCTGGTGGGAGTGCAGACTGAGTGCTGGTGTTGTATTTTTTATAGTTCCAGTGTTACATGAATTTCATTAAGCAACCTTTCCTTCACGCTGTTGTTTTTGACACACAGGTGTGTATAGTGGGGTGTGCTTAAGTTTATGCACCTTTTCATAAGAAACCCTCCTGACCCACCATCTTTTGTTATCAGTGGCATTTGGTATGTAATCTGTATGATCAGTGTATATACCCATCTATTGTACATATAAAATAATAATAATTATATGTTACTCCCCAATAGATCCTTAAAGTGAATGAGAGGTTATCCATTCAGCTATAATCCATTAAACATACGCTCCCCAGATTCGTGCAACTCACCCTGGGAGTATTAAAGCCCCCTCTCTCCTGTGGATTACTAAAGATTCTCAAAAGGCTGGAGTGCCTTACAGCCCCCGGAATCTCTACCAGAATGAAAGATGTGTACTTGCAATATTTACAATATAAATACTTGAGGCTATTTTTTCTTTTTTTTCCCATTCACCCTCCATTTAAAGAGATAGTCACAGCTTTCTCTTCCCTGAGTCTTCTATCTCTTTCTTTTGCCCAAAAACCTATTCTTCAACATTTATATTCACCTCCATATATTGATTTTCTACCTCTGCTCCTCCATCCATTGTAATTCTACTTCTTCAGCTCTAGTCTCCTGGCTACTCCTTTGTTTCAGCAACAAATCAATACCTGCCATTTAGCCCCTTCCCTGTTCCTGCACTACTTTCTCATGCTGCCAGCAAGTGCATTCCGTTTCCTTATTCGGTTGGTTCTGCTCAAAACTTACAATAATTGTAGGGTGCAGCGCAATGGAGACTGGAATGAGGGGTAGGGGGCTGTCAACAACAGCTATGCAAACTGTTGTGGAGTAGATTGCTCAGAATGGAATCCATCAAGTTTGGGGATAAAGGTAACAAGAAGAGGAGGAGCTTTGGTCGGACAGTTAGTCGGTAATACAATGGGAGTTAACTCTGCACCATTACATTACTCCATCTTCTGTCATTATTTTATATATATATATATATATATATATATCAGATTAAATAATCTTAACATTGTGCTGAGGAGGGAATCAAACTCTGGACACAAAAGCTGAAAGGCAGGAGTGCTAACCACTAAGCCATCACATTTGCTTCCATCTGAAGTATCTCAGCAGCTCCCCTTTTTTATCCAGCAGGTGGTGAAGTTCATGTATTCATTCTGACAACATGTCAAGACAGGATAGGAGGGAGGCTTGAGTTCTGTGGTGGATCAGGGCTTAGAGTGACTGTGTTAGTGTGCTGGGGTTTGGAGTTCAATTCCCATGATGACATGGTTTGAATTCACATTTTTTGTTCTGTGAACTCGCTGATACTATATAGATAAAGGATTAGACCTAAAAGCTACGCAGCTGGATGGCGCATTAGATAGCGCTGCGGCGTAGTAGTCATTGAGTCATGAGTTCAATTCCAGTCTGAGCACTATCTGCAAATTGCTGAAAGTGGTGTAGTCCATGGGTTGGCACTGCTGCGTAGCAGTCATTGTGCCAAGAGCAGTGCCTTAATCGGGTAGCAGGGCTTGGGTTCCCGTGCCTGGAGTTTGCATGTTCTCCGCATGGGTGGGCTCCGGCCCACCCTCCAAAAACATACTTTCTAATTGACCCCACCCTCATTTGAGGAAAAAACCCTTGCAGATCATGCAGAGGTTAATGTTCAACCCTGGGCTGCAGTTAGGGCCTTATACTCCTGTCCCTAAGATAACTTGGGCAATACTAAAGGCAACAGACCCTGACATCACAGAGTGCCTTCTAGATTAGGACACTTTTCTAGATGCTTTCTTTTCTAGATTCTGGTTTGGTTTGTTTTTTTCCCCCTTTTCTAGATTTTTTTTCTTTTCCTTTTCTAGATTTTTTTTTTTTTTTTTTTTTTCTTTCCTGGATTTTTTTTTTCCCCCTTTTCTAGATTTTTTCCTTTGAAAAGAATCTTTATCTGGATTCTTTCTTTTGCATTTTCTAGATTCTTTCAAAGAAGAATCTAGAAAAGATTCTTGCTTTTGCATTTTCTAGATTCTTTCTTTGAAAGAATCTTTTCTAGATTCTTTCTTTGAAAGAATCTTTTCTAGATTCTTTCATTGAAAGAATCTTTTCTAGATTCTTTCATTGAAAGAATCTTTTCTAGATTCTTTCTTTGAAAGAATCTATTCTAGATTCTTTCGTTTTTGCGTTTTCTAGATTCTTTCTTTGAAAGAATCTTTCGCTAGTATCTTTCTTAGATTCTTAAGAATCTTAGATTCTTTCTTATCTAAGATTCTTTCTTAAGAAAGATTCTTAAGAATCTTTCTTAAGAATCTAAGATTCTTAAGAATCTTAGATTCTTAAGAATCTTTCTTAAGAATCTTAGATTCTTAAGAATCTAAGAAAGATTCTTAAGAATCTTAGATTCTTAAGAATCTAAGATTCTTAAGAATCTTTCTTAGATTCTTTCTTAGATTCTTAAGAATCTTTCTTAAGAATCTAAGATTCTTAAGAATCTTAGATTCTTAAGAATCTAAGATTCTTAAGAATCTTTCTTAGATTCTTAAGAATCTAAGATTCTTAAGAATCTTTCTTAGATTCTTAAGAATCTAAGATTCTTAAGAATCTTTCTTAGATTCTTTCTTAGATTCTTAAGAATCTTTCTTAAGAATCTAAGATTCTTAAGAATCTTAGATTCTTAAGAATCTTTCTTAAGAATCTAAGATTCTTAAAAAAAAAAAATTCTTTCTTCTTAAAAAAAAAAAAATTTCTTTCTTCTTAAAAAAAAAAAAAAATTTCTTTTAAAGAAAAAAAAAAAATTTCTTTCTTAAAAAAAAAAAAATTCTTTCTTCTTAAAAAAAAAAAATCTTTCTTAAGTCTTTGCCTTTAGTATTGCCCATGCTCAGTCAGGGTCTGTTGCCTTTAGTATTGCCCATGCTCATGTCAGGGTCTGTTGCCTTTAGTATTGCCCATGCTCATGTCAGGGTCTGTTGCCTTTAGTATTGCCCATGCTCATGTCAGGGTCTGTTGCCTTTAGTATTGCCCATGCTCATGTCAGGGTTTGTTGACTTTAGTATTGCCCATGCTCATGTTAGGGCCAGGTGTATAAGGCCCTAACTGCAGCCCTGGGTTCTGAGTTCAATTCTAACCTGAGCATGATCTGCAATGTTTTTTTTTCTCAAATGAGGGGGGCGGGGCCAATTAGAAAGCATGTTTTTGGAGGGTGGGCCGGAGCCCACCCACACACACACGGAGAACATGCAAACTCCTGGCAGGTAGAGGGCTCAGATCGGAATCCAAGTCCTGCTACCTGATTGAGGCACCGCATCACACAGCATCCAGCTGTTATGGTTTTTGGAACAATCACTGCTACCCATGGACCGCACAACTTTTAGCAACTTGCAGATAGTGCTCAGACTGGAATTGAACTCAGGACTCAAGTACTACTACGCAGCAGCGCTATCCAATGCGCCACCCAGCTGCGTAGCTTTTCAGGCTAATCCTTTATCTATATAGTATCATCGAGTTCACATAGAACATAAAACATGCATTCAAACCATGCCAACACAGGAATTAAACTCCAGACGCCAGCACATTAACACAGTTGCTCTAAGCCCTGATCCACCTCAGAACTCAAGCCTCCTTTCTAGCCCGTACTGACATGTTGTCAGAATGAATACAGCCAAAACTTCACCATCTGTTGGATGGAAAGGGGAGCTACTTAGATAACAGAGAAAGACTTGAGTGTGGTAGCTTAGTGGTTAGCACTCCTGCCTTTCAACTTTTCAGCTTTTGTGTCCAGAGTTTGATTCCCTCCTCAGCAAAATATTAAGATTTTTTTCATCTAATATATATAAAAAGATAATGACAGAAGATGGAGTAATGTAATGGCGTAGAGGTATTACAACCCCTGGTTCCTGAATTTGATTCGGATGTAAAAAAGCTGTGTAATCTTTTTCAAGCTTTGCTTGAGCAAGTTAACACTAGATGTCTGTATAAAATAAGCAACACACAGACAGTGACACAATGGCTTGATGGTTAAGCTGCTGCCTTGCATAGGTGAGGACCTGAGTTCAATACTGACTCCAGTTGGATGCAAGGACTAAATTACCCTGCATGGTAATTGAAGAGAATAACAGTATAAATTACATATCTATAGTAAGTGTTTAAAGACCTGTGCAGAACAGCAAATAATGCTAAAAAAGAGCTAACTGTACAGTACTGAGGCTGGAATCAAAAACAGCAAGCCATTGTGTCACTCAACCGCTGTTGAACATGTTACATATTTATAAAGTGGTAACATGCTTACACAGACCTTTAAAGAATGGGAATCAAACTCAAGACCTGCAAGATAGCAACACTTATTAGTGAACCATGTCTTTACTCTATACATTTACTGCTTTAATGCAACAGTGTGCGTTTTTTTTTTTTTAACATATTAATACTCTATTTAGTATAAGACAATTTGGCCCATGCCTCGGGGGAATACTATGTATTGCCACAAACCCACATTCTATACATCTTTACATTTGGTAGATCAATCTCAGTATACCCAATTTACACTATATAAACAGTGTTTCTGATGGATCTGTTGAGTGACCGGAGAGTCTGACCAATCACATTATTTGAATAGACTATATATAATCTACCAGTGCTTTAGGTGGCTTACAACACATTGGTCTACACCGGTGATCCCCAACCAGTAGCTCGTGAGCAACATGTTGATCCCCAACCCCTTGGATTTTGGCCTCAAAGCAGGTGCTTATTTTTGAACTCCAGGCTTGGAGGCAAGTTTTGGTTGTATATAAACCAGGTGCACTGCCAAATGTAGGTTGATAATCCACATAGGGGCTATCAAATGGCCAATCACAGCACTTATTTGGCACCCCAAGAACATTTTTCACACTTGTGTTGCTCCCCAACTCCTTTTACTTCTGAATGTTGCTCACAGGTTCAAAAGGTTGGGGATTCCTGGTCCTACACTATTGTGGATCTTGTCCATATGGCCACAACAGGATGGTCAGATATGCTAGAGGTGTAGCACTCTGGTCAATCACCAGAATCAAAGTTATTTTCTTCTAGTCTGAAGGGGTGGCCTCTGGCCTTTATGGGTATAAAAAAAAAAAGATCCCCTGCTATATGTCTATAATGTTCTATAATGTACTGGTAAAGAGTAATCATGTCCCCTTGCAGGCACCTTTTTCCAGAGAAACCAACCCCAACCTTGGCAGGCTTTCTTCATAGTTCTTTCATTGCTTATGGCAGTTTAGTTGCACATCTCTGTACTCTTTCCAGCTCATTAATATCCTTGAGGACTGGGGTCCAAAACTGCACTGCATATTGCAGGTGCCAAGTGAGGTCTTACCGAAGACCTATAAAAAATTATGTTTTCATCTCCAGTTAATGACCCTTTTTATACAAGAAAGTACTTTATTTGCTTAGTAGCCACAGAATGACACTACTACTACAAAAAACCCTAGATCCTTCTCAGTTAAGGAAACTCCCAACACACTGCCATTTAGTGTATAACTTGTATTTATATTATTTTTGCCAAAGTGTATAACCTTGCATTTATCAACGTTGAACCTCTTTTTTGTCCAATCACTCTGCAAAGTGGCAGCATCCTGCATGGAACCTATAGTTCTGCGCAATTTAGAATCATCTGCAAAAATAGAAACAGTACTTTCAATGCCCACCTCCAAGTCACTTATTAACAAGTTAAAAAAAAGCAAAAGAGCAAGTACAGAGCCCTGCGGTACTCCACTAGCAACACTGATCCAATCAGAAAATGTTTCATTTACCACCACTGGGAGTAGGAGGAAGCAAAAGCGCATTGCTAGTGTTCTTTCTGCTCTAAACTTGCCAAATGCTTCTATCTGCCCCATACTAACGTCAGACTGACCAATGTTCCTCTTCTTGTTACTGGATCTGGGCAAAATAAGCAGGGGTCATTTCCAACTACAAAGTACAATTACAGATGCAGTTGCTGAGGGTTTTTTTTACTCCAAATCTGTGCATTTGGGCAACTACAATGATGGTGGATCTGGGTGAAATGTTGCATTGTGGGTAAAAATGGCACAAACTTTGTACTTTGCACAGAGAGCTGCTTGGATAATTGAGCCCCCATATTTGTCCTCCTTATACAAACACAACAGGACACCAACCCATACCCTTTCCTTATAGAGAGACATTAGGGGCATCAATCTCTCTATTTTTCTAGACAAGCTCCTTTTGTCCCTTTATTTATTTTTTTTCTACATTAATTCACCTTTTAGAGGTTGGTTTTTTACAGAAAACCCAAAAACAACTGCTAAATGAACATATAAGACAGACTCATTTTACAGATGAGCCATTTCACAGTTGATGCCATACAACACAGCCACATCTCACCGCCTCTACCCTGGAGAAACCCCTCCATGTATATATGGACTCCCCAAGATACACAAGGAAGGGGTCCCTCTCAGACCTATTGGCAGCAGCATTAACTATGTGACCTACAATGTGGCAAAATACCTAGCCCCTTTGGTTTGAAATACAGAGCATTGCAACCAGTACTCCCAGAATTTTACAAACAAAGGGTTGGTACTAGGCACAGAAGAAACCACGGTAACCTATGATGTTACTTCTCTTTTTATGTGCAGTTGTAACATCCTTGTACTTGAAATAGGTAAAATAGGTACAAAATAAAATAAGGAACATACTTGCTTTGGATTAGGCTTTGTTCTGTTGTCAAGGGTAACTTGTAAAACAGAACAAAGCCTAATCCAAAGCAAGTATGTTCCTTACTGGACCTATTTTACCTATTTCAAGTACAAGGATAAGTTCTACAGGAACAGAATCGCCAGTTTTGCCCATTGTGACAAACCTATACATGGAGGAAGTGGAAAGGAAGGCCCTCGATAGTTTCACTACTAGTCATTGGTTCCGATATGTGGATGACGTTTGAAGACTGCCAAGTCCAGATTCTAGCCTGGGAGAATGACTGGTTCAAAAGAGGTGTTAAAGAAGATATATATGTTTGAATAGAGGTGGGTTTTGCAACACATGTTGTCTGCCACATACAGTGCTGTTTTGGCACTTCTCCCTGGAAGGTTTAATAACACCTCAAAGCTCCAATCATGGTAATACAATCAACACCTAACTTCAGGTCATCCTTGCTGATTATGATAAACAGATTATGCTGATTGGAGCAACATTCCAGAGTATTTATTCCTGAAATATAGTATTTACACGTTATTCTGAATTGAGAAATCCAGTTGGATGACTGATAAAGTCTTCAAGAAAGATTTGACTTATTTCTACACATATACCATGACCTGGATGAATGAACATATTTCTCTCTTTCTTTTTTTCTAGATGAGTTCTTGCCTTGAGATTTTTTATTTTTTTTCCCCTAGATAAACTCACATTTTTTCTAGATATGCAGTTTTCTTTTTTTTCCGCTAGATTGTTGCACCATTTATATTGTATCATCCTTGAGAGGCAATTTTGGGCGACTTCAGAAAAAGTGTTTTCCTACAGGCAACTCACATTGCTGCTGGGGAAGAATTCAGGGGGAACTAGTCACCCACAAAAGAGATTTGTCGTGAGGGACTTGTCTACCATTACCCTAAAAAGTACAGTTTTAGTATTAGAAAGCAAAAAAAAAAACACAAGTACACTGGGAGCCCAGGTTTCTAGGGTTGGTTTCCTTTGGCTGTTTCTCTGTTCCATTCTTCATGCGAAGATAGTAGGATAGTAGCTGGTAATTCTTTTAACACATTCCATATCCAAATTTATTTTTCCAATTCCATCTTTAGATGAAGGGCAAAGTTATCCTACACAGACAGGACAACACAGCACATTCTTATAACACAGTATTAAAGTGCAGGGGCTTCAAGTATTTCCAGTGATGAATATGTTCACAATGGTGCCATTCCATGTGATGACTGAAGAATGTCCCGTTCACCAAGTAGTGCATCTTCGTCACTCTAGTATCAGTAAGTATGTAGTGTGTGCTACATAAATACAAAAAACATAAAAATAAATACAGTACATCAAAATTAAAAGCCTTTCTCAGATACATACACAACAAATATGGGGTTATAAGACATAGGCTAGTCAAAGAAGCTTCAAGAGAAATATTTCAGAAAAAATGGTAATGTTTCTCATTGATATCCCATAGGCACTAAAGTATGCAGTGTATAAACCCATTCCAATTCTCTCTGTTTAAAGGAGAAGGAATGGAGCTCTTTACTTGGGGGTGCCAAAAGTTAAGCACCCCCAAGTGATTGTATATACTTACCTCACACCCTGATGCTCCTATCAGCAGAAGACTGCACCGGCCTAGGGTTCTTCCAGTGAGCACCACGGATTGATCGGCTTACGGCTTCTTCATTCGGGTGCGCATGTGCAGTAGCGTGAAAAGTTGAACTTTAATGAAGAAGTCGGCTATTTCATTCTACTGCACATTCGTCTGCCCCAGGAAATTTGAAGAAAGAAGAAGGAACCTGATCGCTCCCTGGAGGAACCCCTGGACTGGTGCAGTTTTTTCCTGATAGCAGCACCGGCCAGAGTGTCAGGTAAGTATATATAATCACTTGGGGTGCTCCCACCCCCAGTTAAATATGCCTTTCTTTCTCCTTTAAGGAGTAATTCTCTATCCCCAACTTGCCTAGTTGTCTTTGCTTCACGATTGACTCTCCGATTAATAATGTCTTAAAACTGGAGATTTCGCTTTGCCAAGTCTAAGATCACGCCTATGTTCTCCTTTCTGTGTTGTGAGGCCTCGTGTCATTTCATTAACATACATTTCAAAAGATATACAACAAAATCAGACAGCTTAAATCAGTCATCTTAAAGGTTAGTTGTTTTTTTTTACAAAATAGTTTGAAGGTCCTGCCCTGGTGTTTCAGTCTGGCAGCTCAATGATCAAGGAGCAGATTCTGAATGGTCACAATTTATTACATTAGTTGATAAATTTTTCAGCCGTATCTGTGGAATATTAGCAACTATTGTATCAATTGTAACAGCTGCCTTCAATGAAACTCTGGGATTCTGCTCAGCAGGGACCAAGAGAAGAAATGTATCAACTAACGTATCAATTTAGAACAGTTCACAGAGTCAGTGACACTGCTTTAGAAAGACATAAGAAAGTGAAAAATAAAACTAAATGGCAACGGTCATCCTGATTTTTTTTTTACCCCGCCAGAGGTGTGAGGTACTACATCCCATACTCCAGTTGTGGGAGAAAGAAAGAAAGAAAGAAAATTTAGCTTAACAGTCCTTCAGTCTAAATCCCACATGTATGGGTGCACCGAAAGCTGTGGCCTCCAAACACCCTAACAACGTGTGTTTTTGAAGAAACGGATCCGCACACACAGATTGTTGCAGTCGGGGAGTATCCCCTTTTATTTGCCACTAAACATTCAACGTTTCGGGGGGGCACACCCTCCCTTCATCAGGATACATTTTTTGTGCAGTGACCCTATTTAAATCCAACTTCCCCCACCTTCTTTTCCCATGATGCCGTTTACCAAGCAATTAACCCTTCAGTGCAATAAATAAATACATTACCATTCACATTCAATTCTATTTTGAAATAACAATTGACATCATGCTGTCATATATATCACAGTGTCCATGTGCAATTCTTATTAAAACAATAAATACTGTGTAAATATATAGTGTATAGTTAAAATTCATTATTACATAATAAGATCCATTATGTTATACATAGATTTTACTACCTTACTGTCTTTGGGATTTCTAGTTACCCTTTAACACTCTATGTTATCACTGAAGTTGTTATCTGTAAAAAAATATAAAAACATGTAAGAAGATTAAAAAGTTATCTTTCACAAGAAACACATATAACTGAAATTTTCATTCAGGCCTTTCGGTGCAAGTGTTTTTAACTGCCATATCCAAAAGGCCTCACGTCTCAATAAAGCCCTTTGATCTGTCTCACCTTCCTGCCTATGTACTACCTCCAGTATTTGCCACCTAAGTTGTGAAATGTTGTGTTTTGTCTCAAAAAAATGCTTCGCCAGCAAGGTTTCTTTCTTAAATCTCTCTTTCTCTTTCTCTTTTTTCTGGCCTATGGTACCTCCTTTCTCCTCTGGTTTATAATTTCTTATTGTACTTTTATGCTCATTCATTCGAGTTTTAAATGTCCTAGAGGTCTGACCAACATAACATAACCCACATGGGCACTTTAGTAGATACACCACCCCCTCTGTATCACAAGTTGCAAATTGTTTCAGTTTGATGTCATGTCCTAGGGTGGGGTGCTGACAAACTTCCCCTTTAATCACCCCATTGCAATGCCCACATCGATAGCACGGATATGTACCTTTTCTACTTGATACGGATTTCCTATAATTTCTTCTAAAATCAGTTCTAATGATTCCATTGGCTATACATTTTCCTTTCTTGTAACTAAACAGGGGTTTGTTATTAAACAATTTCCCAAAGGTTTTATCCCTCTGTAAAATAGGCCAATGCTGTAATATAGTTTTTTTAATAAAAGCAGAATGCGGGCCATAGGTGGTGACACAAACTGTATTCTGTTTTATATTATTTTCTTTCTTCCTAGTCCCCAAAAGATCTTTCCTATCGATACCTTTCACTTCATTTTTGATCGCCTGTAATTCTTGCCTCCTATAACCCCTCTCATAAAACTGTTGTATCAGCCCTTCAGCCTGGCTTTCATATAACTCATTAGTGGAGGTGATTCTTCTAGCACGTATAAATTGGCTTTTGGGTAACCCCTTTGTAACCCCTATTGGATGGAAGCTGTCCTTCCGTAGCACATTATTTCTATTGTTTTAATAAGAATTGCACATGGACACTGTAATATATATGACAGCATGATGTCAATTGTTATTTCAAAATAGAATTGAATGTGAATGGTAATGTATTTATTTATTGCACTGAAGGGTTAATTGCTTGGTAAACGGCATCATGGGAAAAGAAGGTGGGGGAAGTTGGATTTAAATAGGGTCACTGCACAAAAAATGTATCCTGATGAAGGGAGGGTGTGCCCCCCCGAAACGTTGAATGTTTGGTGGCAAATAAAAGGGGATACTCCCCGACTGCAACAATCTGTGTGTGCGGATCCGTTTCTTCAAAAATACACGTTGTTTGGGTGGCTCGGCCGGGTCAACGGAAGGACGCACCACTACTGCAGGATTGGTGAATTGGAGGTGTGCGGTAGGAATCTAAAATCATTGCCTCCAAACACCCTAAACCTAGTACAATAGCTACATTTGGGGTTGCATTCTAAGAGCACAGTATAAACTAACCATTACTTCTAAAATAAACCCCCAAACTATATATTCCTTGGAAGTGCACACCTGCAACTATTCAGTGTTGCCATTCTTGCTTCCCTACATGCAGAATTGAGGATGCAGTTCTCTGTAGAAGTTTGATGTTTGGAAAAAAAAGGAAATTAAAGTCCAAAGTTATATTTCATCTTAATATTGCCATGACAACTAAAAAAACCTGATAAATGCCCTCCTGTTTGCAGTTGCCATAGAGTCCGTAGCTTTCAAAATCCATCACTTGGTAACTGTACAAGGTTTTCGCCTAGGTGGCCTCGAGGATAAGCTGGCCCTCTAAACAGATAATCTATTGTTGTTTCTAGTTGACCCCAATTAATCACTAGAAAACATTTTGTACATACTAGATGACTTTCAGGATTTCTCTGGTCTAGCCATTAATCAAAAGACATCAGTGATTGTGCCATTGTACCCCCTTTCCAACTCAAAGGGTTGAAATGTGTCTCACAGTTTAAATACCTAGGTATCATTGTCTCTAGGTTGCCTCCTTGCTATGAAGGAGGTAGCATCTATAGAGGCAATCCTGACATGCTTTTAACAAGCATTAACAACATGGGCTAACCAGGGGTAGGTAAATATATACAAAATGCCATATCTGCCAAAATTCTTATTCTATGTGCTGCTGCTTACTGGTCCGGATCCCACTTTCTTTCTTTTAAAGAGTTACCTCCTTACTCATCCCCTTTCTATGGGCCAATAAAACACCCAGGCTTTCATGGATTTTGCTCACAGAGCAAACCTTTTTCTTTACAACACAGCAGGTCAATTATATCATGTTCACTTGTGCCTCAATCCTCATGAGGAAACCCCTAATAGCACATTGCTAGGAACATTGTAGGGCTTTCTGGAGGCACTTCACAATGTTTCCTATAAGAAACTTGGAGACTATGGTAGAATACCAACTACTTTCACCACTCCTTGCATTGAGATTAGCATGTAAAATTTCAACCCTGACTGCACCCCTCAAATCCCCCCCACTTGCCTCTTTGGAAGAATGCAAACCTGCCCCATTTGCTAGAATTGCATGACTTCCACTACTGGCCCAATAGTGAGTCAGATTTATTAGCAACCTCTTGGTTGATTCCAAATTCCCTTCTATAGATCAACTCAAGCAACTAACTGCCCAACAATGGTTTAGATACCTTCAGTTTAGAGTTGTTTTCGGAGCACAATTCTCCTCACTCCAGATCACAAATACTACCACCAGGTATGAGCAGTCCCTATGGGATGACATGAGAGACAAATTTATCTTATAGACTCTATAGATCATTAATTGACTGTCTTCCCTGCCCCGTTGGCAGGCTGATGTCCTGTCACTTAATTCAGATGATTAGGAAGAGGCCACAGACTGAGTCTATGACTTCTGCGAGAGACCGACTTATTCAGGTCAAGTTTACACACCAGCTATACCTCTCACCAGTTAAAATAAAGAAGTTTAGCAGATCTGCTGAAGCCAGATGCCCAAAATGTCAACATACAGATGACTTGTTCTACTACATGGTTTGGGAGTGCCCACCGATTTTACAGCTCTGACCTGAAGTAGTAGGCTACCTATGAGAACTCTTGGTATTTCCTGGGGCCTGCACACCAGGACTGTGCCAACTGGAAATAGTGGAAGACATA
Source organism: Xenopus laevis (assembly GCF_017654675.1). Taxonomy (NCBI): domain Eukaryota; kingdom Metazoa; phylum Chordata; class Amphibia; order Anura; family Pipidae; genus Xenopus; species Xenopus laevis. The sequence continues at coordinate 33,820,119 of NC_054387.1, forward strand.
CTCCCCGTAGTTAGGACTTAAATCCTTATTAATACTTTTATTCTATGCCAAAAAATCCATGGTCATGAAGTGGATGACCGCACAACCCTCTACAACACAGCACTGGCTTGATAAACAAGGTTCTGGTAAACACAAAATTGACATACAAATCTAGAGGATGTCTCAAATTTGAGAAAATATGTTCCCCCGGGCTGGAGCTACATCCAGAACTTGAGCCTTGAATATCCTAAACCCGTAGCCACTTTTAGCTCTCTCTGTGTAATAATCTTTACCATGTACCACAAATGTGCCAATTTGTGTGATGTATGCACATGCTATGTATATGTTTACTTTGTTTAAACTGTAACCTCCAACAGCACCATAACTTGGTAGTGTTGGCCCCCCCGCCAAACTACTGAGGGGGCCAGGCGCAAAGAGTCCTCTTCCCCTGGCCCCCTTCCTGACCCGCACCACACCTCCCGGGCCATCACCGTGATCCTGTTTTAAAGGTAAAAGATGGGTCAGGGAGAGGGACTATTATGCAGCAGACCCTGTGGTCTGGGCCCCCCCGTAGCTGCAGGGTCTGCTGTATAGGTAGCTATGCCAGTTCCTTCTAATTGCCAACACTTAAAAAAAAAATGCTAAATAACATCTCCTGATCAAAAAGGTACTCCACATATATAGGTGCAGCTAAAGATGTGGCCTTCAAACACCCTAAGACTAGGGCAGTAGGTACATTTGAGACTATGTTCTGAGATCACACCTTGCAGATTTTTAGTCTAAACAGCCCCATTTACTGTAACTCTGAAATAACCCACAAATTTCTGAATATTCTGAATATACGCACCTTCAGCTTTTTAGAAGTGATGCCTTTGTCTTCTTGATATGCAAAATTTTGGAAGCTATTCTGCACAGAATTACACAATTTTTGCACATGTCCTAAGGAAACAGGGGAAAACATTTAAAATTAGATTTCTCTCTAAATCCCCAAAGACAAGTAATAAAAACCTACTGAATCAACTGCTTTTTCTTTGTTTTTATAGAGGGGGGGGGTTACTTTTAGAAAACCAAAAAGAAAATCTGCACATTTATGGAAAAAGTATTTACCTCCAAATATTCAATTATCTCATGGAGTCTTCACACATCTCAAAATTTTAGGCGCCCTAACACCTCAAGTGACTACACCTCTCAGTGCAGTTGGTAAAAAAAAATCCACGCTAAACAACATAAAATTCTATTTGTGCCCTGAACACAAACCATAAATATATAATAAATATTTTGCACAAAGTGGGATACCTAATCCTTATTATAAATGTAATCAGTACACACAATTACCCTTTCAATAATGCAGCTGCGTATGGTATATTTGAAAACATGGTTTGAAACATAACCTGGGGTTGCAATAATACTGTGTATCTCGTCTGATACCCCTTTTGTGACACATTTTGCAAGCTTTTTGGGCAAATAGTTTGCCAAGTGTGGGTGGAAGCGAATCTATAAAGTGTCAGTAGAGCCAATGTCACTAGTGGGCATCTCCGGAATCTCAGTGGCACCAAACAACAGAGCAGGGAGTATCTGTAGCTGATATTTATAATAGGACAATTTAGGGTCTGGTTCTGCTGCCTTATATACAACATATGAATTTCAAAGGGCCATTTGAATCAAATATATAGATATATCTATATATATATCTATATATCTATATATCTATATATCTATATATCTATATATCTATATATCTATATATCTATATATCTATATATCTATATATATATATATATATATATATATATATATATATATACTGAAACCAGGTAAGGTCATGCGCACACCTTAAAGGTGAAGTAACCAGGTGCCGCCGCTGTATCGAATATCCACTTCTATCTTGTTGTAAGCAGCGCACACTGGATGATTTTTTAAAAGGATTAATTTATTTTTCAAAATATTAAAAGCATAAAGCACAGACCAACGTTTCGGTCCTGGTCTTGGACCGTTGTCAAGATCACACCTGTTATTAAAAACAAAGCTTTATACACACATCAAAGCACTAAACAGGAAATGAAATCATTGACATTCAAATTAAGGATATCCTGTGGATCAAGGCAGTCATAGTGAACCATCATGGCAAATATGTAGTAAATAGCAACAATGTTGTTTTAAGCCAAAATAATTGTAGCACTAAGCAGCTATACAAAATTTTTTATATACTATGTAACTATCCTGGATCTGACCACTGTGACCGACATGACTTATATCATTGCTCATCTCAGATTGAGAAAACAAGTAAGGGACAATTGTTCATTGAGACCGTGTGGCATAAGCGTATTTAGTTTTTTTTATCCAAAAACACTCCCTTTGTAGGAGCATCTTGGATCGGTCCCCTCCCCTCCTAGGGGGTGGTATATGATCAATACCAATATATTTGAAGGTGGGTAAATGATGACCCTTTTCCAAAAAATGCTTTGCCACCGGTTTCGTAGTATGGTTGTTCCTAAAAGCCGTACTGATTGCCGAGCGATGACCATCCATTCGCTGGCGTAGGGTCAAATCTGTTTTGCCCACATACGACAAACCACACGGACAAGTGATCAGATATATTACGTGGGTGGTTGTACAAGTAATGTGGGACTTGATGTTAAATCGCCTGCCAGTGTGTGGATGGGTAAAGCTCTGGCCTGGGGTCATAAAACGGCATGAAGTGCAGGTTGGGCACTTAAAGCACCCATTTTTTCTTCCCGCTAGCCAATTGGTACCTTCTTTTTGATAGCACTCAATTGGATCTGTCTTAACAAGTAAATTGTGTAAACTGACCCCTCTCCTGTAGGCCATCAATGGAGGACTTTGGAGTATTGGTTTTAACCCTTTATCAGCCTGCAAAATATTCCATTTCTTATTCACAACTGACTTAATTTTCCCTGACACATCAGAGTACTGGGAGGAGAATACAAATCTCTGTGAGGGCCCCTTACTTCCATGTTGTCCACTCACTCTCTGTCTGGCCTTGTGTAGGGCCTGTTTAAGTACTTTTCTGGGATAGCCCCTTGCTAAGAACCTACCTTCCATCTCTCTGAGTTGTATGTTCTTACTAACTTCAGTAGAATTATTACGCAAAACTCTACAGAACTGCGAGATCGGGAGGGAGGATTTCATTGCCGCCGGATGTTGACTGTTGAAATGAAGCAGAGTATTGCGGTCAGTTTTTTTTCTAAATAAAGAGTAATCAAATTTGTGCCCTTTACGTGTAATTTGTATGTCCAAAAATTGAACATTGCTAGTGCTGGTCGTCGCTGTAAATTTCACTGGGCTGTCAAGATTATTTAAATATGACACCATGTCCATAAATGAAGTTTCACTACCCCGCCATATGATTAGTATATCATCGATATAACGTTTGAAGAATAAACATTGTTCCCCAAACTTTGGCATAATATTGTTTTGCTCAAATCCTCCCTCCCGATCTCGCAGTTCTGTAGAGTTTTGCGTAATAATTCTACTGAAGTTAGTAAGAACATACAACTCAGAGAGATGGAAGGTAGGTTCTTAGCAAGGGGCTATCCCAGAAAAGTACTTAAACAGGCCCTACACAAGGCCAGACAGAGAGTGAGTGGACAACATGGAAGTAAGGGGCCCTCACAGAGATTGGTATTCTCCTCCCAGTACTCTGATGTGTCAGGGAAAATTAAGTCAGTTGTGAATAAGAAATGGAATATTTTGCAGGCTGATAAAGGGTTAAAACCAATACTCCAAAGTCCTCCATTTATGGCCTACAGGAGAGGGGTCAGTTTACACAATTTACTTGTTAAGACAGATCCAATTGAGTGCTATCAAAAAGAAGGTACCAATTGGCTAGCGGGAAGAAAAAATGGGTGCTTTAAGTGCCCAACCTGCACTTCATGCCGTTTTATGACCCCAGGCCAGAGCTTTACCCATCCACACACTGGCAGGCGATTTAACATCAAGTCCCACATTACTTGTACAACCACCCACGTAATATATCTGATCACTTGTCCGTGTGGTTTGTCGTATGTGGGCAAAACAGATTTGACCCTACGCCAGCGAATGGATGGTCATCGCTCGGCAATCAGTACGGCTTTTAGGGACAACCATACTACGAAACCGGTGGCAAAGCATTTTTTGGAAAAGGGTCATCATTTACCCACCTTCAAATATATTGGTATTGATCATATACCACCCCCTAGGAGGGGAGGGGACCGATCCAAGATGCTCCTACAAAGGGAGTGTTTTTGGATAAAAAAACTAAATACGCTTATGCCACACGGTCTCAATGAACAATTGTCCCTTACTTGTTTTCTCAATCTGAGATGAGCAATGATATAAGTCATGTCGGTCACAGTGGTCAGATCCAGGATAGTTACATAGTATATAAAAAAATTTGTATAGCTGCTTAGTGCTACAATTGTTTTGGCTTAAAACAACATTGTTGCTATTTACTACATATTTGCCATGATGGTTCACTATGACTGCCTTGATCCACAGGATATCCTTAATTTGAATGTCAATGATTTCATTTCCTGTTTAGTGCTTTGATGTGTGTATAAAGCTTTGTTTTTAATAACAGGTGTGATCTTGACAACGGTCCAAGACCAGGACCGAAACGTTGATCTGTGCTTTATGCTTTTAATATTTTGAAAAATAAATTAATCCTTTTAAAAAATCATCCAGTGTGCGCTGCTTACAACAAGATAGAAGTATATATATATATATATATATATATATATATATATATATATATATATATATATATATATATATATATATATATATATATATATATATATATATATATATATATATATATATATATATATATATATATATATATATATATATATACACACACTTTCTTGTACCCGGCCCTTGTTTTCCAGATGGCATTGTAATAATGTTGGAGATGGTCGGTTCTATCAACACCACCCATGTACTTATTGTCCTCCTTGATACAGAAGGTTTAATTTAAGGGGACCTACCAGCTCTCTGTGCTGCAATTACTTACTCATTGGGGATTGACATCAGCATGAATACATTTTTTGTGTCATAATATTTGATGGCAAGGAGCTCATAATTTCTCAGGGCATTAGTTTCAAAAAATTTTCAGATCCCTGGGTAATCCTTTTTGGCCACAATTTATGGTGCCACAGGCTAGAGTGCGCAATGAATATAGAGCTCTAAACAGGGGACTACTTGTGTAAAAGTTATCTACATAGAGAGATAAGCTCCCTTACAATTTTTCCACTGACAGTCAAATCAAGGGGACAACTAGGGGGGTCTTATTGGGAGTCCCAGCCCTCATAAATCATGAAATAGCTGGCGCACCCCAATCTGCTTTTGCAGAGTTTATAAACAATTTGATCCCATAACAAGCACGTTTGCTTGGGATGTATTTCTGGAATTGTGTGCTCTCTTTGAAAAGGATAAGTGATCCTCTATACCAATGATCCCCAATCAGTGGATTGTGAGCAACATGCTGTTCACCAACCCATTGGATGTTGCTCCCAGTAGCCTCAATTTTTTAATTTCTGGCTTGGAGGAAAGTTTTGGTTCCGTAAAAACCAGGTGTACTGCCCACAAAGCCTCCTGTAGGCTGCCTGTCCACATAGGGGCTCCCAAAAGCCAATCACAGCACTTATTTGGCACCCCCAGGAACTTTTTGCATGCTTGTGTTGCTCTCCGACTTTTTTCTGCATTTGGGAGTCATCCTGCCCCTATAATTCTGCCCCCTTGCCTACAAATCTGAGAATTAATTTAGAATTAGAGCATATTGTGAAGTTCCTTATAATTTAATTCAGTCATTTTTAAAATATATATACATAGGGCCCTGTTGTTAATATCTGGGTGCTACAATAGCTTCTGTATTTCAATGTATGAAAGCCACTGACTTACCTTCTCCAAGTAGCAATATGTGAAAGTCCTGGGCCTCATTCACAAGCAGGTGTTGCATCTTGTCACCATTCCCAGTGTAGATGTGGGTACTGTAGAAGTGGAAGGGGGAGGTGGCTTAATGGTGGCAGAAGTGTATGAGAAGCCTGCGTGCTACACACACGAACCTGTTCCACAGCACAGGAATGAGCATACCTCCCAACTGTCCGGTTTTCTGCGGGACAGTCCCGATTTTGACAGTTCAGCCCCCAGTCCTGGGATTCCTTATTGAAATGTCCCGACTTTCTCTTTGATCTGCTGCATTGATGCCAGAAAAAGATACAAAGTTAAAGGGGAAGTTCAGCTTCCAAACCAAAATTTTATAAAGAGGCCCACATAACACAGAAACCCCTAATAAACCCATCATAGCTACCTGTTTCTTCAAAAAGTATGAATACATGCCATTTTCTATGCTGAAATCCAGCTGTTTAACAGATCTTCTCTTTCTGCATCATTTGAAATCCTGGCAGGGAAGGAGAGACTAAAACACTGATGTTACAAATTGTAACAACTTCTCCACAGCTTACAGACAGCATGCAGGAACTACATAACCCACAATGCATTGCACTGTGATGTTCCATTCCTTATTGAAATCACGTGTGCAGGGAATTGTGGGGGTTGGAGGATGCAGTCTAAGGACAGCTGGCTGTTGATACGAAGTAACAGTAGTCAGCCAACTCAGCAAAGTAGTCAGACAGATCAGCAGAAGAGCAAGGAACTGTCAGAAACCATTAAAAATCATGAAAAGTCTACATATTTTTTAATTGATGTATATTGCAAAATTGCTTGAAATTAGGATTACTTTTCAAAAAGTTATGTTTTAATTAAAATAAGACACTTATTGGCAGAGAGCCCAGAACACTCAGCAGCTGCACTTAAGATACTTTTGTAACAATTTAAGAACAGCAAATATACAATTGTTGAACTATTACAAACTACAAACTATTTAAGATAAGCAGGTCTCTTGGGAGAACCGAGACTAGCAGATTTAAGGGCAAATCACTTTCATTAGCAAAACTGTTAACACATAAAATACTGCACTAAAACTCACAGAAATGTGTTAAAACTTTCATAATCTGCCATATTTAAAATGGACATGGTAATAAGGGGGTGTGGCCATAAAACGTCCGTGGCCAAAAAGATTTCACTCGCTCTTTTTGTCTTTTAATTGTTGGGAGGTATGGAATGAAGCTTCCCAATCAAACCAATGAAAAATCAAAAACAAAGAGAAACTGAGAGGAGCACCAGTGCACTGCCACTTAACCCTTTCACTGCCAGTTTCCCATTTCATTTGCACTCAGTGGCAGACATTTTGTGCTCGCTCACTTTGGGGCATATCCTGGGATTTTTAGTTCCACTTCTGGGACAAAATGCTATTTTTCTTAATATAGGGATTCAGACCAGAAAAATAATTTTATGCACAAAAATTCAACTGTCGCTAGGACATACCAATACCATATATGCATAGTTTTAGGTAGATTTCTGACTTCTAAAGATTAAAAACTCACACCAGTAAATTACTGAAATTTCAAACGCTACCCAGAATATGACTTGGACCCTAGGAAACCATTTTTTTTTTTTTTTTTTTTTTTTTAAAAGTACACACTCCGCTGAATCTAAAATGAATAACCATGTCTTTCTACTCCTAAATACCATTAAAGCTTTTCTGGACATAGCGATTTCTATAAAACTTTCTTAAAGTTCTGAAAAAATAACCAAAACTTTTTTGCAACTCTCCCACACAACATTAGGTACCAAGAATAAAAATCCTAAATATGAATGCAAAGGGCCCACTGGACAGTTGGATTCCCATTGTGCATAGGAGTATCTGGAGTTAAGAGACCCCAAAATGAAGTTAGTGCATACAGATTGTCCCAGAGGTCACTTCAGCTACTGAACCCCACCAAAACCATATATTTTTCGAAAGTACACATTCAGCCAAATCCAAAATGGGTAACATGTCTTTCAAATCCAAAGTACAGAGTTACAATGCTTTCCCAAAATTGTCAGTTTTGATGAAATCCACTTCAAAGGCACCATGCATGTAAGTGTGTAAATGTGTGTCTACACGTGGCAAATTATGTGTTACCAGTGTGTGTTGTGTGCAATTATGTGAGTGCTGTGAATGTGTGTGACCACCCCCAATCTGCCCAAATATAGTGTGTGAGAGAGAGAGAGAGAGAGTGTGTGTGAGTGTGAGTGTGTAAGTGTGTATTTGTGTAAAAAGTGTGTGTGTAACACTAACCTGGGGTAGAGGCTGCAAAGGGGGGTGGAGGGGTCCCATGCAGAGAAGAAAGCCGTATTCTTTCTGGAGGGGGGTGCAGGAAGTGTGTGCAGTAGCAGGACATGTAGTATTCACATGGCTGCGGCTGACTTGGGGCCCCTGGGTGTTCGCTGCCCCCACTCTGCTTGCTGCCTACAGACTAGGGAATGAACAGGGACAGATAACAGATTATTCCAAATTTCCAAAACTGACACACACCCCCATCACACGTACATATGTGCACTCGCACATATGATCCAACACTGACACAATCCACAAATCCTCACACGCAACCCTGCACCTCTACAAATGCACCCACACTCAATTCTACATATAGTTCCACACTCTTCCACATACTTCTACACATACTCCCACCCACACACTTCTACATAGTCTCCCACACTCACAACCACTTCTGCACCCACAAACACAATTCTATATATGCTCCCACACTCACACTCTAAATATGCACTCACACCCAAACTTCTACATATGTTCCCACACTCAAACCAACCCACACACTTCTACATATACTCCTACACTCACCCACCCACTTATACATATGTTCCCACACTCACACACAAACTTCTACATATGTTCCCACACACCTCTACATATGATCCAACCCTCCCACACACTTCTATATATGCTCCCACACACCAACACACTTCTACAAATGCCCCGACACCCACACACTTGTACATATGCTCCAACTCTCGCACCCACACACTTCTACATATGCTCCCACACAAACTTCTACCTATGCCCCCACAATCACACCCACACACTTCTACTTGTGCTCCAGCACTCACTCACACCCACACAATGCAATATATTCTCCCACACTCACACCTGCCCCCACACCTCTACATATGCTCCAACACACACACGTCTACATATGCTATATATGTTCTCACACTCAATCACACCCACAGTCAAGCCCAACCACACAAACACTTCTACATATACACCCACACACATTTCTACATATGCTCCCACTCACCCACACGCTCATACTTCTACATATGTTCCCACACTCACACCAACCTACACAAATCCCCCAACAAACTTCTACATATACTCCCACACAGGACCGCCATCAGAAATCGCAGGGCCCCATAAGACAAAATTTCCTGGGTCCCCTGGGCTGCACCCACCGCAAGCCCCACCTACAGGTCAGCCCTCCCCACCACACAGTAAAAAAAATATAGGTGGCTAGGGTTCCCACATGTTAATAAAAAATAAAAAAGCTATTGGTGGTCAGGGGCCCCCCATAAAAAAACATTTGTGGCCAGGGCCCCCCCCCATTAAAAAATATTGGTGGCTAGGACCCCACATGAGAAAAAAAATTGGTGGCCAGCCCCCCCCCCACATTATGAGAAAATTGGTGGCCAGGGCCCCTTATGGGGATGGGGGGCCCCCCTTACCCTCGGGGGCCCCCTACAACTCTCCCCCCTGCCCCCCCCCTGATGGCTGCCCTGCTCCCACACTCACTTCTACATATGTTCCCACACTCACATACATCCATTTCTACATATCTTCCTACACTCTCATACTTTTACATATGCTCCCACACTCATTTCTACATATACTCCCACACTCATATACATCCATTTCTACATATGCTACGCACTCACCCACTTCTACATATGCTACCACAACCATATACAATTAGGCCCATAAATCTTTGGATAGAGAATTTTTTTTCTAATTTTTTTTCTGTACATTATCGCTATGAATTTTAAATGAAACAACTCAGAGACAGTTGAACTGCAGACTTTCAGCTTTAATTCAGTTGGTTGAACAAAAAGATTGCATAAACATGTGAGGAACTAAAGCCCTTTTTTAACACAATCACTTCATTTCAGGGGCTGAAAAGTAATTGGACAAATTAAAAAACTGAAAATAAAATGTTTTCTAATACTTGGTTGAAAACCCTTTGCTGGCAATGACAGTCTGAAGTCTTGAACTCATGGACATCACCAAATTCTGGGTTTCCTCCTTTTTAATGCTCTGCCAGGTCTTTACTGCAGCGGCTTTCAGTTGCTGTTTGCTTGTGGGCCTTTCTGTCCACAGTTTAGTTCAACAAGTGAAATGCAGCTCAATTGGGTTCAGATCAGGTGACTGACTTGGCCATTCAAGAATATTCCACCTCTTTGCTTTAATAAACTCCTGGGTTGCTTTGGCTGTATGTTTTAGGTCATTGTCCATCTGTATTATGAAACGCCTCCCAATCAGTTTGACTGCATTTAGCTGGATTTGAGCAGACAGTCTCTGAACACCTCAGAATTCATTCGGCTGCTTCTGTCCTGTGTCACATCATGGATAAACACTAGTGTCCCAGTGTCACGGGCAGCCATGCACGCCCAAGCCATCACACTGCCTCTGCCATGTTTTATAGATGATGTGGTATACTTTGGATCATGAGCCTTTTCCATACTTTTGTCTTGCCATCATTCTGGTAGAGGTTGATCTTGGTTTCATTTGTCCATAGAATGTTTTTCCAGAACTGTGCTGGCTTTTTTTAGATGTTTTTTTTTTTTAGCAAGTCCTTCTATTCTTGATGCTTATGATTGGCTTGCACCTTGTAGTGCACCCTCTGTATTTACTTTCATGCAGTCTTCTCTTTATGGTAGACTTGGATATGGATACACCTACCTCCTGGAGAGTGTTGTTCACTTGTTTGGCTGTTGTGAAGGGGTTTCTCTTCACCATGGAAATGATTCTGAGATCATCCACCACTGTTGTCTTCCATGGAAGTCCAGGTTTTTTTGTGTTGCGAGTTCACCAGTGCTTTCTTTCTTTCTCAGGATGTACCAAACTGTAGATTTAGCCACTCCTAATATTGTAGCAATTTCTTGGATGGTTTTTTTTCTGTTATTGCAGCTTAAGGGTGGCTTGTTTCACCTGCATGGAGAGCTCCTTTGACCGCATGTTGTCTGTTCACAGCAACATCTTCCACATACATGCACCCCCCCCCCCCTCAAATCAACTCCAGGGCTTTTATCTGCTTCATTGATAGACAAAGGAATTGCCCACACCTGCCCATGAAATAAGACTTTGAGTAAATGGTCAATTACATTTCAGCCCCTGAAATTAAGTGATTTATGGACCTAACTGTACTTCTAAATATGCACCCGCACTCACACACTGCTACATATGCTCCCACACACCCACTTCTACATATGCACACTCTTCTACATATACTCTCTCACACACACACACACTTCTATATATGTACCCACATACACACACACAGTTCCACATATGCTCCCACACACACCCACCCACTTCTACATATGCTCCCACTGTCACCCACACACACCCACTTTCACCCATACCCCTACATATGCACCCACACATTTCTATATGCTCCCACACTCAAGACACTTCTACATATGAACCCACACTGACACCCATCACTACATATGCTCCCAAATTTACAAACTTTTACACATGCTGCCACACTCAAACACATCTACACATGCTCCAACACTCCCACACACACGCACTTTTTGATATGCTGCCACACTCACACACACTTTTACATATGCTCCCGAACTTACACCCATCACTACACATGCTGCCACACTCACATCTACATATGCTCCAACACACCCACACGTCTACATATATTCCCATATATGCGCCCACTCTGACATACACACTTTTACATATGTATCCACACACACTTCTATATATGCACCCACAATCACAGCTACAAACTTCTACATATGATCTTACACCCCCACACACTCTTCCACATATGCACCCACACATTTCTACATATGCACCTACACACTTCTAGATATGCTCCCACACACACCCACAAACTTCTACATATGCTTCCACATTCACACCCACTACTACATATGCTCCCACACTTCTACATATTCTCCCACACTTATACCCACAAACTTCTACATATACTCACACACAACAACACATTACTACAGATGCTCGCACACTCACCCACTTCTACATATGCTCCCACACTCTTCTACATATATTCCCACAATCCCACATATGCTCACACTCTGACAAATCTACATCTGTATGCGCACACACACACATACTTCTACAAATGCACCCACAATAACCGCCAACACACTTCTACAAACGCTCCCACACACACACACCAAAAAACTTCTACATATGCTCCCATACTCATACCCACCCATAAACTTCTATAAATGCACCCACATTCACCCACGTCTACATATACTCCCACACTCTCACCCACACACTTCTACATATGTTCCCACACTCCTAAATATGCTCCCATTATCACACACCCACCTACTTCTAGATATACTCCGACAGCCACACACACACTTCTACATTTGCTCCCACACACTTCTACATATGCTCCCACACTCACACCACCATATGCTCCTACAATCACCCACACACTTTTACATATGCTCCCACACACTTCTACATATGCTCCCACACTCTTCTAGATATGATCTAACACTCCCAAAGTTCTACATATGCTCACACATACTTCTACATATACTCCCATTCTTACACGCACACTTCTACATATGCTTCCACACTCAAACTCACCTACTTCTACACATGCTCTCACATCAACAAACTTCTACATATGAACCCACACTTTCACATTGCTCCCACACTCAAATACCCACTCAATTACACACACTTCTACATGCTCCCATACTCTTACTTATGCTCCTACATCATTCTGTACCCACAATAACGCTCAACCCCACTTCTTTCACATATGCTCCCACACTCACACTTCTACATAAACTCCACACTCTCTCTCATTCCCACACTCTCTTGGGTCTCACTATCTCTCTTGCATTCCCTCACTAAACTTTCACTCACACACTCTCTTACATTCTCTCTCACGCTTTCTCATGCTCTTTTACTCACATATGCTCCCACATTCACACTCACCCACTTCTACATATGCACCTACACACACACACACACTTCTACATAACCTCACACACTCGCCCACACTTCTACAGATGCTCCCACACTTCTACATCTGCTCCCACACTCGCATCCACTCATATACTTCTACATCTGCACCACCATAATCTTCTACATATGCACCCACACTAACACCCACCCACTCCTACTTATGCTCTCACACTCACCCACTTCTACATATGTCCCACACTCACACCCAACCATACACTTCTACAAATGCTCTCACACAACTACTTATGCTTCAATTCTCACACACATTATTACATATGCACCCACACTCACAATATTCTACATATGCTGTCACATACTTATATTTGGTCCCACACTACTTCATATGCTCCCACACTCACATCCACCCACACACTTCTACATATACTTCCACCCACTTCTACATATACGCACACACACACTAATACATATGCTCCCACCCTCAAATCCACTTCTACATGGGCTCCCACACGCACCCCCACCCTCAAATCCACTTCTACATAGGCACCCACACACTTCTACATAGGCACCCACCCCCACATCCACATGCACTCCCACCATCACATCCACTTCTACATAGGCTGCCACACGCACCCCCACATCTACTACCCACTTCTACATAGTCTCCCACACGCACCCCAACATAGGCTCCCACACGCACCCCCACTTCTACATGGGCTCCCACAAACACCCCCACATCCACTTCTACATGGGCTCCCACAAACACCCCCACATCCACTTCAACATAGTCTCCCACGCGCATCCCCCCCCACCCTCACATCCACTTCTACATAGGCTCTCACGCGCACCCCAAGCCTCACATCCACTTCTACATAGGCTCACACGCGCACCCTCACATCCACTTCTACATAGGCTCCAAAAAGCACCCCTACTTTTACATAGGCTCCCACACACACCCAAACTTCTACATAGGCACCCACCCTCACATCCACTTCTACATTGGCTCCCACATGCACTCCCACCTCTACATATACTTCCACATTGGCTCCCACACGCACATACTTCTACTTGGGCCCCCACACGCACATCCACTTCTATATAGGCTCCCACAAGCACATCCACTTCTACATAGGCTCCCACAAGCACATCCACTTCTACATAGGCACCCACACGCTCATAGGCTGTCACCTCAACTTCCACATAGGCTCCCACCCTCACATCCACTTCTACAAAGGCTCCCACCCGCACATCCACTTCTACATAGGCTCCCACCCGCACATCCACTTCTACATAGGCACCAACCCACACATCCACTTCTACATAGGCTCCAACCCACACATCCACTTCTACATAGGCTCCCACACGCACATCCACTTCTACATAGGCTCCCACATGCACATCTACTTCTACATAGGCTCCCACACGCTCATAGGCTGCCACCTCAACTTAACCACATAGGCACGCACATACCTCTACATAGGCTCCCACACGCTCATAGGCTGCCACCTCAACTTAACCACATAGGCACGCATATACTTCTACATAGGCTCCCACCCTCACATCCACTTCTACATAGGCTCCCACCTTCACCTTCACTGCTACATAGGCACCAACCCTCACAACCACTTTTACATAGGAACCCACCCTCGAATTCTACATAGGCTCCCACACGCACCCCCACATCGGCTCCTATATGCACCGCCACCCTCAAATCCACTTCTACATGGGCTCCTATATGCACCCCCACCCTCAAATCCACTTCTACATAGGCTGCCACACGCACCCCCACTTTCACATAGGCTCCCACATGCACTCCCACCTCTACATATACTTCCACATTGGCTCCCACACGCACATACTTCTACTTGGGCCCCCACACGCACATCCACTTCTATATAGGCTCCCACAAGCACATCCACTTCTACATAGGCTCCCACAAGCACATCCACTTCTACATAGGCACCCACACGCTCATAGGCTGTCACCTCAACTTCCACATAGGCTCCCACCCTCACATCCACTTCTACAAAGGCTCCCACCCGCACATCCACTTCTACATAGGCTCCCACCCGCACATCCACTTCTACATAGGCACCAACCCACACATCCACTTCTACATAGGCTCCAACCCACACATCCACTTCTACATAGGCTCCCACACGCACATCCACTTCTACATAGGCTCCCACATGCACATCTACTTCTACATAGGCTCCCACACGCTCATAGGCTGCCACCTCAACTTAACCACATAGGCACGCACATACCTCTACATAGGCTCCCACACGCTCATAGGCTGCCACCTCAACTTAACCACATAGGCACGCATATACTTCTACATAGGCTCCCACCCTCACATCCACTTCTACATAGGCTCCCACCTTCACCTTCACTGCTACATAGGCACCAACCCTCACAACCACTTTTACATAGGAACCCACCCTCGAATTCTACATCGGCTCCTATATGCACCGCCACCCTCAAATCCACTTCTACATGGGCTCCTATATGCACCCCCACCCTCAAATCCACTTCTACATAGGCTGCCACACGCACCCCCACTTTCACATAGGCTCCCACATGCACACCCACATCTACTTCCCACTTCTACATAGTCTCCCACACCCGCCCTCACATCCACTTCTACAAAGGCTCCCACAAGCGCTCCCACCCTCACATCCACTTCTACATAGGCTTCCACATAGGCTCCAAAAAGCACCCCTACTTCTACATAGGCTCCCACACACACCCCAACTTCTACATAGGCACCCACCCACCTCTACATTGGCTACCACAGACACCCCCACCTCTACATATACTTCCACATTTCTACATAGGCTCCCCCCCACATCCACTTCAACATAGGCTCCCACACGCACCCCACCCTCACATCCACTTCTACATAGGCTCCCACGCGCACCCCCACCATCACATCTAATTCTACATAGGCTCCCACGCGCACCCCCACATCTACTTCCACATAGGCTCCCACATCTAATTCTACATAGGCTCCCACGCGCACCCTCACATCCACTTCTACATAGGCTCCAAAAAGCACCCCTACTACTACATAGGCTCCCACCCTCACATCCACTTCTTCATAGGCTCCCACATGCACATACTTCTACATAGGCACCCACACTCTCATAGGCGGTCACCTCAACTTCCACCCTCACATCCACTTCAACAAAGGCTCCCACCCGCACATCCACTCCTACATAGGCACCAACCCACACATCCACTTCTACATAGGCTCCAACCCACACTTCCACTTCTACATAGGCTCCAACCTACACATCCACTTCTACATAGGCTCCCACCTTCACTGCTACATAGGCACCAACCCTCAAAACCACTTTTACATAGGAACCCACCCTAGACTTCTACATAGGCTCCCACACGCACCCCCACATCCACTTCTACATGGGCTCCTATATGCACTCCCACCCTCAAATCCACTTCTTCATGGGCTCCTATATGCACCCCCACCCTCAAATCCACTTCTACATGGGCTCCTATATGCACCCCCACCCTCAAATCCACTTCTACATAGGCTCCACACGCACCCCCACCATCACTTCTACATGGGCTCCTATATGCATCCCCCACCCTCAAATCCACTTCTACATAGGCTGCCACACGCACCCCCACTTTCACATAGGCTCCCACATGCACACCCACATCTATTTCCCACTTCTACAGTCTCCCACACGCACACCCGCCCTCACATCCACTTCTACAAATTCTCCCACATGCGCTCCCACCCTCACATCCACTTCTACATAGGCTCCCACACGCACCCCCACATCCACTTTTACATAGGCTCCCAGAAGCACCTCCACCCTCACATCCACTTTCACTAAGTCTCCCACACGCACCCCCACATCCACTTCCCACTTCTACATAGGCTCCCACCCTCACATCCACCTCTACATAAACTCCCACACGCACATCCATTCTACATAGGTTCCCACATGCATATCCACTTCTACCTAGGCACCCACACGCTCATACTTCTACATAGGCTCCCACCCTTACAACCACTTCTAGATAGGCACCCACCCTCACCTCCACTTCTACATAGGCTCCCACATGCACCCCAACTTCTACATAGGCTCCCACTCCCACACGCACCCCTACCCTCACATCCTCTTCAAACTTCTACATAGGCTCCCACACGCAACCCCACCCTCAAATCCACTTCTACATAGGCTCCCACACGCACCCCCACCTTCACATCCATTCCCACTTCTACATAGGCTCCCACACGCACTCCCACCCTTACATCCACTTCTACATTTGCTCCCACACGCACTCCCACATACACTTCTACATAGGTCCCCTGAAGCACTCCCACCCTCACATCCACTTCTACATAGGCTCCCACACGCACCCCCACTTTCACATAGGCTCCCACACGCACCCCCACATCCACTTCTACATAGGCTCCCACCCTCACATCCAGTTCTACATAGGCTCCCACACGCACACTTCTACATAGGCACCCTCCCTCACATCCACTTCTACATAGGCTCCCACACACCCCCCCACATCCACTTCTACATAGGCTCCCACACCCCCCCCCCCATCCACTTCTACATAGGCTCCCACACACACCCCCACATCCACTTCTACATAGGCTCCCACACACACCCCCCTACATCCACTTCTACATAGGCTCCCACACACACCCCCACATCCACTTCTACATAGGCTCCCAGAAGCACCCCTACTTCTACATAGGCTCCCACACGCACCCCTACTTCTACATAGGCTCCCACTCTCACATCCAGTTCTACATAGGCACCCACCTTCACATCCACTTCAACATAGGCTCCCACACGCACCCCCACCCTCACATTCAGTTCTACATAGACTCCCACACGCACATACTTCTACATAGGCTCCCACACGCACATACTTCTACATAGGCTCCCACACGCACATACTTCTACATAGGCACTCACCCTCACATCCACTTCTACATAGGCACCTACACGCACCCCCCACCCTCACATCCACTTCTACATAGGCTCCCACATGCACATACTTCTATATAGGCACCCACCCTCACATCCACTTCTACATAGGCTCCCACACGCACCCCCACATCGAGTTCTACATAGGCTAAAACACTCACCTCTACATATACTAGTATATTTCTACACAGGCTCCCATACGTACCCCCCACCTTTACATCCACTTCAACATAGGCACCCACACGCACATCCACTTCTACATAGACATGAACACACTTCTACATAGGCTCCCACGCTCACATCCACTTCTATATAGGCACCCACTTCTACATAGGCTCCCACACTCACCTCTACATATACTTGTACATTTCTACATAGGCTCCTACACGCACACAATTGTACATAGGCTCCTACACGCACCCCCACATGCAGTTCTACATAGGCTCCCACACTCACCTCTACATATACTTGAACATTTCTACATAGGCTCCTACACACAGACACTTCTACATAGGCACCCACCTTCACATCCACTTCTACATAGGCTCCCACCCTCACAGAGACACAGCCCCATCCTTCACACACATGCACCGTCACCCTTCCACACAGGCACCCTCACACTTCCACATATGCACCCACACATTTTTATTTATGCACCCACTTCTACATATGCACCCACACTTCAATATATGCTTCCACACTCACATCCCCACACTCCTACATATGCTCTTACACACACACCCAGACACTTCTACATATGTATCCATACACACCTACTTCTACATATGCACTTGAGAAAGGGCATGCAAGGCTCAAAACAAGTCTTGTGAATGGTAAGTCTACAAATAAAAATCTAATCACAGCAGTATTGCTTTGAAGTGCTCTCCTTAATTATTGGATTGGAGATTCTACATACGCACCCACAATCACACCCACACACTTCTACTTACGCCCCATACAAACTTCTACATATGCTCCCACACTCATAGCCACCCACAAATGCACCCACTTCTACATATATTCCCAAACTCCTACATATGCTCCCACTCTCACACATTTCTATATTTGTATGCACACACACAAACTTCTACATATGCTCCTATACTCTTACCCACTCACAAGCTTCTACATACACCCACACTCACACCACCCACTTCTACAAATGCTCCATACTCTCACCCACACACTTCTACTTATGCTCCCGCACTCCTACATATGCTCCCATTCTTACACACACACACACTTCTGCACACAAACCCGCCTGCACACTTCTAATTATTTACCGACACACATCCATCTACATATGCTCCCACACTTCTAAATATATTCCCAATCACACCCACTACTACATATGAACCCACCCCCCCCACACTTTTACATTACTCCCACACTCAACTACCCACATGCTTCTACATATTCTCCAACACTCACACGCTTTTTTTTCCAATTATGTTTATTGGTATTTAAAAATTAAACAGTAAGGGCAAAATCAACAAAATATTGACTTACAATAAAGGCTATCAGTTTACATAAAAGAAAATAATTATTATTACATTTCATTTAGATTCAATCCAATGAAAATAGAGCAACATATGCCAAATTAAACAAAAATTCATTAAGGAAAAAATAAATACAGAATAAAAATAAATAAAGTCTTCCGCTCTACTTACCAAGCAAAACATTTGCTATATTAATGGACAAAATTAACAAATCATCTATTTATCTTTGAACATCAATGGATGAGTGAAAAGAGTCCATCAGAATTGTACATAAACTTTTCAATAATAACTATCATAACACTCCAGAATGTCAAAGTATGGAGACTAAAGTTTCAAAAAAAATGTTTCCCTGAAAGCCATATTAACATATCTAAAATACACACTCTACATATGTACCCATAATAACGCTTAACCCCCACACTTTGACATATGCGCACACACACCCACTTCTGCATATACTCCCACACTTCTACATATGTACACGCAAAATAATGCTCAACCCCCACACTTTTACACATGCTCCCACACTCACAATACTACATATACTACAACACTCTATTGGGTCTCACCATCGCTCTCAAACTATCACACACACACTTACATTCTCCCTCACTCTTTCTCATGCTTTCTCACTCACATATGCTCTCACATTCATACCCACACCCTTCTACATATATACTTCTATATATCCTCACAACCACATCTACATATGCACATACTTCTACATATGCTCCCACACTCACACCCACCCACACGCTTCTACCTATTCTAACACACACACACACTCACCCACTTCTACATATGCTCCCACACACAGACATATGCTCCCACACTCACTTCCACATATGTACCCACAAACATGCGCAACTCCCACACTTTTACATATGCTGCCACACTCACTCCAACACTCTCTCACTACTCAAAACTTTTACTCACACACCCACTTCTACATATGCTCCCACACACACAAACTTCTACATATATTTTCACACTCACATCCACCCATATCTACATATGCTCCCACACACTTCTACGTATGCTCCCACACTCACTTCTACATATGCACCCACACACCTTTATTTGCTCCCACACACCTTTATTTGCTCCCAAACTCACACACTTCTGCATATGCTCCCACACTCACACAAAAACGTCTACATATGCTCCCACACTCACACTTCTACATATGTTCTCACTCACACCCACTTTCACATATGCTCCCAAAAACTTCTATATATGCTCGAACATTGACACACAAACATCTACATATGGACCCACAATCACACCCACACACTTCTACATATGCTCCCACTCACACTCTTACTTATGCACATACAGACACTTATATGCTCCCACACTCACACCCACACACTTTTACATATGCTCCCAGTCACAGCAACCCACACACTTCTACATATACTCCCACACTCACAAACTCCTACATATGCTCCCAAACACACACCTACATTTGTACCAACGATCACACGCACACACATCTGCATATGCTCCCACACAGCCACAAAATTCTACATATGTTCACACTCTCAAACCCACCCACACACTTCTACATATGCTCCCACACAAACCTCTACATATGCTCCCACACTCACATACAGTTAGGCCCATAAATATTTGGACAGACAACTTTTTTCTAATTTTGGTTCTGTACATTACCACAATGAATTTTATATGAAACAACTCAGATGTAGATGAACTGCAGACTTTCAGCTTTAATTCAGTGGGTTGAACAAAAAGATTGAATAAAAATGTGAGGAACTTAAGTCTTTTGTTAAAACAATCACTTCATTTCAGGGGCTCAATAGTAATTGGACGATTGACTCAAAGGCTATTTCATGGGCAGGTGTGGGCAATGCCTTTGTTATGTCATTATCAACGAAGCAGATAAAAGCCCTGGAGTTGATTTGAGGGGGGGGGGTGCTTGTATGTGGAAGATGTTGCTGTGAACAGACAATGTGAGGTCAAAGGAGCTCTCCATGCAAGTGAAACAAGCCATCCTTAAGCTGCAAAAACAGAAAAAGAACATTGAGAAATTGCTACAATATTAGGAGTGGCAAAATCGACAGTTTGGTACATCCTGAGAAAGAAAGCAAGCACTGGTGAACTCAGCAACCCAAAAAAAACCTGGACTTCCATGGAAGACAACAGTGGTGGATGATCGCAGAATCATTTCCATGGTGAAGAGAAAACCCTTCACAACAGCCAAACAAGTGAACAACACTCTCCAGGAGGTAGGTGTATCCATATCCAAGTCTACCATAAAGAGAAGACTGCATGAACGTAAATACAGAGGGTGCACTGCAAGGTGCAAGCCAATCATAAGCATCAAGAATAGAAAGGCTAGATTGGACTTTCCTAAAAAAAACCATCTAAAAAGCCAGCACAGTTCTGGAAAAACATTCTTTGGACAGATGAAACCAAGATAAACCTCTACCAGAATGATGGCAAGAAAAAAGTATGGAGAAGGCTCATGATCCAAAGCATACCACATCAAAAACATTTGGGAGGCAGTGTGATGGCTTGAGCTTGCATGGCTGCCAGTGGCACTGGGACACTAGTGTTTATCCATGATGTGACACAGGACAGAAGCAGCCGAATGAATTCTGAGGTGTTCAGAGACACTGTCTGCTCAAATCCAGCTAAATGCAGTCAAATTGATTAGGAGACGTTTCATAATACAGATGGACAATGACCCAAAACATACAGCCAAAGCAACCCAGGAGTTTATTAAAGCAAAGAGGTGGAATATTCTTGAATGTCCAAGTCAGTCACCTGATCTGAACCCAATTGAGCTGCATTTCACTTGTTGAACTAAACTGTGGACAGAAAGACCCACAAACAGCAACTGAAAGCCGCTGCAGTAAAGGCCTGGCAGGGCATTAAAAAGGAGGAAACCCAGAATCTGGTGATGTCCATCAGTTCAAGACTTCAGACTGTCATTGCCAGCAAAGGGTTTTCAACCAAGTATTAGAAATAAACATTTTATTTTTAGTTTGCCCAATTGCTTTTGAGCCCCTGAAACTTTTCAAGCTTTCACTCACACATACTCTCAACGCTTTCTCATGATCTTTCACTCACATTCTCTCTCTCACTGATCTATACCATACTCACTCACACTCTCTGACTCACTTACTAACACTCTCTTACACTCACACATATACTATCACTATCTGTCTCTCACTATCAATCTCACACTCTCTATCTCTCTTACTTCCACACTTTGTCACTCTCACTACAACTCTCACACTCTCTAATTCACTCATTCTCTCTCTTAATCTATCACACTCTCACTCACTCTCTCTAACTCACTCACACTTACTATACCCTCTCAGTAATTTTTTCACTCGCTCTCTCAAAGTCTCTCACACACTCTTTCTAACTCTCTCAAACTAAAACTATCACTGATGCACTCATACTCTCTCACTATCTCACTATCTCTAATACACACACAGTCTCTCACACTCTGCTAATCTCACTCTCTTTCACACACACACTTATGTCTCTTACTGTATAAACTTCATGCACAATCTCGCTCTCTTTTCTAACACTCACTATCTCACACACTCTCTCACACCTACTCTCACACCAACTCTCACACTCACTAACAGTAAATCTGTCACACACCTCACACACTCCCTCTCTCTCACTTTCACACAATTGCTCACACACTCACTTTCACACACTCTCTCACTAACTGTAACTCACTCAATTCTTAGCTCTGACTCAGTTATTAACTAACTCACTCTCCCTCACACACTCACTCAAACCCTTACACCCATTCACTCTCTCTCACACACACACACTCTAATCTCACTCACCAACTCTCTTGCGCTCACTCTTATTCTCACTTGTTTACAGACAATTTTATACTTTTACACTCGCTCTCTCCCACTCTCTGTCACTAACTCACACAATATATCTGTCACACACTCACTCTGTCTCACACTAACATACCCTCTCTCACACAATATCACTCTCTCTAACTCGCACACAATTCCACTCTCACACTGAATCATTAACTTTCTCCTACTCTACCTCACACACACTCTCTCAAACCCTCTCACATTCACCAACATTCATTATCTCTCTCACAGTCACTCACTGTCTCTCTCACACACACAACAATCTCTCTCTCACTATCTCTCAAACACAAACTCTCTAACACTATTACTCACTCAATCTCACACATTCTCTATTTAAAATGATACGAACAATAAAAAAATACTTTTTAAAATACGAATGTACAATGTACATTAAAAGTTACCTATAGGTCATGTTGATCGTTTTTTGCTGAGAGGTTTGTTTTTGTAAGTAATTGTTAGTTGAAGTTTGTTTTTAATTTTGCACAAAAAGTCAATCAGGATACATTTCACTGAATGTTGTAGCTCTATAACTATGAATGTGACAATGAATCTTATCTATCTATCTCACTCTCACACACTTTCGCCTTCACACTCTCACAAAAACTCACTGTCACTCTCTTTCACACACATATTCTCATTATCCCTCACACTCTCTCAAACACCCTCACTGACTGCTCTCTCTCCAAAACTCACTCACTCATGCACTCTCACACTCTCTCTGTCACACTTAATCACTTACACTCTCTCTGACACTATCGAAATTCTTTCACTCATTGTATATCTGGACGACATTTTGGTTTACTCCTCTGCATTTTCGGGTGACGTTACCCAAGTATAACAGGTTTTGGTCAGATTAAAAGAGAATTGTCTCTATGCCAAACTTGAGAAGTGTGAATTCCACAAGACCAGTATTTCCTTTTTGGGATACGTTCTTTCTCCTTCAGGTTTTGAGATGGACCCAGTCAAAGTATAATAAAATATAAATGCAAGTTATACACTAAATGGCAGTGTGTTTGTTGGGAGTTTCCTTAAATGAGAAGGATCTAGGGGTCTTTGTAGATAACAAGTTGTCTAATTCTGGGCAGTGTCATTCTGTGGCTACTAAAGCAAATAAAGTTCTGTCTTGCATAAAAAAGGGCATTAACTCAAGGGATGAAAACATAATTATGCCTCTTTATAGGTCCCTGGTGAGACCTCATCTGGAGTATGCAGTGCAGTTTTGGACTCCAGTCCTTAAGAGGGATATAAATGAGCTGGAGAGAGTGCAGAGACTAAGTGCAACTAAATTGGTTAGAGGTGTGGAAGACTTAAATTATGAGGGGAGACGGTCAAGGTTGGGGTTGTTTTCTCTGGAAAAAAGGCACTTGCGAGGGGACATGATTACACTTTACAAGTACATTAGAGGACATTATAGACAAATGGCAGGGGACCTTTTTACCCATAAAGAGGATCACCGTACCAGAGGCCTCCCCTTTAGACTAGAAGAAAAGAACTTTCATTTGAAGCAACGTAGGTGGTTCTTCACAGTCAGGACAGTGAGGTTGTGGAATGCACTGCCGGGTGATGTTGTGATGGCTGATTCAGTTAATGCCTTTAAGAATGGCTTGGATGATTTTTTGGACAGACATAATATCAAAGGCTATTGTGATACTAAACTCTATAGTTAGTATAGATATGGGTATGTAGAATTTAATTAAAAGTAGGGAGGGGTGTGTGTATGGATGCTGGGTTTTCCTTTGGAGGGGTTGAACTTGATGGACTTTGTCTTTTTTCAACCCAATTTAACTATGTAACTATGTAAAGTCTCTGCTGTTCTGAACTGGGCAGCTTCTACTGGCTTGAAAGCCATACAGCGATTTTTGGGGTTTGCCAATTTTTATCGTAAGTTCATAAAGAACTTCTCAGACCGTGGCTGCCATAACAGCACTAATGGAAAAAACATACAAGGCTTCATGGACTTCTGAAGCGCAAGAGGCTTTCTGTAGTTACACAGTTACATAGTTAAATTGGGTTGAAAAAAGACAAAGTTCATAAAGTTCAACCCCTCCAAATGAAACCCAGCATCCATACACACACCCCTCCCTACTTTCACATAAACTATATATACCCATATCTATACGAACTATAGAATTTAGTATCACAATAGCCTTTGATATTGCGTCTATCCAAGAAATCATCCAAGCCATTCTTAAAGGCATTAACAGAATCAGCCATCACAACATCACCCAGCAGTGCATTCCACAACCTCACTGTCCTCACTGTAAAGAACCACCTACAATGGTTTAAATGAAATTTCTTTTCTTCTAGTCTGAAGGGGTGGCCTCTGGTACGGTGATCCTCTTTATGGGTTAAAAGGTTCCCTGCTGTTTGTCTATAATGTCCTCTAATGTACTTGTAAAGTGTAATCATGTCCCCTCGCAAGCGCCTTTTTTCCAGAGAAAACAACCCCAACTTTGACAGTCTACCCTCATAATTTAAGTCTTCCATCCCTCTAACCAGTTTAGTTGCACTTAGTCTCTGCACTCTCTCCAGCTCATTTATATCCCTCTTAAGGACTGGAGCCCAAAACTGCACTGCATACTCCAGAGAACGCCTTACCAGGGACCTAAAGAGAGGCATAAGTATGTTTTCATCCCTTGTGTTTATGCCCTTTTTATGCAAGACAGAACTTTATTTGCTTTAGTAGCCACAGAATGACACTGCCCAGAATTATACAACTTGTTATCTACAAAGACCTCTAGACCCTTCTCATTCAAGGAAACTCCCAACACACTGCCATTTAGTGGAAACTAACAGTTTCCAAACAGACAAATCTCTCTGCAAAGTGGCAGCATCCTGCATGGAACCTATAGTTCTGCACAATTTAGTATCATCTGCAAAAATAGAAACAGCACTTTCAATGCCCAGCTCCAGGTCATTAATAAACAAGTTGAAAAGCAAGGGACCTAGTACAGAGCCCTATGGTACTGCTCTAAACAACACTGGTCCAATTAGAAAATGTTCAGTTTACCACCACTCTTTGTAGTCTATCTTTTAGACAGTTCTCTATCCAGGTACAAATACTATGTTCCAGCCAAACATTCCTTAATTCAACCAGCAACCGTCTGTGTGGCACTGTATCAAATGCTTTAGCAAAATCACATCCACTGCCATCCCAGAATCAAGGTCCCTACTTACCTTTTCATAAAAAGAAATTAAAACCATGCTGGCACAAACTCATAGTATTATGATTAGCTATGAAGTCCAGTATCTTATCCTTTATTAACCGTTCGAAAAGATTTCCTACTACTGACTTCAGACTGGCCTATAGTTTTGAGGCTGAGAACGGGATCCCTTCTTGAATAGCGGCACCACATTAGCAATTAGCCAGTCTCTCGGCACTATGCCAGACCTCAAAGAATCCTGAAAAATTAAGTAAAGAGGTTTGGTAATCACAGAGCTAAGCTCGCTTAGTACCCTGGGATGAATTCCATCTGGCCTTTGACCTTTGTTTATCTTAACATGTTCTAGTCTCTTTTGAATTCCATCATGTGTGAACCATGCAGCGTTATATTACTAGAATTGGGACTATCAAAAAGGAAACCTTCAGTAACTGGTTCCTCATTTGTGTAGACAGACAAAAAAATATGTGCGGAATCTGTGCTTTTTTGTTTTGTTTTCTTGTTTTTTTCATCAACCAGCTGACCCCCCTCTGATATTAAAGGTCCAACACCTTCCTGCTTCATTTTTTTACTATTAACATATTAAAAAAATAATTTTGACTTTTTTCTGCTTGCTGCAATATCCTTTTCCATATCAATTTTAGCTTGCCTTATAGCTTTTTTGCATGAGTTATTGGCCTCCTTGTACCTTATAAATGATTCGGCTGTCGCAGCTAACTTGAAAGGCTTAAAAGCACGTCTTTTCTTAACCACCTTCATATTCTTGGAACCTGGTTGATAAGAAATTAGGAAATTGAACCTGGAGAAGAAAAGAGCCCACCGAGCTGGACGAGGATTGAGCCTTCTGGCAGAGGAACTATATTCTTGTGATCTATCAGAATAGTAATAGGTTGATTAGCACCCTCAAGCAATTTTTCAGTTCAGCTCCTAAACTCATTCATCCTGATCTGGCTCGTCCATTTATTTTAGAGGTGGATGCCTCAGAGGTGGGCGTAGGTGCCGTCCTCTCCCAAAGAGTTGACTTCCAAGGAACTCTTCACCCTTGTGCTTTTTTTCCCCCCCACAGACTTTCTCCAGCAGAAAGAAATTATGATGTGGGCAATTGCAAATTATTGGCAGTAAAACCCGCTCTGGAGGAATGGCGTCACTTGTTGGTGGGTGCTAATCAATCTATTACTATTCTGACAGGTCCTTCTGGATATTTAGATATTTTTTTCTCAACAAATGGTTCCTCCGGTTCTCAAGTGGGCTCATTCATCAAAGATTTCTGGGCATCCTGGAGTGAGGAAAATGCACAAGTGTGTCTAGATAATGTTGGTGGCCTTATCTTGCCAAGGATGTCAAGTTTTTTGTTTTGGCCTGTTCAGTCTGTGCACAACAGATGATTCTCGGTCGTTACCTTGTGGTCTTCTTCAAGCTTTGCCTATACCTGTGCAACCCTGGTTAGACATTGCCATGGATTTTATTGTGGAGTTGCCTAAATCGTCCGAGATGTCTACTATTCTAATAGTAGTCAACAGATTTTCTAAAATGGCTCACTTCATTTCTCTGAAGAAACTTCCTGTGGCTGCTGGCTTAGCCCAGGTGTTTTATCAAGGAAATTTTTCATCTGCACGGTGTTCCTCAATCCATTGTGTTGGACCATGGTGTGACGTTCGTTTCTAGATTCTGGCGATCCTTCTCTAAACTTTTGGGGATCAAATTAAATTTTTCCTCTGCTTACCATCTTCAAAGCAATGGTCAGACTGAAAGGACCAATCAAACTCTGGAACAGTTCTTATGATATTGTATGTCCCAAAACCAAAGCAATTGGGTTGAACTTCTTCCTTGGGCTAAGTTTGTCCATAATAATTTAAGTCATGATTCTTTGGGGTGTTCTTTTGTCTCTGTTTTTGGTTATAATCCTCCTGCACTTATAACAAACATCTTTAATCTGGAGGTTCCTGCAGCGTCTGCATTGATCCCTGACTTTAGAGCCATCTGGTCTCAGGTTCATCAATCTCTCCTTAAAGCCTGTTCATGTCAGAAGGTGGCGGCGTATAAACGTTGCCGTTCCAGTCCCCCCTATCAAGTTGGAGATTCAGTCTGGCTTTCTACTCATCATATCAAACTTCATTTGCCATCTCCCAAGTTCGGACCTCGTTGCATTGGCCCTTTCACGATTAAAGAAATCATTAACCCTGTATCTGTCAAGTTGGACCTCCCTCCAAATATGAACATTTCAACCTCTTTCCATGTATCTTTGATCAAACCTTTGGTGAGAAACATGTTTTCCTGTGATCAACCTCCTCCTTGCTCCTATTTTACTTGGTGATCATCGAAGGTTTGTAGTCCAAGAGATTCTGGATTCTCAAAGATTTAATGGCAATATTCAGTGTTTGGTGAACTGGAAGGAGTTTGGGCCTGAAGAGAGGTCTTGGGTAAAAGTCTCCAATATCCACGCTCGTTTGGTCAGAGCTTTTCACAGAAAATTTCCTCACAAGTTATCAGTCCCTGGAGGGTACTCCTGAAGGGGGGTACTGTAAGATGCACCAGGAGATCTGCCTACCGGCACGCCACCCTGCCGGCTTATGTGCGCAGACGCGTACTTTCGGGATAGGGCTTCCAGATACATTGACATTGTAAGAGTCACACACAGTGAGCCAGTCACACAGTCGGTGAGCCAGTCACACACACACAGTCAGCGAGACACACACAAACACAAATCTGTTCACACAGTCAGCGAGTCAGTCATACAGACACAGTCGGCGAGTCAGTCACACAGACACAGTCGGCGAGCCAGTCACACAGGTGGTGAGCCAGTCACATACACACACACAGTCAGCGAGACACACACAAACACAAATCTGTTCACACAGTCGGCGAGTCAGTCACACAGACACAGTCGGTGAGTCAGTCACACAGACACAGTCGGCGAGTCAGTCACACAGACACAGTCGGCGAGTCAGTCACACACAGTCGGCGAGTCAGTCACACACACACAGTCGGCGAGTCAGTCACACACAGTCAGCGAGTCAGTCACGCACACAGTCGGTCAGTCACACACAGACAGTAGTGGAGTCACACACAGTTGATGAGTCTCACACAAAGTCAGTGAGTCAGTCACAGTGAGTCCCATCACACACACACACACACACACACACACACACACACACACACACACACACACACACACACACACTGAGTCAGTCCGTCACACATACAGCGAGTCACACACAGTGAGTAAGTCCATCACACTCACAAAGTGAGACAGACACACAGTGAGTTAGTCCGTCACACACACACAGTGAGTCAGTCCGTCACACACACAGTCGGCGAGTCCGTCACACACAGTCTGTGAGTAACACACACAGTCGGCGAGTCCGTCACACACAGTCTGTGCAAAACACACAGTCGGCGAGTCAGTCACACACAGTTTGTGAGTCACACACACACAGATGGTCAGTCCCACAGACAGTTGAGACACACAGTCGGTGAGTCACACACACACAGTCAACAAGTCACACACAGTGAGTCAGTCACACACAGTCGGCGAGCCATTTCTATAAACACCACAGTCGGCGAGTCATTCACACACACAGTCGGCGAGTCAGTCGCACACACACAGTCTGAGTCTCACACACAGATATTGAGTCAGTCACACACAGTGAGTCCAAAATACACACACAGTGAGTCCAACACACACAGTCGGTCACACAGTCGGTGAGTGGGTCACACACACACACAGTCGGCGAGTGGGTCACACACACACACAGAGTCCGTGAGACACACAGTCGATGAGTCAGTCAATCTCACACACAGTCGATGAGTCAGTCACACACAGTCGGTCAGTCACACACACAGTCGGTCAGTCACACACACACAGTCCATCAGTCACACACACAGTCGGTCAGTCAGTCATAGTGAGTCAGTCACAGTGAGTCCGTCCGTCTCACACACACACACACACACACACACACAGTGAGTCAGTCCGTCTCACACACACACAGTGAGTCAGTCTGTCTCACACACACACACACAGTGAGTCAGTCTGTCTCACACACACACACACACACACACACACACACACACACACACAGTGAGTCAGTCCGTCTCACACACACACACACAGTGAGTCAGTCCGTCTCACACACGCACACAGTGAGTCAGTCTGTCTCACACACACAGTGAGTCAGTCCGTCTCACACACAGACACACACAGTGAGTCTGTCCGTCTCACACACACACACTGTGAGTCTGTCCGTCTCACACACACTGTGAGTCAGTCGGTCTCAGACACACACTGTGAGTCCGTCCGTCTCACACACACACTGTGAGTCAGTCCGTCTCACACACACACTGTGAGTCAGTCCGTCTCACACACACACTGTGAGTCAGTCCGTCTCACACACATACTGTGAGTCAGTCCGTCCCACACACCGAGTCAGTCCGTCACACACACCGAGTCAGTCCGTCACACACACTGAGTCAGTCCGTCACACACACACACACAGAGTCAGTCCATCACACACACAGTGAGTCAGTCCGTCACACACACAGTGAGTCAGTCCGTCACACATACAGCGAGTCACACACAGTGAGTAAGTCCATCACACACACTGAGTCAGACACACAGTGAGTTAGTCCGTCACACACACACAGTGAGTCAGTCCGTCACACACAGTCGGCGAGTCCGTCACACACAGTCGGCGAGTCCGTCACACACAGTCTGAGTCACACACACACACAGTTGGTCAGTCCCACATAGACAGTTGAGACACACAGTCGGTGAGTCACACACACAGTCAACGTGTCACAGTGAGTCAGTCGCGCACACACACACAATCGGCAAGTCAGTCACACACAGTCAGCGAGTCAGTCACACACACACAGCGAGTCCGTCACACTGTCGGTGAGTGGGTCACTCACACACAGAGTCCGTGAGTCAGTCACACACACAGTCTGTGAGTCAGTCACACACAGTCGGCGAGTCTGTCCCACACACACACACACAGTCGGCGAGTCCGTCCCACACACACACACACAGTCGGCGAGTCCGTCCCACACACACAGTCGGCGAGTCCGTCCCCCACACACACAGTCAGAGAGTCCGTCACACACACAGTCGGTGAGTCCGTCCCACACACACACCCACACAGTCGGCGAGTCCGTCCCACACACACACAGTCGGCGAGTCCGTCCCACACACACACAGTGAGTCAGTCCGTCTCACAAACACACACACAGTGAGTCAGTCCGTCTCACAAACACACACACAGTGAGTCAGTCCGTCTCACAAACACACACACAGTGAGTCAGTCCGTCTCACAAACACACACACAGTGAGTCAGTCCGTCTCACACACACACACACAGTGAGTCAGTCCGTCTCACACACACACACACAGTGAGTCAGTCCGTCTCACACACACACACAGTGAGTCAGTCCGTCTCACACACTGTGAGTCAGTCCATCTCACAAACACTGTGAGTCAGTCCATCTCACACACACTGTGAGTCAGTCCGTCTCACACACACACACTGTGAGTCAGTCCGTCCCACACACACACACACTGTGAGTCAGTCTGTCCCACACACACTGAGTCAGTCCGTCCCACACACTGAGTCAGTCCGTCCCACACACTGAGTCAGTCTGTCACACACACACAGTGAGTCAGTCCGTCACACATACAGCGAGTCACACACAGTGAGTAAGTCCATCACACACAGTGAGTAAGTCCGTCACACACACACACAGTAAATCAGTCCGTCACACACAGTCGGCGAGTCCGTCACACACAGTCGGCGAGTCCGTCACACACAGTCGGTCAGTCCCACATAGACAGTTGAGTCACACACACACACACAGTCAACGAGTCACAGTGAGTCAGTCAGCGAGTCAGTCACACACACAGCGAGTCAGTCACACACACACAGCGAGTCAGTCACACACACAGCGAGTCCGTCACACTCGGTGTGTTGGTGAGTGGGTCACTCACACACAGAGTCCATGAGACAGTTACACACAGTCGATGAGTCAGTCACTCACACAGTCGGCGAGTCAGTCACTCACACAGTCGGCGAGTCAGTCACACACACACACACACAGCGAGTCAGTCACACACACACAGCGAGTCCGTCACACACACACAGCGAGTCCGTCACACACACACACAGCGAGTCCGTCACACACACACACACACACAGCGAGTCCGTCACACACACACACAGCGAGTCCGTCACACACACACAGCGAGTCCGTCACACACACACAGCGAGTCCGTCACACACACACAGCGAGTCCGTCACACACACACAGCGAGTCCGTCACACTCGGTGTGTCGGTGAGTGGGTCACTCACACACAGAGTCCGTGAGACAGTTACACACAGTCGATGAGTCAGTCAATCTCACACACCCACACACAGTCGGCGAGTCCGTCCCACACACACACACCCACACACAGTGGGCGAGTCCGTCCCACACACACACAGTGGGCGAGTCCGTCCCACACACACACCCACACCCACACCCACACACAGTCGGCGAGTCCGTCCCCCACACACCCACCCACACACAGCCGGCGAGTCCGTCCCCCACCCACCCACACACAGTCGGCGAGTCCGTCCCCCACACACCCACACACAGTCGGCGAGTCCGTCCCCCACACACCCACACACAGTCGGCGAGTCCGTCCCACACACACACAGTCGGCGAGTCCGTCCCACACACACACAGTCGGCGAGTCCGTCCCACACACACACAGTCGGCGAGTCCGTCCCACACACACACAGTCGGCGAGTCCGTCCCACACACACACAGTCGGCGAGTCCGTCCCACACACACAGTCGGCGAGTCCGTCCCACACACACAGTCGGCGAGTCCGTCCCACACACACACACACAGTTGGCGAGCCATTTGTATAAACACCAAAGTCTGCGAGTCAGTTGCACACACACAGTCGGCGAGTGAGTCACTCACACACAGTCGGCGAGTGAGTCAGTCACACACAGTCGGCGAGTGAGTCAGTCACACACAGTCGGCGAGTCAATCACACACAGATAGTGAGTCTCACAGACACAGTCGGTGAGTCACACACAGCGAGTCCGTCACTCACACACAGAGTCCGTGAGACAGTCACACACAGTCACAGACGGCGAGTCAGTCACAGACAGACGGCGAGTCAGTCACAGACAGACGGCGAGTCAGTCACAGACAGACGGCGAGTCAGTCACAGACAGACGGCGAGTCAGTCACAGACAGACGGCGAGTCAGTCACACACACAGTTGGTGAGTCAGTCACACAGTCAGTGAGTCAGTCACACACACAAACTCAGCGAGTCACTCACGGTCGGTGAGTCGCACACACAGTGAGTCAGTCACACACACACACAGTGAGCCAGTCACACACACACACATTGAGCCAGTCACACACAGTCAACGAGTCAGTCACACACAATCGGTGAGCCAGTCAAAAACACACACAAATTTGGTCACACACACACAGTCGGTGAGTCACACACAGTCGGTGAGTCACACAGTCGGTGAGTCAGTCACACACACATACGGTTGGTGAGTCCGTCACACATACAGTCTGTAAGACCATCACACAAACAAACAGTTGGTGAGTCCGTCACACACACACAGTCGGAGTCCGTCTAGCCCATAAGGCCCTTTGTCAAGTGTGAAACATTCACTGGAATCCCAGATTTAAGGTGTGGTACAGGAAGTGACCTGTACAAAAAAAAAAACACTACACCCCCCCATAGGTACGTCACCACCCACAGTGAAATTAGCATAAAGACTACTGTATATCAGAAATGTCCAATCCATTAGTGTCCATTTCAATACCTAATGGTATTGTTTCAAGTGAATTCCCAATAAAGTAACAAAGCTGTTATGTTTTGGGTAGCCGAGGATAAGTAAGTAAATAAGGTAATGTATAGAATGTCCCTCTGCTCCCAGGCAGTGAATAAGTAAAGCACGCTTTCTAGCAGCAGAAATCTCCCCTTGGTCAGCAGCAATAATGTAATTTTCAAACATACGGATCCAAGCAGTAAAAGGTATGGTAGGCTCACCAGGGTTTGGAAGAAAAGCTGCAGGCTGCTGCAGAGTTAGAAGAGCCATCCTAGTCGCCATTTATGTTTTGGGTAGCCGAGGATGAGTAGAGTATAACAGTGCTTTATTAGCAGAGTCAGACAGCCATTACACAACAGTAAGCTCAACTCTAACACTCTTAAGCTGTATAGAAAGTCCTGTGTATGCACAGTACAAGTCCTGTGCACAGTGACACCCGCAGGCCATTTGTATAAACAACACATTCCCCCTATAGTAGAAAAGCATTTGGACAAATGTAAAACAGCAATAATAAAACAGTATACATCCTTCACATCACATAGTCCTTGGTCCATGCATGTAGTTTTATGATTCTCTCAGTACGCCTTATAGGTTCAATTTCTTCAGGCTATTGCAGTTGACATCAGGAGTAGGAAAATGTCCTTCATCAAATGGAGCTTCTCCAAAGTCATACCCAACAGGAGCAAGACGACTTGCATTCCATATGCGTCCATCAGACGGTTCATATGTGTATGGTCCTCACTGGTGTCTCACTTCAAGTGGTGTAGTAAATTTAGGTTGTCCTTGTTTCAGTATTCCTGGTTTCTTAATTCTGACTAAAGATCCAGGCTGAAAGTGCACTTCTCTTGCACCACGTTTTCTGTCAGTCTAAGCCTTGCATTTGGCTTGTTCACGTTTGACAATGTCAGCAGTAGATGCTTTTGTAGGCACAGTATTTTGTGGAAGTTTGATGTCTGCAACATGTAACTTAGTGCGCATCTGCCTGCCATGTAATAATTTAACTGGAGATGATTGGGTTGTCGCATGGTGCGTTGCTCTGAAGTTATGTAGGAACTCTGTTATAAATACTTTCCAAGATTTCCCAGTAAGATTTGCTGTCTGTAGTGCTTCTTTCAGACTTCTGTTGAATCGCTCGATTTTTCCATTTGCTTGTGGGTAATACACTGAAGATTTCCTATGCACAATATTCCTCTCTCTCAGAAAGGATTCAAACTCATATGAGACAAACTGTGGTCCGTTGTCTGATATTAACTCCTTTGGATTACCTTCTCTGCTGAAGACTGTAGACAGAAATATTATTGTAGCTGATGTAATATGAGAAACAAATGCAATTTCAGGCCATTTACTGTAGAAGCCTATCAAGGTTACAGCAAATCTAGTGTCTATAGGAGCATCTGTAAAAGGACTGAATATTAATAGCAAGTTTTTCCCATGCTGAATCAGGAAATGGTAATGGTTTTACATCTGGTCTCAACTTAACTTTGTGTACAAACTTCTTTGCACAGCCCAGTGAAGTTTTGCTTTGTGGTAACATTTAAGACACTGGCTGTGTGGCAGGCACTGGTGCTGTAGTAATGAGACTGTCAATGAAATTCCACCCTTATTCACAATTTAAGAGTCACATTTTGCAGTATTTGATTCAAATTGTACAGTCACTGGCAAGCAACCAAGCACAGGGATTGGATCCTTTAAGTAACTGACCAGTTTAAGGGCAGATGCAACAAGCAGATCTTTTTCAAAGTATTTCAAGAAAATATCCTTTGGTAGTATAGAAACAGCTGAACCTGTATCAAGCATCAGGTTAATGGAGTGTCCCTTGTCAGCAGAAGCAGTATTGACACTGACAGTGCATATAAACTCTCGAATAAATGTACCAGCTTTATCCACACTTAATACTGTGACATTTGTAGTAGTGACTTCATGAACATCTTTAGCAGAACTACGGCAGAACTTAGCAAAATGTCCAACCTTTGTGCATTTGCGGCACTGTTTAGCTTTTGCAGGATATGTAACATGATTTGCAGTGTGTCGTGTTGAACCACAGCGAAAGCAGTATTTTCTATTTGCTGTATGGTTTTGCAGTGTAGGTGAATCCCTTTCCTTAGCACTGTATTTTGCCTGTGATTGTGCATTATTAGGCCACAGTGTTGAATTCACAGTCTGTACATTCCCAGCAGTTCCCTGACAGAGTTTTAACCACTGCTGTTTCAATTTGGCTAGCAACTGTAATAGCCTTTGCAAGGGTTAAATCCTTCTATAGGAGCAGTCTCTCTCTCTAATGTGGGGTGAGTTTGTTTTTTCCATTATTTGGTCTCTTAGCATTTCATCTGTTAGATTCCCAAACTCACAGGTAACAACCAGCTCTCTCAAAGCTGCTACAAATTGTTCTCTGGATTCGCCATTACGTTGCCCACGTTGGCGGAATTTATATCTTTCAGCAACCACATTTACTCTTGGCATAAAAAATTTCTTCATAGCAGTAAGAGCAGTTTCATAAGTATCATCAGCTAATGGTAATGTATAGAATATACGCTGTCCCTCTGCTCCCAGGCAATGAATAATTAAAGCACGCTTTCTAGCAGTAGAAATCTCCCCTTGGTCAGCAGCAATAATGTAATTTTCAAACATACAGATCTACGCAGTAAAAGGTATAGTAGGCTCACCAGGGTTTGAAAGAAAAGGTGCAGGTTGCTGCAGAGGTAGAAGAGCCATCCTCGTCGCCATTTGTTATGGTTTGGGTAGCCGAGGATGAGTAGAGTATAACAGTGCTTTATTAGCAGAGTTAGACAGCCATTATACAACAGTAAGCTCGACTCTAAACACTCTCAAGCTGTACAGAAAGTCCTGTGTATTCACAGTACAAGCCCTGTGCACAGTGACACCCGCAGGGCATTTGTATAAACACCACAAAAGTGTCCATATATTTTATGTAACACTGTGTAGAATAAAAATTGCAACAATGTTAAAATAATGCATGTAATAAATGTGCACTTGTACTGCCTAAGGTAAAGGCCTACACGTAGTATTCTATTTAGCATATATAATTAAAACCGCCTTAACAAAGCACAAGGTTCGGATACATTTTGTTAGGAATGTTGCCCATACGTTACCATTAGTAGTATTCTGACTGTTCAAACCTGGACTAGGGCAAATTATCAAAATCTGAAAAATAAGCAGAAAGAAGCATTTAGCCTTACAGGTACATTCATATAAGAAAGGATTCTTTACAACAAAATAACTATATTTCCCTGTGTTTTACAAGAAGCTTTTAACATTCCAGACTTCATTCAAACCCCTCTGTCATTTTTCATTTCAGAACTCCACCTCTAGGGGGCATATATTCCACCTCTAAGACTAACCATTTAAGTTGGTTTGCATTATGGTTCATTTCAGCAAAGTATCTGGCAACTGTAGTATCAGTGTAAGTATCTTTACTCAAATTGGGGATATTCCCGCTGTGCTCTTTAATCCGTGTTTTAACTTGTGTCATAGTCTGTCCTAAGTATGCCATCCCACATGGACATTAGAAGCAAATGTACAACATTGTTGGTGTCACAGCGTTGCTGGAATGACTGATGACAAGCGAACTTGATGTACTACCTGGAGAAGATCTTGCTGCCTCTGGTTGGACAGTTATGACTTCATTTTTTGAGTCCAGATTGGCTCCCAAAAAGGAAACCTCCTGTGCTGGTTCCATTTGACTATTCTTGAAATTGAGACACCATCCATGATCTTGCAATATTTTGATCACCTTGTCTCTGTGAGACCTTGCCAAGTCTCTTGATGAGGCCAACAGAATTTGATCATCCAAGTAGTGGAATAATCTTATCCCTTGCCATCTTATGTGTGCCACAAGGGTGACTAAGACCTTTGAAAAGACCCTTGGAGCTGTGGATAGGCCAAAGGGAAGAAAGGCTAACTGGAAATGTGGGTCCTGTATCCTGAACCCTAGGAATGCATGATGTGATTCTGCAATCGGGATATGATGGTAGGCATCCAGAATGTCCAAGATACACATCCAATCTCCTGGACAGATTTCTGCTCTTCCATTCTGAATCTTCTGACCCGTAGAAAATATATTATATATATATATATATTATATTTATCCAGGAGACTCATTTTACTCCACAGACAACTTGCTTCCCTAGAAATAAACATTATTCTATAATATATTCTGCTCCAGCACAGTCAAATAAATTAGTGAATGTTTACAATTCTAATACAGCACAATTGTCATTTATTAAGCAAGTGTTTCAAAAAAATATCTCTTCTTAAGTATGGATATGTAATAATAGGGGGGGACATTAATACCGTCCCTAATCCCCAGGTAGATAGATCATATTCAATAAATAAATAAGAGATTTTCATGGGAAACTTTCTCCTTTTCAGAAATTACTATTAAAATATTCATTATGATATTTGGGGACTTCACCACCCGAATGAAAAGGACTACATTTTATTCCCATGTTAATTTTTCATACTCAAGAATAGATTTAGTCCTAACTCAAACAGATCTCTTGGATTGTTTAAAGTTCTAACATAGGGCCTATCACCTGGTCAGATCATGCACCTCATTCGGTAACTATAAAAGACCAAGTATATAGAATGATTAGACTGCAATGGAGATTAAACACGGCTTTAATTACAAAACCTAAAAATAAGGAAAAGGTATATAAAGCAGTACAAGAATACTTTGCAATAAATGATAATGGGCAGTGTAAGTCATTTGGTATTTGGAATGCCCATAAGGCATATATAAGGGGAATTCTTATAAAAATGGGATCCATAGAAAAAAGAAGGAAAAAAAAAACCACAGATATCAGAATCTTATTCTACAACTATATTCTATGGAATGTAAACACAAACAAAATCCTACCAAAGTGTTGGGTGCCCAAATTAAGGAAATTAAATAAAAACTTCAGAATATAACTATGCTACAAATGCAATCAAAATTAAACTATCAAAGCTAGTCAATATAGAATGGGTAATAGGGCTTCTTCTTTGTTAGCTAATCAAACAAACAAAAAGCCATATTCAGAAGGTTAAGGATAACTATAATAAAGGTATATATTATCCTAGGATAATAGGGGATAATAGGGAATAAATTTGCAGAGCTATATAAGTCAATCTACAACCTGTCTGAAAATCCTACAATAACACCTCCATCTGTAGATCAAATGAATGCCTTTTTAGATAGAGTACAACTTTCCCAAATATCTTCATCACAGGGAGTAGAACTGAAGAGTAAATTTACAGAGGATGAAGTGTTTAAGGCTATAGCATCATTCCCCAGTAATAAAGCTGCAGGCCCGGATGGGCTGTCTCTTTCCCCCCTGAGGCTTTGGAAATTAGATCTTACAAATTCTTCCCAAAAAGCATTTGTCCTTGGAAAGGCAAGGCACATAAAGTTAACTTTGAGGTAGCATCAGCTTCCTAAGATTTCAGCCACAAAGCCCTTCTGGTAGAAACAGAGTGCCAAGGATTTAGAAGCAAGGCGAGTAATATCAATGGATGCATTAAGAATTAAGGAGGCTCCCATTTTGAGTTCTGTAAGACCTTCTAAAATATCAGACTTCTCCTGATGTTCCTTTATAGCAACTTCCAGGCTTTCAAGGCAAATTTCCATAGATTTGGCAGACAAAATACTTGCTACAGCTTGTAAAGCTTTGTCTAGGCCTTCAGTCTCTTAGACGCTACATCCCATTCTGCTTTTATTAGATATCTAACCTCCTGGTGCAAAGGAAAAGTCTGACCCTTTTTCTTTATTCCAGGAAGAAAAGCTGAGAAATATTCTGCTCTTCATCCCCCAATTCCAAAGTGCTCCTAACAGCCCTGATTAATGGACTGATCATGGCAAAATCAAATGAGGGATAAGATTCGTCCCCTGATTCTTCATCTGAAGAGGAACTTGATGAATTGCTTCCTGCTGAATATTTTCTGAGTCAGATTGCCCCAAATCAGTCACTCTGCCCGAAGTAGCCGAAGAAACCTCTTGGGATACAGTTTGCTTAATGCAGGACATTACATCTGATTGAGAAAAGGTTAAGCTTCCGGCAAGCCTGACATAACCTCTTATTTGGCAAAGGAGCTTCTGAACATGCAAAGCAGGTGCCAAGATCCTCAGCAGATGTACTTGGCCCTGGCGAAGAAGCTTTCTTTTCTTTTGGATTTAGCAGATTTCATCACTGCCAATAAAAAGAGAATATCCGAAGGCAATTCAAGGAATTACATTTTTTTTTACCTCAACCTGAGCGGTAGACTTGTGAGGGTGGCAGATGGCAACGCGGAAAAACGAATACTTAAAAGTAATAATTGGGAGACAAATAAAAGAAACAGCCCCAAAAAATTGGCATTGTTCCAGGCGCCCTAACTTACGCGGAAGTAACAGTTCCGACTTTAGGTGTGGTCAGCTAAATGTCAGACAACAAGCGCACCCTGCTCCAGTCCTGTTTAAGTAGCTGCCTGTACGGACCCTAAATTCCACCACCCTCCCCGTCCGGCAAAAATGGCGCATCCTGCTCCCGCACGGTCGCATGCCAGAGGTAGAACTCTTGTGTGTAATGGCTGCCGATAGCATTTGCGCATATCGGGTGACCCGCCGAACGGGGGAACATGGAGTACCTTTACGGACACCACATGGTAGCACGCAGATGCATTCTGTAAAAATGTTTGTTTTCCGCACCTTCTAAGCATCTGCAACCACTAGTTCAGAGTGCAAAACAGCAAATTAGATGTGCTGACAACTCTATGAATGAAAAAAAACCAAGAAAGTACCACAGAAGAAAGGAACTGCTAAAGAAAGTTATGTCACACAATCTACAATATAACAAATTGAGTGTAAAATGAATGGTGTTGTGCTGGAATAAAGTGTGATCAAGAAAATGACATCTTGTATCTACCTGGAGGTGGGCATTGAAAGTACTGTTTCTATTTTTACAGATGATACTAAATTGTGCAGAACTATAGGTTCCATGCAGGATGCTGCCACTTTGCAGAGTGATTTGTCCAAACTGGAAAACTGGGCAGCAAACTGGAAAATGAGGTTCAATGTTGATAAATGCAAGGTTATGCACTTTGGCAAAAATAATATAAATGCAAGTTATACACTTAATGGCAGTGTGTTGGGAGTTTCCTTAAATGAGAAGGATCTAGGGTTTTTTGTAGATAACAAGTTGTCTAATTCTGGGCAGTGTCATTCTGTGGCTACTAAAGCAAATAAAGTTCTGTCTTGCATAAAAAAGGGCATTAACTCAAGGGATAAAAACATAATTATGCCTCTTTATAGGTCCCTGGTGAGGCCTCATCTGGAGTATGCAGTGCAGTTTTGGACTCCAGTCCTTAAGAGGGATATAAATGAGCTGGAGAGAGTGCAGAGACTAAGTGCAACTAAACTGGTTAGAGGGATGGAAGACTTAAATTATGATGGTAGTCTGTCAAGGTTGGGGTTGTTTTCTCTGGAAAAAAGGCGCTTGCAAGGGGTCATGATTACACTTTACAAGTACATTAGAGGACATTATAGACAAATGGCAGGGGACCTTTTTACCCATAAAGAGGATCACCGTACCAGAGGCCTCCCCTTCAGACTAGAAGAAAAGAACTTTCATTTGAAGCAACGTAGGGAGTTCTTCACAGTCAGGACAGTGAGGTTGTGGAATGCACTGCCGGGTGATGTTGTGATGGCTGATTCAGTTAATGCCTTTAAGAATGGCTTGGATGATTTTTTGGACAGACATAATATCAAAGGCTATTGTGATACTAAACTCTATAGTTAGTATAGGTATGGGTATATAGAATTTAATTAAAAGTAGGGAGGGGTGTGTGTATGGATGCTGGGTTTTCATTTGGAGGGGTTGAACTTGATGGACTGTCTTTTTTCAACCCAATTTAACTAACTATGTATACATACTGTATTGTGTACACATATTGTGAAAACCAAAAATAGTTAATTCATAGTTAAAGCGCTGATAGTGTGTAAAGTGGCAATTGTCTGGTACACAGTTCACATTCCACTAATTAAGCATAACATTTAATGGCTCCTTTAAAAATAGAAAATAAATTAGGGAAAAATTCACAAATTACAAACACGTAAAATTGATAGATGCATGCTGATCTGGTACAAAGATTATTGGGATTACAGCATCTATAATAGATTGATATACTGGTCCCACCCAGATCTTACATCGTCCTAAATGCCCTCTAGTTACACATAGTATGTTGTGGGGATCACGAGAGAGTATATGCCTAAAAATACATCACTACAGGCAAAAAAAATCCAATATGGCGTGCAAACAAGGGTTAACTGCCACTTTGTCCTCTCAGAGGCACCAAAATAGATTTGGCCTATTCCCGATCACTAGTTATATTGCAACACCTGGTATTGGAAAGGAGCAATTGCCCATGTGAGTATAATTGTGATGAGGACATGGAAGGTCCGTCGTGTACTTGTATTTAGAAAAAGAAAGTATTTTCCACCATTCTGCATAACCCCTGAAGTGCTGTCCCTCCCACCACAACAATTGTTATTGCTGCAAATCTGCTGAAGGAGCTATACGCCCGACGCGTTTCGCCCATGAAGGCTTTCTCGAAGGCCAAGATGCTCTTATCCATGGGGTCTGGGACTGCCACCAACTCTTTCCGGAGATCGGAGAACAGATAAGGGCCTCACCGCAGGCAGGTACCCATTTGAGCAAAGAGAACTCCTGGCCAAAAAACCTCAGTTCCAGGCCGCATTCCGCAGGTCTATGCTACCCTCCCGGGAAAAATAAAACTAACTCCTTCCCAAAGGAGTGGGTGAAAGAACCAAAAAAAGACGCGGGCGAGTCCCAGTGTATGTTATTGAATTACTTCGTGGGAGGGGTTCTTCCTGAGAGGAGCTATCACGGAGAGGATTAGGGAAACATCTGTACCTAAGGGTCTAAATGCAGATATCAATTTAAGAGCTTTTTTTATAGCCCCGTTCCCTTCTACCCAAATAACTAAACTGGTGTAGCAAAGTTACACAGTACCTTATAGTTATACCCTTATGTTGATTACCCTCTGATAAAGATGGATATGATAGAAATCAATTTCAGTTATTTTCACACATATCTATCTATCTATCTATCACTGGATACGAGTTAAAATGCCACCTCATTTACCCTTGAAAATGTTAAAGAGTGAAAATTTTAAAGAAGGAACATGGTTATAAGATATCAAGGATACAGATTTATAGAGATTTGCTTCCGATATTGTTTTAATTTAACACGCTATGAGAAAGAAACGGGTTGCCATGGAAACACGTGTAATCCGAAAACAGGAAGTGAAAGATG
Organism: Xenopus laevis; assembly: GCF_017654675.1. NCBI lineage: Eukaryota > Metazoa > Chordata > Amphibia > Anura > Pipidae > Xenopus > Xenopus laevis. Next base: position 33,863,874 of record NC_054387.1, read on the forward strand.
CGCGCTACCATGGATACCACCGGTGTGAAAAGTGCTCCTGTGCAGTAGAGATCCTGAAGCCTTGAGAAAGTCGTCAAGACGAAAACGCGTTGAATGTGACGTCATCCAGGGGAGCCCAACATCGCACACGTACAACGCCGGATACTATCAACTTTAGCAGAGTGAAAAGTTAGAGCTGAGAATACCTGTGGAACAACTATCTATATGCCAATTCCAAGTGTACATATGCAATTTTTAATTATAAGGTTATTTATTAAAAAGGTTTTTACACAGTGTTGAGCACATCTCTTTAGAACCAACTGATGCCTACCAAGGTGGAATAATTACTCTCAACGCTAGCAATACTCCTAAATGTTTGCGAGTATTTAATTTAAACACACAGAAGGTGCCATTGTTTTTTTAAAAAGATTGGTTAAAGGGCAAGTTAATCTCACAGGTGAAGGGAAATAGACACTTTGCCTACTAAATAATTCCAACCACACAGAAGGGTGCAACGGCTAACACAGAAATACTATACTATAACTTTTCTTTTTGTCCGTCTAACCCGAGCTTTTAGCGCTGGTTCACCTACATAAACATAACTACTGCTTATCTGGAGGAAAACAGATTATTAGAACAGGCAGAAGGAGTGAACTACAGAGCCTTTGGATCCTTTTTAATATATTTATTCCACTTAGAATTTTGCATACCTCACAGTCTGCTGTTCTAGATCACCATAATCCTTTGTTCTTCTTAGCACCATGCTTCTCCAAGATACCCATGCATTCCACTGGAGCACGAGAGAGAGAGAGAGAGAGAGAGAGAGAGAGAGAGAGAGAGAGAGAGAGAGAGAGAGAGAAACAGCAGTTTGTTGTTATTCTGCTTGTGCAAGTGCAGTAGTGCTTTCAATCTATCCATTTCTGCATTCATCTCCATTGAAATGAATGGAGTGCTCATCACCCATTTTCAGTCAACTGCAGCAACATAACTAGAGGGGGTGCGGGCCCTGGCGCGGGACGTACAGCCGGGCCCCCCCCCCTCATTATGCCCGGAATCCGCCCAGAATCAGCAGCGAGCGAGCTGCCGGGGGGCCCTGAGGGGGTGCGGGCCCTGTCCCAATCGCAGCCCCTGCTCCCCCAGTAGTTACGCCACTGGTCAACTGGCTGGCGTCTGGGGTTAAAGGAGTGATCATTGGCCATTTCTAAAGGGATTACAGTGACACCAATGTAGTTAATATGCTGTTTATCGATTTCCTGTGGTTAATAGGTTATTTATTTTCTGTAGCAATTATACTGGCACATCTCAGGTTAATATGTGGATAATCCATTGTTCCCTAGCAATTATACAGGCACTGCAGCTCATACGATATTCCATAATAATACTAATAATTAGGGATGCACCGAATCCAGGATTTGGTTCGGGATTCGGACAGGATTCGGCCAAATCCTTGTGCCTATCTGAACCAAATCCGAATCCTAATTTGCATATGTAAATTAGGGGCGGGTAGGGAAATCACGTGACTTTTCGTCACAAAATATTTTTTCCTTTCCTGCCCTTAATTTGCATATGCAAATTAGGATTCAGATTCGATTCGGTATTCGGCCGAATCTCAAATAGTGGATTCGATGCATCCCTACTAATAATACGCACCTACAGATTAACAGATGGGGCCGCTCCTCCACTCCCCAACCTGGAAGTGCTGCAGATCGTTAAAAGTTTTAGTATGTCATAGAAATGGCCAATTCTAAGCAGCTTTTCAACTGGGTCTTCATGATTTTTTTTTTTTTTAAAGAGTTTTTCAAATTACTTGCCTTTTACTTCAGAGCTCTGTAAAGCTACACATTGAGTATTGCTTCTTTATATTACTCATCTTTCTATTCAGGTCCTCTCCTATTAATATTCCAATCTCTTTTGGTTGCTAAGGTAATTTGGACTCGCAACCAATTACTGACCTGCAAACTGGAGAACTGCTGAATAAAAAGCTAAAATAACTCAAACCACAAATGAAAACCAATTTCAAATTGTCTCAGAATATCACTCTCTATATCATCCTAAAAGTTAATGTAAAGGTGAGCAACCCTTTTTCACCAACAACGGTTGATTCGACAATCTGTGTCACTTAAAGGATTTATAAACGTTATCTGTGTGTGTTCCATTAGCCTACGATGATGTAAATGTTAAGTATGGCTCATTTAAAGCTCACGCATCTAAACGTTCTGAAACTGGGCTTTCTTTGCCATGTTCTTACTGAGTGCAGGCAGGGAAGTACATTTTGGCAGTTCTTCTGGACATTACCTGATGCACCTTAGTTTTCCCTACTCTGGATCCGTTACCTATAATAATCATAATACCATATATACAAACAAATAGATGGCAGCACCCTCCATTAAATGGAATGCGGAAAAAATAAAAACGTGGTGTGCAGGGTCAAAAAGTATACATATAAACAAAACAGAAAAGAAGAAAAGTTTGACCCATAAAATTGCACCTTCCCACAACATTAGTCCATGATACCTCCCATATGAAAGGATAATAAAACAACCTTTAATTGGCACAAATAAAAAATCAAGAGTCCAGAACCTACTTAAATTGAAAATATCATTAGGAGAATAAAGCTAAGCCGACTCACAGGTCATCTGCTTATAGACGGATATCGGAGGAATGAGTAACAGCGGTGACTAGTCTAGATCACTTAACTCTAATCCTCTGTTATATTCAGGATATTTGGAGACTATTTGCAATTGGTTTTCATTTGTGTGGTTTTTGAGTTATTTAGTTTTTTATTCAGCAGCTCTTCAGTTTGCCGTTTCATCAATCTGGGTCCGAATTCCCCTAGCAACCATGCATTGATTTGAATAAGAGAATGGAATATGAATAGGAGAGAGGCCTGAATATTAAGATTAGTCATAAAAAGTAGCAATAACAATATATTTGTAGCCTTACAGAGAATTTGCTTTTTAGAAGGGGTCAGCAACGCCCATTTGAAAGCTGTAAATAGTCAGAAGAAAAAGACAAATAACTATAAAACTATTAACCTTTAAATAAACTAGTATGACATAGAGAGTGATATTTCAAACAATTTGCAATTGGCTTTGATGTTTTATTACTCATAGTTTGAGTTATTTAGCTTTTTATTCAGCAGCTCTGCAGTTAGCAATTTTACCTATCTGGTTGCTAGGGTCTAAATTACCATAGCAACCATGCATTCATTTAAATAAGAGACTGGAATAGGAATAGGAGAGGGCCTGAATTGAAATACGAGTAATAAAAAGTAGTAGTAAAAGCTGAAAAGCGAAAGAAAAAGACAAATAATTTAAAAAACTATAATAATGAAGGCCATTCTACAAGATACTAAAAGTGCACCAGCCACTTAAACATGGTAGCCGAGGGCTCAAGCAGAGTTTATGGATCAGGAACACCATCAGAAACTTTGGGCCTCCGCGCCCCCCATGAATAGAAGTGCGCAGTACAAGCATTTTGTGCTATACAAAACAACATTGTGCTGGAACAAAAAGGTTGAACTCGCTGGATGTATTTTCAACTACAAGTACTACGATTCCAACTCACCAATCATTTTATGGAGAAGCAACTAAAAACAGACGCTGCAAAGTTCATGTAGAAGACATTCAGTAAATAGATCCCAATGCAAACTGCTGATGTTACTCCATAAGTAAATAGTTTAATTAGTGCTAATCAGTTTAAACCCTATTCACCTGCTTTGTGCCATCATTGCTTAATAAGGGGTTTACCCAAGTTTTTGCTTAAAGGAACAGTAACCCCAAAAAATTACAGTGTATTAAAATAAGAATATAATGTACTGTTTCCCTACAATGGTATAACAGGCGTGTTTGCTTCAGAAATACTACTATAGTTTGTATAAACAAGCAGCTGTATATCCATGGGGGCAGCCATTCAAGGAGATAACACATACACACTGTAGAATATCATTGTATTCTATTACACTTATCTGTTATCTGCTAAGTATCTTGTGCCTTCTCTCCTTCTTCAGCTTAAATGGCTACACAGCAACTTGTTTATATAAACTATTGTTTCTAAAGCAAACCCATAACTCTTACCAGTGCAGGGCAACCGTATATTATATTTTAATTACTTTACAACGGTTTTCTTTTTTTGATGTTACAGTTCCTTTAAGAGATGTAAATGGCATATGTTTAGGGGGCAAAATAATGTTGTTGTGGGGCCCAAAAACAAGTCATAGCCTGTTGAAAAATTTATTTACGTAAAAGCTCATAATAATCAAAAAAAAAAAAAAAAAAAAAAAAAAATTGCAGTCACAATTCTTTCCATAAGCTCCTACATAAATTCCTTAAGTTTCTAGGCACTTCAGGGCAGTTTTTGCGGAGGTTACACAAATTGCTTACGTTTTGCTATAACGTCATACATGAGAGCTATCAATTTGCGGGAAATCTCTTCCTGAAGCTGTTGCACTGGCAGAAATATTCCATTGCTTCAATAAAGGGTCGGACACCTTTTTAAATAGTAAACTACAGGGTTAATAACACACTGTTAGTACAAGTTGATCCAGGGACTGTTCTGATTTACTTCTTGGAATTAGGAGGATTATTTCACCTCTGTCCTATGAGTAGGGTTGCCACCTCACCTCTTTTAAACCCAAACACATATGGAATCCACAGCCTGCATGGCTAATTAGCGATTCAAATAGATGTATGCTGCAGACTAAACGGATTTATGTGCAGCCATGCATCTAAATGACTTGCTAATTAGCCATGCAGGCTGTGGATTCCATGTGTGTTCTGTTTTAAAGGGGTGAGATGGCAAGCCTAGCTATGAATTATCTCCCATAACCCTGTATTCCCTCTCTTGCTAAAAAGCCATCCAACCCCTTGTTAAAGCTATCTAATGTATCAACCAGTACCACTCATTCAGGGTTAGAATTCCACATCTTCACAGCTCTCACTGTAACAAACCACTTCCTAAGTAAATTCTACTCACAGTCCTTTGGAGATTCATTGTGCTCTCCCAGTAGCCAGTCCTTGATACCAAGGAATCAGTCCTTTGTTTAATTAATCCCGTTATACACAGAGTTTCTATGCATTTCCCAGCACAGCTCACCTTCCTCGCAGAGCAGCAGCTCCTACAGGCCACGCCTTCTATCCACAGGTGAATCTAATCAGACCGCAAACCTGAGCACAACCTCATTAGCTCATCCCTTACTGCTACTGCTTCATAGAGGATTCTGGGAGGGATATTCCTTCCCCACATGAGCTGCCCATTCATTATACTACACACAGTTATAATGCCCATTCATTATACTACACACAGTTATAATGTCCATTCATTATACTACACACACATTATACTACACACAGTTATAATGCCCATTCATTATACTACACACTGTTATAATGTCCATTCATTATACTACACACACATTATACTACACACAATTATAATGCCCATTCATTATACTACACACAGTTATAATGCCCATTCATTATACTACACACAGTTATAATGTCCATTCATTATACTACACACACATTATACTACACACAGTTATAATGCCCATTCATTATACTACACACAGTTATAATGTCCATTCATTATACTACACACACATTATAATACACACAGTTATAATGCCCATTCATTATACTACACACAGTTATAATGCCCATTCATTATACTACACACACATTATATTACACACAGTTATAATGCCCATTCATTATACTACACACAGTTATAATGTCCATTCATTATACTACACACACATTATACTACACACAGTTATAATGTCCATTCATTATACTACACACACATTATACTACACACAGTTATAATGCCCATTCATTATACTACACACAGTTATAATGCCCATTCATTATACTACACACAGTTATAATGTCCATTCATTATACTACACACACATTATACTACACACAGTTATAATGCCCATTCATTATACTACACACAGTTATAATGCCCATTCATTATACTACACACAGTTATAATGTCCATTCATTATACTACACACACATTATACTACACACAGTTATAATGCCCATTCATTATACTACACACAGTTATAATGTCCATTCATTATACTACACACACATTATACTACACACAGTTATAATGACCATTCATTATACTACACACAGTTATAATGCCCATTTATTATACTACACACAGTTATAATGCCCATTTATTATACTACACACAGTTATAATGCCCATTTATTATACTACACACAGTTATAATGCCCATTCATTAAACTACACACAGCATGTGACCATGGTGCAAAACTGAGGGGGGGGCATGTACATTCTCTGCCGCCGACCCCTAGTTCGGTCCTCTGCCTCCACTCTCCTCACTCATTCTGATCTAGTGAGAGAGACTTTTGCGTCTGTTCGTGTGTGAGCAAACTCATGGGGGCAGATTTACTAAAGTGGCTAATGCTAGTGACTTTTTGACAGAAATCACATCCACAGGGACATCGCCAATTCACTAACAGGCGCAGGCGTCAATTCGCTAGCGACAGAGACCATCACCAGCATTCGTTTGCACTCTATCGCCAGGGGACTTTTCTCTCTGGTGAATGGTCATTACTCTGCATATTCACTAAAGTGTGGATTTTACATAACGTTACCTCTTTTGCCACCTCAGACCAGGCAAAGTGCTATAAAGCAGCTAGATCTTCCTAAAACTTCTGTCACTTACATCATATCCTGTGAGCCAAAAATGCATTAAAGTTCATAAAATGCTGGCGACTTACAGTGGGCTCATGTGTAGGGAATTATATTAACTTTATTAAGGTTCCCTGGACATTTGTAATAAAAATTGGTAACTTCAATCATTTGCACCAACATTTATAATAAAGACGTCCGTATAACTTTAAATTACAGGCCGTATGTAAATTGACCTAAGTGCAAGATCATTATCGTATTTTCTCTAGGTACAAACTGGCGCTAGCACATCTTCGCTATGAAATGCTTGCACTGCCTAAGTAACGCTAGTGAAAAGTCGCCAGTGTTCGGCACCCAGGGCCCAACTTTGCATATTAGTGAATTAGTGTAGTGGTAGCGAATGTGCACCTGACAAAGTGGTGTGATGTGCAAAGCAGTCGCTGGCGACAATTCACACTTCAGTGAAGGTGTGATAGCCGTTGCGATCGGCCAGGTTGCGTAAGGGGGTCCAGCACTGTTGTTTTTTTTTATATATTAATTTTTGGAAGCTGTACATGAATGTTATAAAAGTGTGTATACAGTAAAGTAACTAGAGGGGGACGGGCCCCCGCCGTACGCTATTTTCGGCCGGAATCCAGTGGCATGCGAACTGCCGGGGGGCCCTGAGGGGGTGCGGGCCCTGGCCCAATTGCACCCCCTGCTCCCCCGGTATTTACGCCACTGTGTGTATAAGCTTGTATTATCATCACATATCAGTGAATGCAGCATTTGCATGTCAGTGTATGGCAGAGCTTGAAATATTTTTATCAAAAGATATATGTCCCAAGGCTTGAATCCAGTAAAAACAATTTGTTTATTAGTACTCACATATTAAAAAACAGATACATACTGACCCCACATGGTTCACCACTATGGCAGAGCTGGGCCAAGCCTGACGATGGTTGATCCCAATGTTATTAATATGGGAAAAAAGATAAATATAAAGGAAGGCCGGTATTTTTTTCCAGAAAAGGTGGCAACCCAAGACGGCACCCTAACTTGCCTGGCCGGCCACCTCGCCCCTCCCATGTGGCTTCCTGGTGCCTCCTTCACATTAGTGCCCTAGGCACATTCCTCTTCTGCCGACCCCTAGCCCTGGTGTATGGCAAAACTGAAGTTTAAGAGAAAACTGTTAAATCAATATTCTTCGCCATAACACAATGATTTTTACTGACATATTTATCCCCTCTGGCAAACTTTTTATTAACCATTTGTTAAATACGCACACAATACAAATGTTAGAAAAAGATAAAAAGGCAATTGCAAAAAAAAAAACCCTTGACTAATACATTTCCTGAAGCAGTTCAATTCTTAATCCCGGGGAGGGGGAAGTGGATTTAAAATGCTAAGATACTGAAAATGGTAGCGGCTTCATAGCCTAGTTTTGATACCCCAGGTATGAAATATCATAAGCAAACTCACTTATAACAGGCAGTGAAATATAAGGTGATACAGGTGTAGGACCTGTTATCCAGAATGCTCAGGAAATTAGGATTTCTGGATAAGGGTTTTTTTCTGTAATGTGGATCTCCATACTTTAAGTTTACAGAAAAATTATTTAAAGGGGTTGTTCACCTTTAAATAAACTGTTAGTATGATGTATAGAATGATATTCGGAGACAATTTGCAATTGGTTTTAATTTTTTTTTTTATTATTTGTGGTTATTGACTTATTTAGCTTTTTATTCAGCAGCTCTTTAGTTTTTACAGAGAAAAAGAAAATACATTTTTTGTAAAAAAAATTTGAATTATTTGAATAAATTGAGTTTATTGGAGAAGGCCTTCTCGTAATTCAGAGCTTTCTAGATAACAGGTTTCCAGATAATGGCTCCTATACCTTTAGAGACTACATCATTTATAGCTCAAAAAAAAACCCACAACAAATATTAACACATATATGTGAAAATGATTTCCACTAGTTTGCATCAGAGCTGGGCCAAGAGGTATTAAATCCTCCCGTTCCCCATCAACCCAACCCCTGGTAGCCCACCCACTCAGCCACAACCTAATCCATCTCCATGCACTCACCCTGGGTCTAGATGTGCAATACTCGCAGGGCCGGAGTTAGACAAGGCCACAAAGGCTAGCTGTGTCTCTGATATTTATATATAAATGTTAATTCCCCTTTAAGACATAGAGGTAAATACTGCAGAGGTAGCAGTGCAAACCTTTTTAGGTTAATGAGAATATCATGTCTTATACACTTGTGATGAATTCTGTTGAGATTTATGGATCATATTCATTTACTTATGATGGCTGCCAAAGGCTTAGAGGTTTCCTGAAAAATGTTATGGCTTCATATAAAGGAGGCTTTGAATCTTTGTTAAGGCTAAACTACACGGGAGCTTTTGTAATATGGTGTCGGAATGATAGAAATCATCCGACATCCAAGTCACATGGCTCAAAATATAATGGGATTGATACAAAAATCTGATGTGAAAACTACATGAAACACTTGCCATCCAACACGATGGGCCTGATGGATGTGAACTAGTGATGTGCGGGCTGACCCCTAAACGAAATGTGTGCGACCTAATACTGCCGGCTTCCGGAATTTATAGACTTCGGCTTCGAGAAATTCTCGACTCGCACATCACTAACCTATCACTAACCCAATATAGCCCTACCGTTGGTGGGCAGATCGGGAAAAGCTCCGCTTGTCTGGCGATGCCGCCAAACGAGTGGATCTTATAGTGTATGGCCAGCTTTACATTACAGCTGTGGAGATAACATTGCATAGGATCCTACAAAATCTCATGCTGTTGCATGACAAGAGTGGGTTAGACAAAATCTGACCCACAAAATCTGACCAATATCTCTCATGTAGTTTAGCCCTTTAAGGAGAATTCAACCCCCCAACTAATAAAAATCCCTACCCCCTACCCTTCGTAGTCCCCCCTCCCTGCTGCCCCCCACACACAGGTGTTAACACCTGTAAATGCCCCATAGCCTGTAATTATCAGCAGAACAGAGCTCACAGGCGCCATCTTCCAGTGCTTCAGTAATCTTCCGGTCTTCTTCCGGCACTTTGTTAATTTTCGTCACTTTCGTGCATGCGCAGTTATCACGAAGCGGAAGACTGCTCCAACTGCGCATGCGACAATACATCGCTTACTTAATGAAGATTACCGAAGCGCCGGAAGATTCCCCTTTAAAGGGATACTGTCATGGGAAAACATGTTTTTTTTCAAAATGCATCAGTTAATAGTGCTAATCCAGCAGACTTCTGCACTGAAATCCATTTTTCAAAAGAGCAAACAGATTTTTTTATATTCAATTTTGAAATCTGACATGGGGCTAGACATATTGTCAGTCTCCCAGCTGCCCCAGTCATGTGACTTGTGCCTGCACTTTAGGATGGAACTACTTTCTGGCAGGCTGTTAATTTTCCTACTTAATGTAACTGAATCAGTCTCAGTGGGACTTGGCTTTTACTAATGAGTGTTGTTCTTAGATGTACGAGGGAGCTGTTATCTTCTGTTAGGGAGCTGTTATCTGGTTACCTTCCCATTATTCTGGTGTTAGGCTGCTGATGGGGGGGGGGGAAGGGGTGATTTCACTCCAACTTGTAGTACAGCAGTAAAGAGTGACTGAAGTTTATCAGAACACAAGTCACATGACTGGGGCAGCTGGGAAACTCACAATATGTCTAGCCCCATGTCAGATTTCAAAATTGAATATAACAAAATCTGTTTGCTCTTTTGAAAAATGGATTTCAGTGCAGAAGTCTGCTGGAGCAGCACTATTTGAAAAAAAAAAACATGTTTTCCCATGGCAGTATCCCTTTAAGGAAAGCACAAAGCGGTGAAGAAAGACCCACTTCACCTGTATGCAAAACAGTAAAAATCCTAAAAAGGAAGACTCCTTTTCCATGAAAGTATTCACTTTTGATGGAATAAAGTAAGCATTTTACCCCATAGCTTTGTTTGCTGCCTCTGCTTTCCTCGTGAGAAATATGCTGTTCATGTGGAACCAATTCATTGGCTTTCCCTGGGCTGATCAGAAACCCTACACTGATGAGTTCCATTAAAGACTGAATAAATTTAGGATTGTTTGATCTGATCATTACCTTCCCACCAAATGTTACTATTACAGAACCGCTTAAACATACTACGCTATGGAATGGAATAAGTAATGATGCGTGGCCTGACTTGCCTGATTGTCTAGATGTAACAAATAGTTACCCAGATTTAACAGAATGTGCCACTCTAGCTATACAATCACACCTCAGTTTGTGTTTCTTTCACATAGTCTAGAACCAGCTGCCCCCACAAAGGTGGTACAGGTTCAAACCCTTCCTTGCTGATAGGCTGAACAGCAAACTCTATCTGTCCATGAGAAGAGGGGCAAGGATCTGGTACTTCTAGGTCCACAACCCGGTACACACAGGCATGTGCCAAGCCAAGTAAATGAGGACGAGAAGGTGGAGGAGGACGAGAAGGTGGAGGAAGACGGCAGGTCACACCACGGCAGAATACACGGAAATGGCGGATGTTCTCCATCGAGTGAGACCAATGCAAAGTAAGACTGACAAAGAGCTGGTTGGTCTCTTCATTTTGGAGCCAGCGTACATGAGAAAGTGAAAGGTCTGTGGGCTGAACAGGTAATGAGGGAGGATGAGAGAAATCCAAGACCTGAAACATGAACCAAGAGTTTTTGTCAATATGTACATGCGTCTGATATATATGTTTTTGTATAACTGTACAAAATGTGAAATATATCAGTGCACAGTAACAGGCAATACACACACACATACAAATATTGAAATCAGTATCCTCACAGATAAAATAAGAGGCTAATAAAGGAAAATTGAGGCCTAAAGGTGGCCATAGACGTTACAATTACGATCTTTCCAGGAAAGATTGTGAGTTTCAATAAAAACGCGTACAGCTGAATCGTCAGATACACATGTAGAAACAATAGAATTCAACCTGTGTCTGACGATTCAGCACTAACAATGGGCGATGTTCAGGTGTCTTCAAAGGCACCCAATAAAAATTTTCCATCCAGCCCGATCCACGAGCCGACCGATATCCGAGTCTTCTGTAAATATTGGTCAGCTCGTCTCCCACCATACACGCACCGAATATTGAAAGTTTGTTTCGTACGATATTATCGGTGTGTCTATGGCCACCTTAAGGGTAGCGAGAAAATTAGAACTGGGATACAAAAAGAACTTGTATATTACCCTGATCTCTCCTATGCGACAGGTAAATGTTTCCTCTTCTTCTTGGGGTGTCAGTTGGGAAAATCGCATGGACAAACTGTTTATGTAGCAGTCACTCAGATGGACCTCATAATACCTAAAAAGAAAAACAGCAGTATTGTTAATAAGCAAATGTTATCCCAGACCCAACAAGAGAAAGGACTCATGCACAGTAAGTCTGACACATAAAGCTTCATGGCTTTGGAACTGTTCAAGCACATACACAATGCTGTGCTTCCCTTTGTTGGCAAAAACAAATGCTCTGTAGTCTACAAATGTATTGTTGTTGCTATTTTTAATTACTCATATTTCTTTTCAGGGCCTCTCCTATTCATAATCCAGCCTCATATTCAAATCAGTGCAAGGCTGCTAGAGTCATTTGGACCAGATTGCTGTAATTTTTTTTTTCCAATTATTTACCTTTTTCTTCTGACCACATCTAAAGAACAAATAATAAAAAATCAAAACAACAATTGCAAATTTTCTGTCACAATCGGCTCCCTAAATCCAGAACAAGTGCTAAGCTCCCTGGTCACGGCTCTGCATCCACCTGTAGCAGCTGCCTTTGGCCTCGGAAGGAGTCCTCAGCTACTCAGATTCCACCAGGTCTTAATAAGAGAGGAGCAAAGCAAGAGTTCTGGACAGGCAAAGGGGCACGGTCGTTACCGAAGTTTTGGACGGAAGGCACCAGTTCAGTGAATAGATGAAAAGCGTAGTCAGGCAGGCTGGGGTTGGTGCAGGCAGAGTACAAGCAGGGTCAGACAGGCAGTGGTCGGTTCAGGCAAAGTTCAAGCAATGTCAATCAGGCCGGGGTCGGTACAGGCAGTGTTCAACGAATAGTCAGGCAGGCATGGGTCAATACCGGTAGAATCAGAGTAGTCAGGCAGGCAAGGGCCAGATTTGGCAGAGTTCAGAATAGGCAGGCAGGCAAGGGTCAAAACAGGAATCAAACAGGACAAAATCGCACCCATGAACTAACAAGTTAGACCTAACAATGGGCAATGAGTTTGAGCTCAAAGCCCCATTCACTATTTGAATTTAGCACCACCAGGCGTGATGACGGCACGTAAAACCCGGAAGTGCGTGCCGGGCGCCCCCTAGTCATACTGGCATTAAGCAGAAGAAGTACCACGCGGCAGGCGTCACAGCCAAAGGCGCAGTGGGTGTCCCCGCTGGCCCACTAGACCACCAGGGTGAGTGTTCCTTACATTTTCTCAGAATATCACTTTCTACATCATACTCTTTAAAATTAGTTAAGCACTTATAATACATTAAAAGCTTGGCTATAATATGTATTTGCATTTCTGCCTTTGCATTTTTACACCAAAGTCTTCCCCGTGTCTGCTTGTCATCTGCATTTGCAGACCTGGGTCTAATGGTAGCAGATCATGTTTTCTCCGCCAACATATTTGCACCAGCAGAGAGAATGCACCACGTGTCACTAGCCTAAAGCATTGGCTCAACTCTGCAGGCCATCCGTTAAAAAAAAAATTCTGGCCCCACCTTGGGACCCAAAATCACAGGTCACCCCACAGGCCCCTGCTTAGAGGAAGCACGTCTGAGAGGATCCAAGAACTGGATGAAGATTGCAACATGGTGCTCTTACAGTAGTACTTTGGACTGGTGCAGTTTTAATAAACAGGAGCACCAACCTAGGGTCTCGGGTAAGCAATTGTAACCACCCTCCCCCTGCTGTGACTTCATTTTTCATTTTAGCCTTTTAAAGGGAAAGAGAGAATACTGCTTTTTAAATAAGATAATTTCCAATAAGTACATTATTGCACTCACCTTTGCTCCCAGCCATGCTTGTGATTCTGCTGTGTCTCTGCTACAGGCAATGGAGGCTCTGTTAGTGGTTGTAACGTTTGCACCATGCTCTCAACTGAAGGGAAACAGAAAAGCCATTAGATTAAGAATATTATTTACACCTTACCCTTAAAACTGTCATTCCTTCTTATATCTGTCAGTATCGCCAGTAAGCGAATGCACCCTCACATTGTCACTCTCCTGTTTTATCATTTACAACATACATGTATAGAAACCAGTTCCATTTTCTTACCAGACAGTGCATTAATGCTATCCACATTACAGGACTTGGCATCTTGAGTGCTGAGCTCCAGCGACACTGCAACATTTGAGGAGTTCTCCATCTTATAAACCAAGGCAAGCAGGAGCTTGGGTGGGGCAGGTACATGCAGAGAGAACAACCTAAAATCAATCCAAACAATAAAGGTAAGGAAGAGGCATTCTAAGTACAAAAAAAGTTTACTGCCTATAGATGAACTATCCAAATATAAATATTTCTAGCATATGTTTCCACTGTACAAGATAGACTAAGGGCAATTGCAAATGTGGTGAATTTTGGGTGGGAGCACAGCATGACAACTGTAAAGTGGTAATCGTCTGAAGGCACCCAGTGTAGACAAGGGTTTATTGCTCCAGAAAATTCATTGATACATTGAGCAATAATCACCTTATTTTGTGCATGTTTGTCAAATGTGTATGCCTCTGTGTACCTTACAGTGTAGCTATGAGCAGTTGCAAAACCAGCCAGATATACGCAAAGCTAGCCATACATGGGTAGATGTAATCTGCCGATTCTGCCTCTTTAGACCAAGTCAGCAGCCCATAGATGGGTCTTCCCCAACTGCTTCCATGACAGATTTCTGAAATTTGTCCAGGTACCTATGGGACAAGTTTGAAAAGCGGATCTGGCAGTGTATGATTAGCTTTAGCCTCTCTCTAGCATTAGCAACAATATTTGGAGACGGGGCCGTGTGCAATAATATTGTTATTAAGAGCCAACGAGAAAGAGAAAGTACCCCGCTTAAACAATCTTACTTGGCAGTTCCTTATATAAACAATTTCATACCTGTTAATTAAAGACTTAGTATATTTAAGTGCAATCCCTCTGATTGTCGTTAGACCAATCGCATAAATTATAAAGTGCAGTGCTAAAGAATTAATTATAAGTTAATGAAAATTAAACGATTAGAGTTGATTGGAGATAAAGTGCAGTGCAATGAAATTCATTCCATTAAATAGACTTAAAGAGTTTTTTTAAAAAATCAATAAATGATTTTGCCCACAGTAGAATCAATTAGAAACCACTAGAATTCCCTGGTGGGGATTTATTTCCCTTCTGTGTTATTTGATGAATGATTATTATACCCACATCCAAATTGGACTTGAAATTAATTAATAAAGGTTAAAGTGCTTTCCAGTGCTAAGTCAATAATTAAATATGACTCAGGTACATTGATTATAAATTAATTAAGGTAACCGCATTAATTAGGATAAATACTAAAAAACAATACTCCGGTTCGTGAATTGAAATAGGAAAATGGAAAAGGAGAAAGGTGGAGTTGTCCCAAATCTACTGCCTAAGTTACTTCTTATCCCTGGGACACCGCAAAGACATAGAAGGCAGAGAACCGGGACTGTGGTCTTGAATATTAATCTAAGCCCTAAATTGTAGAGAGCTATGATGGCCTAAAAAACAAAAATCCACTGCCTCCTGTAAATTTTAGTAACCAGAGAGAAGAAATAGTGCTTAGATTAATATTCGAGACCACAGTCCCGGTTCTCTGCCTTCTATGTCTTTGTGGTGCCCCAGGGATGTTATGATTTCTATTTTTCCAACTGTTTTGCAGCAATGTATGCCGTACCAGACACTTACCTTACCGTGACTCCATCAATGCCAGATGGCAAGGAACCCTCAATAAGTAGGGAACTACCTCCATGCCAAGCAACCTCCTGGCAGATCTGGGATTTCACCCTGCCACCCTTTCCATCTTTGGGCTGCACCTCTGAAAATATGGGCTGCACTTCTTGAGCACTTAGATTAAACCATGGACCAGAATCTTCTTCCTAAAACATATCAGTTAGTTAAGCTTCAGTGTCAAAATGGAGAATGACCACATGCTCAGCACACATGAAACCCTCTTCCTCTGGGAAAAACAATATATGAAAATACCACAGAATAACAGTGTTTTCACCTGATAATTAGAGGAGGCATGTACTGACACATGGACACGAGAGCTCTATGGGGTGCAAAAGCAACTGCATCTGAAAGAAGCACATTGTGCTTTCCCTCAACCTTCCCCCATTATAAATACAGTGCCGCTGAACACAGACAGCACTGTATTCATTGGGGGCATCAGATCCCCTGAGTTTTAAAGCACAAATGTATGGATTTTTATATCCGCTCCACAGTCTAAAGACAGAGGATAACCAAAGCAGTCACTCCATGGCTGGGTACTGAAAAAAATGCACATTATCACGATTGTTTTCCTTGGTTACCATAAGAGCTACTAAATACCTGAGCTACAAAAAACTCAGAAAATGTTTGCCATTGTTTTAAAGGGAGTTTTCTGGATTACCAAATTGTGGGGTAAGGCCAAGTGGTACGTGGTATGGTTTGTCTCCCCAGTTTAAATCTTCGCTACCGTGGGCGACAGTCTCCTGTAAATGACATCCCCTTCACTAACATTAGAACCAGAAGGCATTTCCCCCACAATTATGCCAAAACTGCCACGAGTAATGTAATTTACTTATAGCCCTTCTAAGGTTAGTGAAAAGCATGACATTTTTGGGAGATTTGTCGCCTGCGGTAGCGCATTTTTAACATGGACGACAACTCCACGTGTCATTGCCCTAAAGTATATAGTTCCATAGTATTTAGTTGAACTTAATTCAAACCGTTACATTTACCTTGTGTAAAAGGGTTTAAATCATCGCTGTGCTCAACCACATGCAAAGAAAGGCAAGTATAACCCATAAACTGCCTGGATTACTGTAATTACATTTAGACTACACAATGGTGAAAAGTATATTCACAGTGTGTGCTCATCAGATCTTACAGCATTATGGGTTTTTTTAAGCAGACAAAGCATGGAGACACAAATTACGTAAAAAGCCCTTATTTGGAATAGGTCAGGTCCCAAGCATTCTGGATAAAAGATCCCACTCCTGTAAAATGAAATTGAGACCAGACAACCAATGCCACTTCCCTTCCCAAACTGCCCAAAGAGAATTTCAGAAGAGGATTAAACTCTTCTGATGTTTGCTCTGCTTAGATTAGTCAGAACTGACCAGAAGGTGTTGCTGTTGTTTCAGCTTGATAATATTAGAAGGGTAAAAATGTATAATAACCTAGAAAATAACAATTGATCTCAGGGTTTACATTTCCTTGAAACTCAAACAAACATTTAAACCCCCCCCCCCCCGAGAGGCTTTTGAATTTATATCATAGTGACAACTCTACTTTATTATTAGACCAATTTAGCATTCATGCCCACAGAAAGATGCTGTTCTCTGTGAAACTTACCTCGCCAAAGGAATATCTTTTCTTTCCATAGCCAAGACAAAAAGAGGAGCATATGGGCAGGAGGCAGAGACTATGAATGGGAAGCTGACTCTCCAGAAGAGACCAGAACCTGAAGAGTAGAGGAGACACATGCAAATGAATTGTATAACCAAAACAAACACTGGATCCATTAAACCAAGGGTGCCCAAAAGGTAGATTGGGATCTATAAGTAGCTGGTGAGCAGTAGATCTTAAGACACTGTCAACAGCTTCTCTAAATAACCCTCTTATTTCTTGTTTCTCATTCAGTTATTTTTTATGTTACGGTCACATAAGAAATTGTGGTTTGTTAATTATAGCAACATATAATTGTCCATCAATCAATAATTAAGTGATATTTTCAATGGAACAGAATGCTTTTATGGCTTTAGATCCTAATGGCACAACATCACTAAAAGTAGACATTAGAAAAGTATGGGCACTCCTGCTTGAACTTAATTTGGGGATGATGTTTAGTGCAATGGTTTAATATAAGATAATGTCATATCACCTCTAACCAACATAAATATTCCCTAAATGTGTCCCTTTGCAGTTTTTACAGTTTTCTTTCTTATCAGCAATTTCAAACCTATTACAGAAAAAGGTTTAAGCCAAGCTCAGTTTTGACTAATAACTAAATTTGCACGTCTTCATCCTGGAAAACAGGGAGATGCAAATTAGGAGAGGTGTTCCACTGGCTATAAATCTGTTTTATGGAAAATAATGTGAAGGTATCCTGCACGCATTTCATGCACAATTCTTACTTGTCTTGATTCTGAAGGAATTGCTCTTTCTCCAAACACTCATACACCCAACCAGGAGCAAAAAGGGCAGCGGAGAGGCCATACTGTCGAATCATCTCCAGTGACTAATGGAAAAAACACAATGACAAGTCTGGAGTCAGAGGATTTGACAGGAACATGAACAGAAGAAATTACACAAAGCCCTTTATGTAAGAGAGGCAACACTTTTAAGAATAATGTGTCACATTTAAAGGGGTTGTTCCCCATTAAATTAACTTTTAGGGGCAAATTTACTAAAGGGCGAAGTGATTAATGCGTGGGTGAAAATTTGCCAACGTTATATCATTTCAGTACTTCGCCGATTTACTAACGGTTGCTGGCCTAACTTCGCTAGCGAAGGACTCTAGCGGTACTACGCCTGGCGAATTTGTGCTCTGGCGAATAGATGTAACTACACAAATTCACTAAGATTCAGATTTTACTGAACGTTACCTCTTGCGCCAGACTTGCCCTCGCCACCTCAGACCAGGCGAAGTGCAATAGAGTAGATAGGAATTCCTCAAAAAATTGTTGAAAATAGTCCCAAAAAATGCTAGCGTCTTTTCCTTTTTCAGGGTGAGAGGCTGAAAAATAGCGTAATTTTTTTTGGGGGTAACCGGCTTCCCCCCTACATTTTTTAACATATAGCACATAAACTATACACTGGGCTCATGTGTAGTGCAATATAACAACTTTATTTTATTTTATTAAGGTTTCCTGGCCTTGTGTAGTGTAATGTCTTTGCTGCAACATATACGTCCATTCAACTTTAACTTCCTGCCGTATACAAATTAGGCTACGCTAGCGAAACTTCGCTTCGCTTGGCACAGTAACGCTAGTGCAACTTCGCCAGCATTTGGCGCCATGGACGCAACTTCGGATTTTATTGAATTAGTGTTGTCCTGGCAAAGTGTTGCGATGTGAGCGAAGCCGTCGCTGGCGAATTCGGAGGTTAGTGAATTTGCCCCGTAGTATGATGTCGAAAGTGATATTCTGAGACAATTTGTAATTGGATTTCATTTTCTAATATTTGCAGTTTTTAAGTTATTTGTTTTTTTATTCAGCAGCTCTCCAGTTTGCCATTTCAGCAATCTGGTTGCTAGGGTCCATAGTACCGTAGCAACCATGCATTGATTTGAATAAGAGACTGGAACATGAATAGGAGAGGTCTGAATAGTCAGTAACAATAAATTTGTAGCCTTACAAAACATTTATTTTTTAGAATTGTCAGTGACCCCCATTTGAAAGCTGTAAAGTCAAACCAGTCCTTTAAGACCAACACTTCAAAGGCTGATATGTAAATAGGCCACAAACTCATGCTGGAGTGTAATATTTTCATTAGCTTTTGAAGTTAGTGTAGAGGAACCATTACATGGGACAACCTACCTTAACTGTATCAAACTTTCCTCCTACCACCTCCCCTCGGGCAAATATATCCACTCCGACGTATATGTCTGTCCTTCGAGGTTCCTCTGTCATGCGTTGCAAATGCTCCTCCGTCCAGTTGTAGTTTGTGAATATTCCATCGCAGACATCAAAAAAGTTTCTGTGGAGTTGGGACATGCATACAGTAAAACAATAGAATTCAACTTTATTGAAAAGAAGAGGGTAAAGAATTTAGGGCTTGATTACTTGTTTGTCTTCAGGTTAAATTATAGATTGCCTTGCATAAGTATTCTTTACACACTGAAATTCAAATATACATAACTTTGAAATTGCAAAATATTGTTTTATTAACGGAACAGTAACACCAAAACCTAAAATAATTACAGTATAATGTACTGTTGTGCTGCACTGTTAAAACTGGTGTGGTTGCTTCAGAAACACTACTATAGTTTATATAAACAAGCTGCTGTGTAGCCATGGGGGCAGCCATTCAAAGCTGAAAAAGCACAGGATACACAGTAGATAACAGATAAGCTCTGTAGTATACAATGGCATTCAGTTCCTTTAGAGTTACCACGCATCTCTTGTTCACTTATTTAATAATGCCCTCCTCACTTGGTCAACCGTCTCAAGGCATAGCAGAGGTTGTGGCATTGCCTTTTCATTTTTAAATAATTGATTTAATGGTGCTTCCGGGGATGTTTACGTTTTTTTTTAAAAAATAAATAAACCAGCACTAAAGGTGAGCATTCACGGGCTGATATAAGTTGCTGACAGACAATATCGGCAGCTTATTGGCCCATGTTGGGTGCCCTCTGATGGGCTTCCCCGATCATTATCTGGCTGAAATTTGGCTAAATATTAATTGGTCAGGATTAAAAATCCCATCAGAGAGAGGACGACATTTGGCTCATTGATGCAGTCCTCGCCCTGACCTCCTTTATTTCTGTCATCGAGATCTGTCTGTTGGGTCCTAGGGCCCATGACCAGATCAGTCCGATATAGCCCATCTCAAGGTAGGCATATCAAGGAGAGTTCCGCTCATATGGCCAGCTTTTTGGAAACAATGTACATGCTTTCCACATTGTACACAGCATTGTCTAAAATATCCATGTCAGGGAAAAAATCTATCAAAAGATAAATGTCCCAAGGCTTATTTTCAGTAAAAATAAATTATTTATTAGTATTCACAATAAAAAGTTTGATACATACTGACCCCACATGGCCCACCTTACGCGTTTCGAACCCTCTGGTAGTCATCTCCGGAGGGTACGAAATGCGTAAGGTGGGCCATGTGGGGTCAGTATGTATCAAACTTTTTAATGTGAATACTAATAAATAATTTATTTTTACTGAAAATAAGCTTTGGGACATTTATCTTTTGATATAATTTCTGTGTGTTGACTGCCTTTGGAACCGGGGCATGTCCCTCTGGCTATGATTAAAGATATACGGAAATCAGATGCATGGACTACAGTTTTCAAATTGTTTACAATTATATACAATTTACAATTAGAAACTTCCAGATGCCCTCTAGTATAGAGCTTAATTAAAGGGGTGGTTCACCTTTTAGGTAATTTTAAGTATGTTATAGAATGGCCAATTCTAAGCAACTTTGATTTCAATTGGTTTCCATTATATATTTTTTTTTTATAGTTTTATAGTTATTTGCCCTTTTCTTCGGACTCTTTGCAGCTTTCAAATGTGCGTCGCTGACCCCCTTCAAATGTTCTGTAAGGCTACAATGTTTTGTTATTGCTAATTTTTATTACTGGTCTTTCTATTCAGGCCCTCTCCTATTCATATTTCATTCTCTTGTTTAAATCAATGCATGGTTACTAGGGTAATTTGGATCCTAACAACCAGATTGCTTTAAATGCAAAATGAAGAGCTGCTAAATAAAAAGCTAACTAACTTAAAAACCTTAAATAATAAAAAATTAAAACAAATTGCAAATTGTCTCAGACTATTACTCTCTACGTCATACTAAAAAAGTTATCTCAAAGGTGAACAACATAAAATCCCAATTTAATCCATTTTAAAAGTCAAGGGATTTTCTGGCGTTAGAGGAAAGCCAAACTAATTCAAAGTGGATTTACTAAACATTAAATGTATGCAACCTTGTCCCGGGCCAAAACCAGTTTCTGGCTAACCCATAGTAAAGCACCATAACATTAACCACTCCCTTTCTTACCTAGGCCCACACGGTGATGATAGGGGGAAGGGATAGTGATGACAAGTCACATATGAAGTAGTGACATTTAGGGGCATATTTATTATGCTGTGTAAAAAAAACTGCAGGACAATATGCCAGGCTTTGCCGAGTAAAAAAAAAACCAGCATAAAATTTGTATGCTTTTCTTCTTCAGAGTGACCCTCCAGAAGCAATGTAAGATAATGGAGGCAAATCTGTCGTAAAATTACACATACCTTGATGAATTCACCATTTATTTTACAAAGCTTTTTACACCTTTGTGGCTAATTTTACACAGCATAATAAATATGCCCCTCAGTATCAGCATGCCTTGGCACCATGTCAGAAATCAGACTTGGTAAGTTTAACTAGTGGTCCGGATCTATAGACAGGAACTATAGACAGAAACTTGTCATAAAATCC
The DNA here is from genome assembly GCF_017654675.1 of Xenopus laevis. Lineage (NCBI taxonomy): Eukaryota > Metazoa > Chordata > Amphibia > Anura > Pipidae > Xenopus > Xenopus laevis. Next base: position 33,885,901 of record NC_054387.1, read on the forward strand.
CTGGGCCAATTAAAGGGGCTGTTCACCTTTAAGTTAACTCTATTTTTTATAATAGCTAATTCTAAGCAACGTTTCAATTGGCCTTCATTTTTTTCTTGTTTTTGAATTATTTGCCTCTTCTTCTGACTCTTTCCAGCTGTCAAATGGGAATCACTGACCCCCATCTAAAAACAAATGCTCTGTAAGGCTACAAATGTATTGTTATTTCATCTTTCTATTCAGGCCTCTCCTATTCAGATTCCAGTCTCTTATTCAAATCAATGCATGATCGCTAGCAACCAGATTGCTGAAATAACTAGAGAGCTGCTGAATAAATAACTGAATAAATAAATAGAAAATTGCTAAATATCTACTACATCATACTAAAAGTTAATTAAAAGGTGAACAGCCCCCATTTATAAAAAAAAACTTCCCTCCCAGGGGCAAAGTTTACATAACCAGGACTTCCTGAACCAGTAGGGGAATTTTACCTTATGGGTCCCCCCATTTATAGAAAATAGTCTATATATGATCTCAAATTATTATCTATCTGATTTCTGGTGTGTTCCTTGTTCAGCAGGCCATTGATCCTTGGGGTGCATTACAAGACTCGTTTTAATTTCAATTGACTTCTTGGAAAAATTATAAAGTGTGTAAAAAAAATCTATTTAAGCACAAATGTTGCCAAACAATTGATGTTTTTCCTTTTTAGCCTGGCTATTACAAAAATATAGGTTAGAAGTATCCACTACACTTGCTGCTTAACCTTGTTAATGTTCACAACTCCGTTCAGCCCTGAATAACAAAACCATACTTACTCTTCTGGAGCAGCCTTTTAAACGGTTCCAAAAAGTTTTACTCCCTACCTCTGGTGAGGATTATTTAAATTATGTACAGCTCTTTGGCATACACACACCTGTTTTTGTCATTGAGTTCATTTTGCCACTTCAGCTCGCCCTCATGGATTATGCTATCATACCACAAGACCATTCCCCCAGGGATACGCTTGTGTAGTTGCTCTTTCAGGTAAGTCAGGAACAGCAACATGTTGGACACTGCAACAGGCTGGGGAAATATCTCAAATAGTTAACATATAAATACCTTTTAAATAACCTGTAACTAAAGTGGGAACAGACAAGGAGTAAGGACATGCAGAATGAATGGTGAGAATTAGTGATGGGCGAATTTGCGAGGTTTCACTTTGCCGAAAAATTTGCGAATTTCGCGAAACGCCGGAAAATTCACGAAACAGTGAATTTCCGTGGCCGTTTTGCAAATTTATTTGCCCATCACTAGTGAGAATATTTATGATCTCTGAAAATGGAGTTGGATAGACTGCTACTCACGCTCAGAACATTTTCAATGTTAATTAACCATCCATCAAACTTATAGTACTCTGCCAGTCGAACCATCTGATCTGCAACTGCATGATATGTAGATTCTTCGCCAGCCAGAAAAGACTCGCACATCTTTGCTCCATTATCCCATTCTGTGATAAAGGTGCCTGAGGTGTAAAGAAGAGCATACGCATTAGAAATGTACAATAAACTGACTACTTCCCATATGAAAACGTTATTTGGTGTTAGTGGATGAATAGCATGTGTTTATGAAAAAATGTTTTTTTATTCCCACAAATATTTGATGAAATTCATTTCCTTTCATAACCCTTTCTTTTTATAAGATTTTATAAAATGTTGGTTTATGGTGGGGTACCTTCATCTCATGTCTGCTTCAGTAAGTCACACATTCTCTATCAAAAATACATAAAAAGGAATACAGAAGGGAAAACTTCTTTTAAGGGCAATGGCACATGGAACGTTTGGTCACCAACGATAAATCTTGGCTACTGAGGGTAACAAAACCCCTTGGTTTCCTGCCCACCAGCTAATATGCAAGCTGCCAGTGGCATAACATAGGCTGTTACTGCTTATGAAGTTACATTAGCATAGAGATTTATCATATACAAGATTTATTTGAACGAAACCAGACCCTTAAGGTGGCCATACATGTAGAGATCTGATCATTTGGCAACCTTTTTTTTTGCCAAACAAGTGGATCTTTCCCCGATATGCTCACTTTGAGGTTGATCCAATGGTGGGCCCTGGGGTCCAACGGTTGGATCACAACATTAAGCGTATGGGCAGGCAGATTGAGGACCACATCAACGTGGTCATCAATGTGGTCCTCGATCTGACGGGATGTATGGGTCAGAGGGCCCCATACAAGGCCCAATAAGTTGCTGCCAATCTGTCAGCAGCTTATATCTGCTCTTGTATGGGAACCTTTATTCAACAAGCAACAATTTTGTTCACAGATGATTTCTCAAATTTTAATGGAGATTTTGAATTAATATTAGATTACTTGGAGTTTCAAGAGAAACTGCTAGGTCATGAGGCTTGTTGTGCCACAGAGCAGCAGTGGAGTTAGGGATAGATGTACAGAAGCTTTGCAGGAATGTGCTGCAACTTCACATTATAAAGGGAAGAAAGAGTTAAACTTGGAAAGTGTATTGTCTGACATAAGTGTCATCTGGGTGCAATGTATGAATGAAGCATAGAAAGGATAGCTAATATGAAGTTGGTTGGAGAATTACTATAGGCATTGTATGTTGCATGGCTTCCTTGCATTCCTTACATTCCTTAGAATGGTTCTAAATGTATTTTGGAGTACAAATGCTTACCAAGGACGCACACCCCATGTTTGTGAGCTGCGTTGGTCCAACAGACAGGCGGAAGAGTAAACATATGATGACTGAAGTACACAAAGATATCAATGTGCTGCCAGTGATAGAATACATATGGCTGCTGTGCACCTGAACCTTGAATAAATCTGTGGAACAATGGAGACATGGCTAAGAGACAGGCAGATCTTAATATGTTAATGCATTATTAGTAATGCTATGAATGCACTATATCTTATGTTCAAAAGCATCCTCAAACACAGAGCAAATGTTTAACTTTGTTATTATTGGTTATGATTAATGTAGAGTACATTGAGTGGACATTTCCAGTACTATAAAAATATAATCCTTTCCTTCCTCATGAGCCAGAGGAGGTTTTTGTTCTTCTATAAAGTGGTTGCCAGAGGTTTTTCACAATAAACTAATGAGCAGGTAATACAACATGTGTCTGTACATGCTAGGATGCACATTTAAGGACTTATTTTAAAGGGAACAGTTGAAAAGTGCTAAAATCATATTTTCCTTTGGAGTTTACTCCCAATACAAAGTACTACTTCTTTTTTTACGTGTGAACTCCTGCACTCGAATGGGCAGCATAAAAGAGAGGTGGGTAATAGGCAGCACAGGTGGATCCCTGGTTTGTATATTCTTTATAAGAGCAAGTTGCATATGGATATGGCTCCTTTGTGCATGTCAGTGCTGAGCTCTAGCCTTATGCCACAAGGTGCATAATGTATATTACACTGCACAAGGACTAGACCTGTGTGCTTTGTGTATGGGGCTCTAAGTAAGTCTAGTCCTCATTTCTTACCACAACCCATCCTTGAAAACAACCACTTATTGCTAGAATCTGTCCCAGCCTACCAACCCTACAAACACAAAATGGCATATAACAGAACAACCTCTTTTTTTACCTGTCATCAAGGTAACCTCCCATCATATCATGACAAACAAGGGTTTTAGGCCTCTGGCTTTCAATTGGTGGATGTCGCTTGGCAACAGGAACAACAGCAACATTAAATGCATCCTGATTGGTTGGTTTCCAGGAAAAGAGCTCCTCCAGGTTAGAGAGAAAGAAGCTTATTGGCTCTGACGTATTTCTGTCATGGTGTCTTGCTAAAATGGATTGAGCCATTAAAGGAACAATGTAAAATGTTAAAACCAATTTACCTTACTTTGCCCATGCAGTATAACTGATCATGTCATCACATAATCAACTTCTAGTTTATTATGCAAAAGAATAATGTCAAATGCGACTCCTGGCTTCTATATATTTTTTATAATGTACTACTCCTTTGGGTAGGTTTACTCTGCGTCAGCCTTCTTTTATCTCCTTATTCTACTTTTGCAGAACACCACTGGTGTTCATAAAGAAACGGGACATTTGTTATGCAGTCTATTTAAAGTACTTTATGTATTGTTAGCAAGAGAACAACTCATTTCAAAATAACAGAGGTGTATGCTCAGTGCACACTACTGTATGGGTACATTCTATCTGAAAGGTAGAAAAGGGAGAAGCAGATTGTTACATACAAAATACATTCATCTGCTGCTCTTTACGAGTACACTGACAGATATGGCATCACCACAAAAACATAAATAAATAAATAAAGTTTGCATTTTTGCACCAAAATCCTGCATACAAGAGAAACCTAGGTCTATCATGCAGTTTTAAGAATCCCTGTCGTAACTACTCACCGGCGGGACCTGGTACAGGATGGGCACATGGGCCCCCTTATGAATCGCATGTGGTGTAAAACCTCTCCCTGCCCAGCCACCCACGATAACCATTATACTGGCTCCGGTGGGCCCCAAGGGGATGTGGACCCAGGTGCCATAGCTCCCTTTGCACCCCTGGTAGTTACACCACTGGTAAGTAGAAACAAAAGGAACTGCACCTGTTTTCCACCTGCGTAGAAAGTTCAGGTGGAAAAAAACGGTCATCAGCCCTGTGTGTCACAAATATATTGGTACTGTTACTTTTAATCACTCATCTGTCTATGCAGGTCCTTTCCTACTAATATTCCAGTCTCTTATTCGAATCAGTGCGTGGTTACTAGGGTAATTTGGACCCTAGCAATCAGATTACTGAAACTGCAAATAATAGAACATTAAAACCAATTGCAAATTGTATCAGAATTAGGGATGCACCGAATCCACCTTTTTGATTCGGCTGAACCCCCGATTCCTTCATGAAAGATTCAGCCGAATACCGAACCGAATCCTAATTTGCATATGCAAATTAGGGGTGGAAAGCATAAAACTTTTTTTACTTCCTTGTTTTCTGACAAAAAGTCACTCAACTTCCCTCCCTGTCCCTAATTTGCATATGCAAATTAGGATTCGGATTTGGTTCGGCTGGGCAGAAGGATTCGGCCGAATCCGAATCCTGCTGAAAAAGGCCAAATCCCGAACCAAATCCTGGATTCGGTGCATCAATAATCAGAATATCACTCTCTACATCATACTAAAAGTTAAAGCAAAGGTGAACAACCCCTTTAAGCCTTGAATAGAAGCAGTACTAGTTTGGTCACCTTTAAGTTAACTTTTAGTATGTGATAGCATGCCTAACCCTAAGCAACTTTTCCACTGGCTTTCATTTTTTCTACTAGTCACAAAATTACAACTGCCTTCATCCTTGACGTAGCTGTAGGTTCACTCAGTAATTATAGAGGAAGCAGACGCTGTGGCCGTGGGAAGCCTGAGTTTGATCCCTCTATTAAGGGACCTGGTAGGGGGAGCCCAGAAGAGTTATACTATTGGGTGAAACACTTCAACCTTGACAATGCAGTAGTTCCATGACAGCTAAAGTGTCACCTACTCACATGGATGAACATGACATTATCCAATACCACATATGGGTTAGTGGCCCTCCAGCTTCTACTGATCAATAAAACTCATGTACCTTTGGCAGGAGGCAGTGTTTTTTTATGATTAACAGGAAATATATGAAGCTTCCAAAATATTTATATCCAAAATGATATGTATAATCGTTAATTAACATTTTCATTAAAAAGTTCATTTTATATCTGTTGTGTGTCATTTCTCACCTGAGAGGGGAACAATGTCATCTCTAATCACTTCCTTGTAAACCTTCATATTTGCCAACGGTGTTGAGCTGGGAGAAGAGACATAAGTTAGTTAGACCAGCGAAGCAGAACTGAGTTATCACCAAGTACAAAAAAATATTGAAGGACAACCAGTGCAATTTTAAACAATACAATAGCGTCAATTGAAAAAAAAAGGCTTCTTGTAAGCATGAATGCCATCAATACATTTTTCTCTACTGGATATTGCTGGATGCTTTGTTTAGATATTTTCTTTAGGAAAATTGAAGTAGATCTGTGTGAAGGTCAAGAAAACCTCAGGCTATAGTTTGATATGTTAACTGTCTCATACCACCAGCTACATCTGTGATCATGCTTGCTAAGGGCAATGACACATGGGTTGTACTGCCATCCATCTTTTTGATTGTAAGCTTGTTTCTGCAGAGACTGTAAGCTCTTCTTCACCTCAGTTAATGGTTGCTATGTATGTAATTATGTATGCTCATTGTATAGAACCATATAATTGTACAGGGCTGAAAAATATGTTGGTAACTGTAAAAATACATGTTTATTATAAGTGTAGGCGACATAATGTCCAAAATGCTGTGCAATGTAAATCACAAGGCATTTTTGCTCTATTATGTGATAAGCTCCCTGCAGCAATTTACATTGTTGGCAATGGCATGACATTTCAGTCATTTTTTTTCACCAGCCCAGAAAAGGGAGCAGCAGATTGTTACATACAAAATACATGGTCAGTTATTCTTACCTATTCATCTGCTGCTTCTTACGACTGCACCGACAGACATGGTGTCACCACAAAAACATAAAAGTTTGCATTTTTACAACAAAATCCTGCATACAAGCGAAAACCAGCACCAGCAGGGCATTCCTGCTATTGCTGAATTAATACACGAGTTTGCGTTCGGATCCTCTCTTCACAGTGAATAAGCAAATAAGGATCCTGATGGGAGTGGTGATGGGAGTGTGTCTGTTTTTCAACCCCATTTACTGTGCAATTACTGTAAGATAATGGATGATTCCAATGTTATTAATCGGGGAAAAAAGATAAATATATAGGAAGTGCAATATTTTTTTCCAGAAAAGTTGGCAACTCTATGTATAAGTTAAAAGTGCAGGCACACAGCTATGAGTGAATTTGCATGTGTTGCTCTGGTTACTGCTGCCTGTCTCTTATCCTTGTACTTACAGTTCCGGTTTCACACTTTGCAGCTGCACTTCCTCTCCCCGGCCCTCCCCCTTCTGTTGTTTTAGTTCTGCAGGGCTCACCCTCTGCTATTTCCTTGCCTCTCCTTCCATTCGGTTCCTGTGTCCTGTTATAAACCCCACCAGATCCGTGCCTGCTTTTTGCAGAGCTCCTTGATTTTGAGTGATGTCTAGCTCTTGTGTGTGCTCAGCTTTAAGGCCAACCCACTCCTAGTTCACTGATTAACTGTTTCTAAACCAGCCTGTATCCTGGTTTCATCTGAGGATTCGCTACCCTGCTTGGAATTTGCTTTCATCTCCTGGCATGATAATAGACTGCATATAGATTATATTAGACAGCTTTTAGTGCCACCCAACAGTGAGCAAAATGGCCATGTCTGCCTGTCACCACTTATAATGATATTGAATGAAAAGTGCATTGTCTGATGAACATAGAAAGATAACAACCAGACCTCCATGTAAAAATGTCAAACGAATAGGGTTGCCACCTTTTATTGAAAAAAAAATACCAATTTTATTCCATTTCTAACCCATTAATAATATTGGCACCAGACAATCATTTTTACCAAACAGGTGGCAAGTTTCTACTCATGTGCCATTGGCTGATAAAAGACCCATATTAATCCCTTTTAATATATTGGTCTTGGTGGGTTTGTTTTGACAGCAGTCCCATTTCAGGCGTGTCACTCACATTGATTTTTCAGAGTCAACCTTTTTTGACAACTGAAAAGTATTGAAACACACATTTTCAGTTTTAGCCGAATGGCATGCAGGGCTGATGATCAAAGAAAAACCAAAGAACGATCATCTACTACTTACAAGGGCACTGAATGCCATGGTGTCACATGAAAATATGTATTTTTGAGTCGAAATCGACCTTGTTTGTCTCTAAATTTATGTAGGGGACAAGAGGAATCCTTCCCCTGTTTTTCTGCCTGTGACATAATCCAGCCCAGTTACAGGCTGGAGAGCGATCCGATTGGCTGGGCACCCCAGCGCATCCTTGGGAGAGAGGGTGTGCCTGACTTTGGAGCCAAATGTACAGGGTCTCCCAGAAAGCTGAACAGAGCCAGCACGAGTTGCTGTAAGACTGTCAAGTACAGAAAAGCTGTTACTGGCATGGATACATTTAAGTTTATATTTGTTTCATTTGCAAACTGTGTGTGTTTTATTATGCCTAGTTGAATCCCCCTGAGGTGTGTTCCTCAGTGTTCCCTAGGTGGAGGCACTGTGCTGTAATTCCCAGTTCCCTGTACTTTTCATACACAAAAGGGACTCAGGGCCCCTGGATTGCCACGGGTAAGTTATTTAAGGAGACAGTAACCAAATTAGGGTTATACTTAGAAACAGGAAAAGCAGTCAGGGGGTGTCATCAAGACAGGGGCAATACAGGCGTATCAGGTTATGTGCTTTTATAAACAATAGCAGAATGGGGCTATATTATCCTATAAATACATTTACATTTTTCAGGGGACCAGAAAACAAAATAGTCTAAAATCTGGGGAAAATGTAAAATCAGGGAGAGGCATTATATATTGGTGGGACCATCTGCTCACATCCACTCCCTGATGTACAGGCATGGTGTGGGCTTGTGCGCAGATACAGGAAGCGAATTCTAATGCAAAAGTTAATACTTTTGCGTTTCCACACCAAATCAGTTCCCCTATTTCGCCACACAAGTTGACGCCATTCCTGTCAGTGAAAATAGGTCAAGGAATGGATTAGGGTAGATTGACTGTTTGTCCACATTGACTGTCTGTGCACTTACATACAGGCAGAGGAACAGCCGTGTCTGACATTTGATTTATTTTTTTGGGTACAGCTGAGGATGGGCTGGAACTAGAGGTAGGCCTGGGGTGCAATGATGGGGGACGGCGATGGACAGGCAGCTTTTGAAGAGTTGTCTGCCTACCCTTAGTCCGGGCTCTCTTGCTCACTGCCACTCCCCATGTTGGTCACCGTATGCTCCCCCCTCCGCACGTGTACTTGCACATGGGGGGCGAGGTGCTGCTTTGCCTAGAGTGCCCTGTCAGCTTGACCTGCCTCTGCAGTTAAGTTCAAATTGATCTCTCTCTCCCCATTACATGCAGAGAACCAGCCACATCTGGGATTATTCCATATTGTTTTGGGGCTGATTATGGGTGCACAGTGAGAACTGAGAAGTAGGGAACAGATTGTTACTGTTCTATAATGGCCTTTGAACTACTTAAATAAGTATACGGAGGCTTCAATTTCCTTTCGCTTTTATCTTTAGTGGTTTCTGAGATATAAGCTATTTCAGAAGCCAGAGACCCTGTCTATATACTTCCTGTATAGTCATTTAACCCTAGGGCTGCTGACTATCTGACTTTCAGAAAGAGATGTGGAAGCAAAAGTCTGGTATTAGCAGTCTAAGTGGAGATTCAGGGAGATTTAGTCGCCCGGCGACAAATCGCCTCCTCTTCGGGCGACCAATCTCCCCGAACTGCCTTCCCGCCAGCTAGAATTTAAATCACTGGCAGGTAGGCACTCAGAGCACTTTCTTTTCCGACCAAAGTTTCCTCATGAGGCGAACTGAGAATTTCGCCATAGGCGGCAGCGCCCCACTGGTTACCAGGGGCGGCAAAAATACTGATCCTGGTACTTTAAGAGCCGAATTTCTGGTTTTCAAACCAGAAATTTGTCTTTTCTAATGCAGAGAGCGCAATTATGCTCTCTGCACTAGCGTCCTGGCCCTCTCTGCCTCCGGTGCAAAAAGGTGAGCACACGGAGGAGGGGGCGGCAGCAACTGCAAGCTGCCTCAGGCGGAAGAGGGGCCAGGATCACTCCTGGTGAGGCAACTTCAGGCGACTTCGGAAAACAAAGCAATCCAAATGCCATCCTGTCGGCGATTTAGATTCTAGCCATCGGGAAGGCAGTTTCTGCCCTTAAACTATCAAATTGATATTTTATGCAAATTAAAAAACAGTACTAAGAGAAGCACTTTGAGTACATTAACATCTGTTTATTGTATAGGATTTAGATCCCCTTTAATTGGATTTACTAAATGAAAGCAGTGTTTATGGAAGACTTGTTTTGGCTTTTAATTCTAATTTAATTAAATTTCCCACAGAAATAGGCAGATGATGGAAATAAATATGATGCAATCTGGGATACCCATATGTCAAAAAGCGAAATAACCGTTTGTTTATTTCTAGATTAAAAAAAAAAATACCAGTATAATTGTTAAAATAGAGAGAAGAACCAGAATAATACTCAATAACGCACAAGCAGTACTATGGACTGTATGATGGGCTGGGCTGTGCAAATGTATTATAACTGGCAGGGTAACGTACAAGTGTTATTTTGTGATCCTTTTAAGTAAGCTGTATTCTTGCTTATTCTAAAATCCTTATAAAGCACTTGCTGGTTTCAATATAAATAAATGATGAGGCTGAACACACTGACCTCTCTGCATCACGCTGCCCGTCCTCCTCTAGCTCTTCTGCCGCTCTCCTCTTCCCGTTATTTCGTTTTCGCTGAATGCTTCCTCTTCTCCACCAAGCGCTTTCTCCTCTTCTAGCAGAGTGAGCGTGGGCTGAGAGGGGGGAAAAGGAGGGGAAGGGACAGCGTGGGAGGGAAAGGTAGAAAGCAGTGAATATAAAATTGGATGGAGGGAAACATAAAAAAAAAAAAAAACAATTATAGAAGAGGAATAGTGTAAGCACAGAACATTTAACCATGAGGAAACATCATTTTATTCTGTAAATTTCATAAATGTAATAGTTTTAATTCTGTATTTGCTTTGCTGATAGACAAAGCCTGACTGACACTAGTACCGTAATAATAATAATAATAACAACAAGCTCTGCCTTCCCTCACATCTATAACCATCTGGCACCTGCAGTCGACACTGAATGTCATGTGACTTCACTGAAGTCACATGGTACTAAATGCCAGCCTGGCTTCTCTCATCTTCCTCAAATGCTTTTATCTGAATGCTTCTTACAGACAATTACTGTGCATGCCCACGCAAACTAAAAATTCAGGGCAATTGCTTACAATATCGGGAGACTGGGGGAGGTAGACCTAATTCGGGTAATTCCCAGGATAATCGGGGGGAGTTGACAGCTCTGTGTAATGCCACTGCCAACTTTGTGTGGCAGTCGGAAACCAAGGGCCGGAACTAGGGCTAAGGCAGAAGAGGCACCTGCCTAGGGAGCAAAGATGTGGGCGCGCTGGGCGGACTGAGAATTAAAATAGGCCCTGGCATTTCAGGTATACAGAGGCCCAATCAGCCCAGACAGAGGCCCAAACAGCCCCCATCAGCCCACTAAACACTGAATTTCTATGGCACCTTATAGCAGCCCCTCTGGCATTTGCCAGAACCCACAGATTGCCAGTCCGGGCCTGGTGCTGGGCAGGTACCTGTTCAAAAGTCTTCTGCCTACCCCTATTCCGATTGGTTCGCTCCCCTGCTGCTCTCGCCTCTCTCCTCCCCTCAATCACTCCCCCCTACCTCCCCTGCCCCTTCGTTACTTCCCCTCCCCAACATCTCATGGTACCCTTGCAACTAGATTGTTGAAATTGCAGTTGGAGAGCTGCTGAATAAAAAGCTAAATAAATCAAACCCTACTAATAAAAAAAAATGAAAACCAGTTGCAAAGTCTCTCGGAAGATCACTCTCTACAGCATACTAAAAGTTAATTTAAAGGTGAACAATCCCTTTAAATATCACATATGGCATGGGTATCCCAGTAGTTATTTTGTAAGGATATATTCATAACTAGACAAGGACCCTGCTTCGTATATACTGCACCAATGTGCTATACTAAATAACTCTGGAATTATTACTTGTAAATATAAAAATTAAAAATGGGGGTCCTACTGTAGATATACCCTTATGTAAAATGATTGTTATAAGCTCAAGTGGACTGGGCTGTATTATACTTCTTATAACAGCTGCTGGAGAGAAGATTTGGATGTGGATTAATAATTATGCTCACATGAGCAGATATATCCTTGAATCCTTTAACAGTGGAGCAATCTAAACTGATAATAATCCTTGGATTGATGAAAACTACGTAAGTGCACTTTGATTTAGTCCAGTTTATTAAGGCTGCTGTAGTATGAACCCAATTGTATTTTTCCATTAACTAACACTGTGCTGTATTTCAGCCAGCATTCATTGCAATGCTTTGGTTTGAGGGGCCCCTCTCACAGGTTTTGCCTGCATATTTTTAAAGGGATTGTTCACCGTTGAATTTACTTTTCATATGATGTAGAGAGTGATGCTCAGAGACAACGTGCAATTGATTTTCATTTTTTATTATTTGTGCTTTTTATTTAGCTTTATATTCAGCAGGTCTCCAGTTTGCAATTTCTGCAGTCTGGTTGCTAGTCCAAATTACCCCAGCAACCATGCACTGATTTGAACAAGAGACTAGTATATGAATATCGGAGGGACCGAATAGAAAGAGGAGTAATGAAGAGTAGCAATAAAAAATAAATAATGAAGTCCAGTTGGAAAGTTGCTTAGATTTGGCCATTCTATAACATACTAAAAGTTAAGAACCACTCCTATTAACTATTTGGTGCTGGTAATAACTGATATTAGTTTTATCACTAAATAATTCCCATATTCATTGAAGGTGTGACCCATTGCTACAAATGGTTTGTCGTTGTTGCACGTTGTGTATTATGTGCATCGATGCCCATGACGAAGCTCAGATTGACAAAATGTTGTGTTGGTTTTTTGGGAAACGTGCATTAGAGCAATGGTTTGTGGTTGATTAGAACATATAATAGGTAATTTAGTAATACACCTGTTTGATATGCAGGCATGAAAAGGATCACATTGTCCACAGATGGTTTTAATTCTCATTATAATTCCATAGTAAAGTGGTATTATATGTCATGTGTGATGTAGCCATAAAACCTCAGGCCTTATTTTGGTTGGCAATCAGCAACCCAACACCACCAAACCCCCCCCCCCAGGATTCAAAGGGCTTTTCTGTTGGACAAGTCATTCTTCTTGCGCTAATAGATTGACGGGGGAATGGGCAGTGGCAATAGAGGACTGCAGAGTGGTTGCACAATAGCAGGTATGAGCAACGAGGTGTGATCTTTTTGTGCACTGCTTGAATATTGAATTCTTTTCTTAAGAATGCAAGACCTCACAATAAATACCGGATTTCTATTCAGAGCAACCTGCTCTTCCTGATTGTAACGTTTTTTCAACAAACACCCGATTAAACAAGCTCTGTATCTTCTATGTTCTTTTGTCTCCTGCTTCTCAAAGTTCTATATCTGATGCAGGGAGAGGTTGTAGGCTTTTGTCTACCTATAATGCCAGACTCTCTTCACTTGGGAACATAGTCAAGCTTATAATGGCGCTCACATGCAAAAAAACAAAAACAAGTTCATTAAGGAAATTGGCATTAAATAAAGTATATTGTGTTAGTATAGTATGTAGTCATTGCATGCTCTTACACAGGCATATACTCTTGCATTCTCCTGTAGTGGTGCTTTCCACCGAACAGGAACTAAAAGGATCCATTCATTGGCTTCATGTGCCCATTGCACAGCGCTGAACTGCCGTACACAAGTGAAATGGCCACATGGGGTTCTAAAAATAGCCAATCATATCCTTTCTATGTTTTCTTCCACATGTGTAGCTCGTTCTGTATGAAACCCCCTCAAAACTGACAGTATTAGAAGTTATTAAGTTTCAGTCCTTTAAGTCTTTCCTTGTGGAATAAAAGTAAGCCTGGAGTTGGTCGTTTTCTACTGTTAGTTTTGGGATATGACCTGGCCTTTAAGGGCAGTGACAGTGCTTCTCTGGGCAACTAATTTCTTGCACTCTCAAGTAAAATCTTTCCCATGGACAAGAATGTGAATCGCTGGTGGTAAAACCAATGTGTCACTTCAGTCTCCCAAAATCACTTGAAGTTGCTACAAGAGGAAACTTCAAACGATTTTGAGAGACTGGAGCTACACATGGGTTTTACCACCAGCGATTCACATTACATTTTTGACTATGGGAAAGCTTTTACTGGAGATTATAGGAAAAAATTCGCCCGCAGAAGCAGAGATTTATCACTAGCGATTAATCTCCTGGTGTGTCACTGCCCTTAGGGTTTAACCACACGGGCTGATTCAGGGAAATTTAGTTGCCTGGCGACTCATAGCCTCTTCTGCGGGGCGACAATTTCCCCGAACTGCCTTCCCCCTGCTATAATGACAAAACGCCAGCGCCAATGCACTCGCGGCACTTCGATTTCCGGTCACCTCTTCAGGGGTAAGGCAGAAGAGGCACCTGCCTAGGGAGCAAAGATGTGGGGGCGCAGGGCAGGTACCTGTTCAAAAGTCTATTGCCTACCCCTATTCCGATTGGTTTGCTCCCCTGCTGCTCTCGCCTCTCTCCTGCCCTCCCCTCAATCACTCCCCCCTACCTCCCCTGCCCCTTCATTACTTCCCCCCCTACCATCTCATGGTACCCTTGCAACCAGATTGCTGAAATTGCAATTGGAGAGCTGCTGAATAAAAAGCTAAATAAATCAAACCCTACTAATAAAAAAAGAAAGAAACCCAATTGCAAAGTCTTTCAGAATATCACTCTCTACGGCATACTAAAAGTTAATTTAAAGGATATATTCATAAACAGAATGGTCAGTGGCAATAATGGATTGCAGAGTGGTTGCACAATAGCAGGTATACAGTGGTGTGAAAAACTATTTGCCCCCTTCCTGATTTCTTATTCTTTTGCATGTTTGTCACACAAAATGTTTCTGATCATCAAACACATTTAACTATTAGTCAAAGATAACACAAGTAAACACAAAATGCAGTTTTTAAATGAGGGTTTTTATTATTTAGGGAGAAAAGAAATCCAAACCTGTGTGAAAAAGTAATTGCCCCTGAACCTAATAACTGGTTGGGCCACCCTTAGCAGCAATAACTGCAATCAAGCGTTTGCGATAACTTGCAACGAGTCTTTTACAGAGCTCTGGAGGAATTTTGGCCCACTCATCTTTGCAGAATTGTTGTAATTCAGCTTTATTTGAGGGTTTTCTAGCATGAACCGCCTTTTTAAGGTCATGCCACAACATCTCAATAGGATTCAGGTCAGGACTTTGACTAGGACACTCCAAAGTCTTTATTTTGTTTTTCTTCAGCCATTCAGAGGTGGATTTGCTGGTGTGTTTGGGTCATTGTCCTGCTGCAGCACCCAAGATCGCTTCAGCTTGAGTTGACGAACAGATGGCCGGACATTCTCCTTCAGGATTTTTTGGTAGACAGTAGAATTCATGGTTCCATCTATCACAGCAAGTCTTCCAGGTCCTGAAGCAGCAAAACAACCCCAGACCATCACACTACCACCACCATATTTTACTGTTGGTATGATGTTCTTTTTCTGAAATGCTGTGTTACTTTTACGCCAGATGTAACAGGACGCGCACCTTCCAAAAAGTTCAACTTTTGTCTCGTCGGTCCACAAGGTATTTTCCCAAAAGTCTTGGCAATCATTGAGATGTTTTTTAGCAAAATTGAGACGAGCCTTAATGTTCTTTTTGCTTAAAAGTGGTTTGCGCCTTGGAAATCTGCCATGCAGGCCGTTTTTGCCCAGTCTCTTTCTTATGGTGGAGTCGTGAACACTGACCTTAATTGAGGCAAGTGAGGCCTGCAGTTCTTTAGATGTTGTCCTGGGGTCTTTTGTGGCCTCTCGGATGAGTTGTCTCTGCGCTCTTGGGGTAATTTTGGTCGGCCGGCCACTCCTGGGAAGGTTCACCACTGTTCCATGTTTTTACCATTTGTGGATAATGGCTCTCACTGTGGTTCGCTGGAGTCCCAAAGCTTTAGAAATGGCTTTATAACCTTTGAAATTGAACTCAGGTGTGATAAACCACAGTTAAGTTATTTTTTAACAAGGGGGGCAATCACTTTTTCACACAGGCCCATGTAGATTTGGAGTTTTTTTTCTCCCTTAATAACGTAAACCTTCATTTAAAAACTGCATTTTGTGTTCAATTATGTTATCTTTGACTAATAGTTAACGGTTTTTGATGAGCAGAAACATTTAAGTGTGACAAACATGCAAAAGAATAAGAAATCAGGGAAGGGGGCAAATAGTTTTTCACACCACTGTATAAGCAATGAGGTGTGATCTTTTTGTGCACTGTTTGAATATTGAATTGTTTTCTTAAGAATGCAAGACCTCACAATAAAGTTTGGGGAGTTTGTCACCACGCAGAAGAGGCGATTAGTCGCCAGGCGACTAAATCTCCCCAAATCTGCCCGTGTGCTTGAACCCTTAGATATGTTTTTTTTTTTGACCTGGTTGGTAGCTTTCCTAGGAAGTCTTGAGTATAAGACCAACAGCATTTGACAAGTAAAAAAACTAGACTGCAGTAACAGGAACAACATTTTCTTAAAGAAACTTTTTGAAATCATGACTTTTTTTTACTGAAAAAGAAAATATTTTTAAAAACAAATGACATTTCTGCATGATAATCTGCATGACACAACATGGCACGATAAAACAAAAATGTAAACACGTAATAAAAACATTGTTTAATAAAAGGATATCAGGTACCCTGACACATTGAGGCTTCTTGTGATAATGGAGAACATGACAGTCAGTTAACGGATTCAATCATATCAGAAAAATTAATCACCCCATTCACTATAATGTGAACAAATTCCCATAATACTCCTATTAATTGATATTTGATCATTGATTTTAGTGGAGACCCAAAATGTCTGATTAAATTAATTAAATATTCCCCAGCAGGAGTCCACTGAAACTTGGTAGCAGTCAGATCAGAGAAGAAGGTGCTTAAAAAGAGACTTCAGATGAACTCAATTCCTTCATATTTAACATTTCCTACTTTAGTCTCCGGTAAGAGAATTCTACCATCCAATGTAAACGCAGTTATGTATGTGGCTACTTTGCCGTTATCTTCTTCTGACTTCAGAGCCACGATGATTTGATCATCTGTTCCTGGAATGAATTTGAAGGAGGAGAAGCCGTGCGTGGGATTCAGTGTTCCCACGTGGGACATTTTGATGTCTGAGAAGTCAGGAGTAGCACGAAGAAGAATGTTGGAGCCGCGCTTCTCGTCCTCCTTTTCGCTGTATTGTTCTTGACTGGCACGACGGGGCAAGAAGAACCAGCTCTTCAAAGAGTCGCTCCATGCTGCAGATTCATGTATCAAGTACCCTGCAAAAAATTAAACGCAAACAATAAACCTTTCTGTAGCTATTATAAAAATAGTATTCCTTAACGTTTAATGAGCTCATTGTATACAGTAATCAGTATATTAAATAAATGTATTTTTTGTATAATGCATAGCAAAGTATACTAAATACATATATAGAAGCTTCTTGGTTTAAACTAGAGCATGACACATCATGTGGCTATCCCATCCTCTCTTCTGTGGAACTTTATCCACCTACAAGAAGGTGTGTAGCCACAAAAGACAATATAAAGCCATTTGTGTCATGTTACATACTGGTAGTTAGTTACATAGTTAAATTGGGTTGAAAAAAGTCCATCAAGTTCAACCCCTCCAAATGAAAACCCAGCATCCATACACACACCCCTCCTTACTTTTAATTAAATTCTACATACCCATACCTATACTAACTATAGAGCTTAGTATCACAATAGCCTTTGATATTATGTCTGTCCAAGAAATTATCCAAGTCCCTCTTATAAAGGCATTAACTGAATCAGCCATCACAACATCACCCGGCAGTGCATTCCACAACCTCACTGTCCTGACTGTGAAGAACCCCCTACGTTGCTTCAAATGAAAGTTCTTTTCTTCTAGTCTAAAGGAGAGGCCTCTGGTACGGTGATCCACTTTATGGGTAAAAAGGTCCCCTGCTATTTGTCTATAATGTCCTCTAATGTACTTGTAAAGTGTAATCATGTCCCCTCGCAAGCGCCTTTTTTCCAGAGAAAACAACCCCAACCTTGACAGTCTACCCTCATAATTTAAGTCTTCCATCCCTCTAACCAATTTAGTTGCACTTAGTCTCTGCACTCTCTCCAGCTCATTTATATCCCTCTTAAGGACTGGAGTCCAAAACTGAACTGCATACTCCAGATGAGGCCTTACCAGGGACCTATAAAGAGGCATAATTATGTTTTCATCTCTTGAGTTAATGCCCTTTTTTATGCAAGACAGAACTTTATTTGCTTTAGTAGCCACAGAATGACACTGCCCAGAATTAGACAACTTGTTATCTACAAAAACCCCAACATCCTTCAAGGAAACTCCCAACAAACTGCCATTTAGTGTATAACTTGCATTTATATTATTTTTGCCAAAGTGCATAACCTTGCATTTATCAACATTGAACCTCATTTTCCAGTTTGCTGCCCAGTTTTCCAACTTAGAGAAATCCCTCTGCAAAGTGGCAGCATCCTGCATGGAACCTATAGTTCTGCACAATTTAGTATCATCTGCAAAAATAGAAACAGTACTTTCAATGCCCACCTCCAGGTCATTCATAAACAAGTTGAAAAGCAAGGGACCTAGTACAGAGCCCTGCGGTACTCCACTAACAACACTGGTCCAATTAGAAAATGTTCCATTTACCACCACTCTTTGTAGTCTCTCTTTTAGCCAGTTCTCTATCCAGGTACAAATACTATGTTCCAGGCCAACAGGTGACACCTGGAGGCATATTTATCAAGGGTCGAATTTTGAATTGAAAAAACTTCAAATTCAAAAAGACCAACCGTAATTAAGTTGAAGTTTTTTTTTTCGGTCGAATAGGTCAGTTTTCGATCGATTAGGTCGGTATTCGCCCAAATTTGAATCGTGCGAATCGAGGGAATCGCGAATTCGATCGAATTTGATTCAAAGTTTTTCCCAAAAAAACCTTCGATATTTCAAAGTCCACCAATTGACTCCAAGTTGGTTCTAGGAGGTCCCGCATAGGCTAAAACAGCAATTCATCAGGTTTTAGGTGGCAAACGGTCGAAGTCGAATTTTACAGAAAGTAATAATACATTTCTTTATTTGAATTTTTGAATTTATTTCAAATTCGAATCGAATTTGGACTATTCCCTAGTCGAAGTACACAAAAAATAGCTCGAAATTCAAATTTTTTTCATTCGAAAATTCACCTCGACCGTTGATAAATCTGCCCCTTAAAACAGTTCATGGTTTCACATCAGTCACTGCCTCTGCTTCATACCTTTACAGCTTCCATTTGAAATAAAAATGTTATTAATTGCAACTCAGCAGTGCTTGAAGCAATAACTTCATCATTATGACTTGATAAACAGTCTACTAGTAAGGAATAAAAGGTAGAGCATATATATATATATATATATATATATATATATATATATATGTCCTCAAACCAACACTGTGGATGTTACTATAGCAACAAAATCTTTCAGAGAGTACAGAAAAGAGAGGGCTAAACATACTGAGCTACAGGTGCCAAAAACAAGGGCTTTGGATAGAAATGCGGTGCCGTATGTTTCTGGATTACTGTAACAACAGCGACATAGCAGCCATGTGTCAGTGGACATTCATGCCTCCAAAGATGTGCTCAGTGTCTGTGCATCCAGCATTGTAGAAGCTGATACTTCTAATATTCATTGCTCAACTGTGGTGCCAAGTGCTGACTGCACTGTTATCTATCCAACCATGTACTGAGTTTATGAATGAAACCTTTCCAGTAGTTCCCACTTTCCCAAAGTATAACCTTAAAGGGGCGGTTCACCTTTAAGTTAATTTCTAGTATGTTATAAAATAACCAGTTCTAAGCAACAATTACATTTGTCGTCATTATTTATTTTTTATCGTTTCTGAATTACTTGCCTGCTTTTTACTCTTTTCAGCTTTCAAATGGGGGTCACGGACCCCATCTAAAAAAACCAAATGCTTTGTAAAGCTATATTGCCACTCATATTTCTATTCAGTCCACTCCTATTCATATTTCAGTCTCTTATTCAAATCAATGCATGGTTGCTAGGGTAGTAACTAGACTGCTGAAATAGCAATCTGGGGAGCTGCTGAATAAAAAGCTAAATAACTCAGAAACCACAAATAATAAAAATCAATTGCAAACGGTTTCAGAATATCACCATCTACATCATAATAAAAGTTAACTCAAAGGCGAACAACCCCTTTAAACCTGGACACACAGATTCAATGTCATTGGGAGGCTATTATTTTCCTTGCCAACCACATAGAATCAATGTCACTAGCAGGGAAAATGGATAAAAGGGATATAAACCCCCTCCCTAAAATAACATTTTGCCTAATGAAAGAAAATGTTATTTTAAGCAACTAAACATTTTCAATGGGTCTAAAGGTATTTGTAAATATAAATGCAATTAAGCAGCAGTATTTCTCTGTCTCTATCAGCACTACTTGTTCTGACTGTTGAAACAATGCAACAAAAAACATCACTCTTACACTACATTGTTTCAATAGTCTGATCCACCACAGTAGCAATTATTTTCAATATTATGTTTTCAGTAGCAATTATTTTTACAAAGATCTTTGCACAGTGTTAACAGCCATTCATGTGCCCCATTCAGTCTTTGGCTGATGACACCTGCTTGCCCAATCGAAGTTTAAATCAGATACTGCTATATGCTAAGTAACTGTACTAGTAATTCACACAACATAGGATTTATAGGAAGGTCTTTAAAATTATAAAATCGTTATGTTACAAACTAGCATTTACTTCTTGAACTGCATGGCTCCACAGAAACCAGCACAGACTCTTTTGTACATCAGAGGTTACTGGAAACCACCCCTGCAGAAATTTCCATTTTCTCAATATTTACTCATAGATTGATGAGATGCAGCTTCATTAAACAGATTAGTTACTGAGCAGGCACGTTAATTCATTGTGCTATACACGTATTTAAGTTGAAAGCAACTCTCTCTAATTTTAGCTTAACTACAGCGCTCTGTGTTTGTCTATGTAGGTCAGACATAAAAAGGACACAGAACCCCAGGAACAAGAGTCAGACCTGCTATCGTTAGTCTCCTGTATAAGAGAACACATTTATAGCCTAATTCTCTGCTATTCTTTAGAGCTCCATTTTAGACAAAATAATTTATGTCTATATATCTATATATATCTATATATCTATATAGATATATATAGAGGAGAGGATCACCCGTGGGACAGAAACGTGTATATATATTAGGGATACACCGAATCCACTATCGTGGATTCGGCCGAACCCCCGAATCCTTCACGAAAGATTCGGCCGAATACCGAACCAAATCCTAATTTGCATATGCAAGTTAGGGGTGGGAAGGGGAAAACATTTTTTACTTACTTGTTTTGTGGCAAAAAGTCGTGATTTCCCTCCCGACCCTAATTAGCATATGCAAATTAGGATTCTGATTCAGTTCGGCCGGGCAGAAGGATTCGGCCGAATCCTGCGGACAAGGCAGAATCCTGGCCGAATCTAGAACCGAATCCTGGAATATAAATAAAACATGCAGGCAGAGCGCACACCATTAGCCAAAAATAGTACCTGGGTGCCAGTCTGAATATAAATAGATACCAATTTGAGTTGACAGCACTCCAAGGAAGTTTTGAGGCAAAGGTTTTAGCAAACAAAATGTAGGTTTATTGGTTCCAACCTACATTTTGTTTGCTGAAACCTTTGCCTTAAAACTTCCATGGAGTGCTGTCAACTCACCTTGGTGTGTGTGTGTGTGTGTATATATGTATGTGTGTGTATATGTATGTATATATATATATATATATATATATATGTATCTATCTCTCTCTCTGTAAGAGGGCTTTCTTTATTCCGAGGAGACATTTTAGTATTACATTTCTAATGACGTGGACAAGAGTTCTTGAATTATGTGAAGCTTTATTTAAACAGTAGATTGCCCACTAGCTGATATGTTTGTAACAACTGGCTTGATGCCAGGATCTGCCTTTTTTTTTTTTTTCTTTGTGTGTACTTTAATAAATTGATTTACACTATATCAGTGTTCCTGTTCAAAGTCCTTGGCTCAAGAGGAGGCTCTGCACTTCTTGGAAACTGGAATGTTTATTGTCTGGGTGGGGGTGTTGTACGTGGCGAGTACCCACCCATATTATAACAATGACAGTTGGGTTACCAGCAGTCTTATTACTAATTACACTAGGGTGGTGTGATTGGATGACATGTCAAAATGCAAGTGACTCTGGCATGGAATTGTACTAGCACTTCAGTGTTCACACTGTAGAATATGTAATTGGTACCAAACAATATTATCTCAGACATAAAGTTTACTTTTACAGTTAGTTGTGGCTTGCTGCACAGGGCTGAAATCAGCCTGCTAAAATACACAGGCCAAAAATCAGCCCTTGCACAGGCATTAGCCTTCTCTCCTGCCTGCCCCCCGAACCATTTTTTCAGCTCTGGTGCAGGTACAACACTGCTGATTTTGAGTTTCCATTTTCACACCAAAATCAGCCCTGTGTGCCTGCACCTGAGCAAATGGTTCTAGGCGCAGACTGGAGGAGGCTTATGCCTGCCTAGGGGCTGATTTTCTGCATGGTTATTTCAGCAGACTTATTTCAGCCCTTGTGTGGCATTAGCCTAAGGGAAAGGGCACTTATTGAGTATTAAATGCTTCTCTCTGCCTGCAGATTTCAATCATATAGAGAGAAGCAGGTCCACTCTAATCAGCAGCTTTCTATAGCTGCATTGACAGGCACAGCTCGGCTATTCAGCAAGATCTCTTTTCCACATAACTGCGCTCAGGCCAAAGATGTGCTCAGGTGCAGCAACAAGAAGCCCCTTATCCACTTCTCTCCACCTGATTAAAATCCACCGACAGAGAGAAGCATTTAATACAAAACACGTGTCGATGCCCAAAGTACATACCTGAGTTTGCAGACACACAAGTCTGCTAATGCAAAAGATAAAGGTGCTCTTACTCTGTCTGTGCCAGCAGAACATAAAATATTACAGAAGGCACAGGAGAATGCTTACAGGGAGACTGACAAGGCTGTTCAGGTCTACTTTTGCTTATCCACTCAAGTTAGCAGTGATGTAAAGAACTATCTCGGCCTGCACAGCAAACATAAGACTCAAGACTCGAGACCCAAGTGTCCAACCTAGAGAAGCCACTGGCGTACTGCTACAGTTTTCTCCAAGGTGGGAAAGAGTTTCTAAGTAGTGGGAACTCCCAGCAATTACATCACTGTCTGCTCCAGCTGCTTGTTAGAATGGAGGCACATAAAATGGGATCGGCAGTCAGATAGGGGTGAGTGCATCGTAGAACGAGGGACAGTAATTGTCGTGATAAATGCCCCTAGAAAATGATACATTTTTCCTGTATTTATCTCTCTCTTCCTTTAGTGTAACCGCTCACCTGGTGGTTGAATGCCAGCAGCTGATCGCAATTGGTTATAATTTGAAACCCAGTTGTGATGTTGGGTGTCACCCCGTGGTCCAATGACTTTCACCCACTCAGGGTTTTCATTTAGCACAACCCCGGATGTAGTAGTCCATTCCTTCCCCAAACCACCAACATACAGCTGCTCATCCTTAACTGCCAGCCACTCAGCCTTGAAACCTGAAAAACACACACATAACCGAGTTTTACATTTTAGGGCTTTTTCAATACACATTTATTTTACACATGATCATTTCCACACAGGAGTCAGTTGCATCCCTATCCACAGAAATCTAACACTCCATTAGAATATTTCCACAAGTGTTTGTGAAGCTTCTCATTCATCCAGGTCATGGTATATCTATAGAAATAAGTCGAATCAACTGGACTTGCTGTAACGCAAGTCCAGTTGATTTGACTTATTTCTATAGATATTTCCACAAGTGATTACTATTTAGAACATTAGCCAGAATCAGGGCCGCCTTTAGGGGGGACAGGGGGTACGAGTGTCCCGGGCCTGGGTCTGAAGGGGGCCCGGCAGTGCTGCACTTTTAAAAGAGCCGGGCCCCCCTTGAC
Source organism: Xenopus laevis (assembly GCF_017654675.1). Taxonomy (NCBI): domain Eukaryota; kingdom Metazoa; phylum Chordata; class Amphibia; order Anura; family Pipidae; genus Xenopus; species Xenopus laevis. Next base: position 33,909,765 of record NC_054387.1, read on the forward strand.
AGCTCCAAAGCCGTGCAGCCATTTTGAAGTCCAGAACAGCCGAAATGCGGAAGTGTTGAAAAGCCGAAGCGGTGGAAAGACCTGAAGTCACGAAAACAGCCAAAGCCCCGAAGCGGCGAAAAAAGACCCGAAGTCACAAAAACAGCCAAAATTGAAGTCCTGAAGCTCGAAGAGACCCAAAGCCACGAAAGGAGGTGAAGTTGAAGTCCTGAAACCATGAGTTCAATTCAACTGAACACCAATTTGTGTTTTTTTATTTTTTTTAATCCCCTGGCCGCCAATGTATTATTTTAATATTCTATAGGCTCTTGCCACCAATGTTTTTTTTTTTAAAATATTCTTTGGGGCTCCAATTTTGTTTAACTTGTAAGGGGGGCCCTGATGCCAATGTTATTTTTTAAAAAATATTCTTTGGGGCCTCAATTTTTTTTTAACTTGTAAGGGGGGCTCTGGCGCCAATTTTTTTTTTTTAACTTTTAGGGGGGCCCTGGCACCAATTTTTTTTTAACTTGTAGGGGGCCCTGACCACCAATTTTTTTAAAAAAAAAAAAAAAAAAAAAAAACTTTCAAGGGGGGCCCTGGCACCACAGTTTTTTTTTTTTAACTCATAAGGGGGCCCTGACCATCAATACCTTTTAATAACTTGTGTGTTTTGGGGGGGTTACCTTTTTTAGCACTGATGTCTTTCTGGTATTTTAACTGTTGTGTGGAGTGGGCGGGATCTGGGGTGGGGCTTAGGGGCTGGGCAAAAATTTTGTTGTACGGGGCCCCGTGATTTCTAATGGCGGCCCTGGCCAGAATGCATATAGTTTATACACAGGTTAATGTGTGACCTATGGAAAAGGAATAACAAACCGTATTAAATGGAGAATGCAATACATCCCCTTGTTTAGTCAGGAGTCAGCGTTCTCACCAGACCCATTTTGCTAGGCACATTGCCTGGCAGTTTTCCCCTACTAACTGGCTCTGTTCTAGCCCAGACTTGCATGCCACTTTGTGCTGTATTAAACAAAGTGTCATCAACTTAGGGAGGAGTAGTGCACAGAAAAGCATACTGTGGTAATCGACTCCAGATATAATGAGTGCATGGATGAGAGTTGAATATGAGACTGAATATAGCAATGTTGAGGTACGCAGGATTTTGTGGATTCCTAAGCAGGAGGAAAAGATGTATGTGTCTTACAGAAAGTAGGACTATCAAATGTGTACATGCTGTTTAAAGGAGAATTCAACCTATAGTTTAAAAAACCACTCCCCCCCACCCTGGGTAGACCCCCCACTCCCTCCAGCCTACTTGGGCCCCCCCCCCGGGCAAATGCCCCTGTGTGCAGATTCTGGCCTCAGAGTTCACCGCAGCCATCTTCTTCTCCAGAAATCTTTGTGCATTGACTGCATTTTCTGCGCATGCGCAGTTGGAGTAAATTTCCGGTCCCGAACCACTGAGCCGAAAGTCATGAAAATTTCCGAAAATTTTTTGTGACTTTGGGCACATGCGCAGTTGTTCCGGACCGGAAATTTACTCCAACTGCGCATGCAAAAAAGAAGGAAGATGGCTGTCGTGAACTTTGAGGCCAGAATATGCATGGAGGGATGAGTAAAAAAATTAGGGGCATTTGCCTGGGGGGGGGGGGGGGGCGGGTTTTTTTAAACTACACGTTAAATTCTCCTTTAAAGTAAAATAAATGTGTTTTAAAGGAATGTCAATATAATGTGCTGTTGCGCTGGTGTGTTTGATATAGAAACACTACTATAGTACATATAAACAAGCTGTGTGTAGCCATAGCAGCAGCCATTCAAACACAGGATACACAGTAGATAGTTGATAAGTTCTGATGAATACCATTGTATGCTATGAAGCTTATCTGTTATGTGCTGTGTATCCTGTGCCTTTTCTCCTTTTTAACTTTGAATGGTTGCCCCCATGGCACTGGTTTCCTAATTGTGGCACGCCAACCCAGCGTTATCCAGTAAAATTTTATAGCTCCTAACCATAACTAGCTAAAAGAGATAGGACCTGCTTATGGATTTAGAAAAAACCTGAAAGAAAACGTTTACATTTAAATAAGGTAGATTTTCTACTTTAGTTATTTAGCAGACATCTATAAAATGAATCATCAAGTGTAAGAAATAAGATGCAAGTTTTAACTGGAGACACATAAAACAGAACTTGCAAAGAGGAATCTAGTGCAAATGATGCATAGATGTCCTGTATTAAAGGGACAAGCGTCTACCTCTGAAATCTGACTTTGTAATTTATGTTTCTCTCTCCCATGCCTTTAAAACAATGTTTCTCAACCATATCCTCGGGGACCAAAATACGGTCTGCAACCCAAAAACTGGATAAGAAAGAATTACATGGCTCATTTAAAATATTAAGGCAGAAACAGATACACCCTTAAAGGAGAATTCAACCTGTAATAAAAAAAAAAACCCTCCCTACTAGCCTATCTGCCCGCCCAGGCAAATGCCCATAATTTTTTACTCACCCCTCACGGCAGATTCAGGCCTTGGAGTTCATGGCAGCCATCATCTTCTTCTTCTCCGGTAATCTTTGTGTATTGACTGCATTTTCCGAGCATGTGCAGTTGGAGTAAATTTCTGGACCCGAATAAATGCGCATGCGCCGAAAGTCACAAAAATGTAAGAAAATTTTTCTGACATTTTCATGACTTCCGGTACATGCGCAGTTGTTTGAGACCGGAAATTTACTCCAACTGCACATGCGCCAAAACTTCAGAAAAAGACAGAAGAAAGAAGATGGCGTCTGTGAACTCCCGTGGCCAGAATCTGCACAGAGGGGTAAGTAAAAATTAGGGGCATTTGCCTGGGGGGGGCAGGTAGGCGGAGGGTTTTTTTAAACTACGGGCTGAATTCTCCTTTAAATGAAGGGGACACATTTTTGGGTCCAGGCCCAGGTTAAGAAACCCTGCTTTAAATTATGTCCGTATCATCCAGTTACCTATGAATTTCTTGCTTTAATTGTAGCAATAATTTTGTCACAGGGATACCTGTTAAAGGGAAGGTTCAGGACTTATCTTTTGTTGGTGTATCTTTGTTTATAGGCATACAGTACATATTACAGGCAGTTTAAAACTAAAACGTTTGTAGCCTGGGAGTAGTTTTTGTTGCTGCTGTTGGATTCCAACTCATAAAACATGGGTTTATTCACTTGGCTTTAAACAAATACATGGGCTTATTACTTTGTGACTATATAAAACAATGTAAACATCAACAGTAAACTTTACTGAGCACAAAACCACTTTATGACTGAAATCCCATTGCTTTGCAAGTTTATGTAATGGAACTGTCGAAAATTAGTTACTTAAAGGAGAATTCAACCTTTAACTAAAAAAAAACCCTACCCCCTACCCTACGTAGACCCCCCCCTAACTTTTTACTTACCTCTCTGTGAAGTTTCAGGGATCGCAGTTCACGGCAGCCATCTTCCGTGTCTTCTTCCATCGCTTTGGCAATATCTGTCCATTTCGGCGCATGCACAGCTGTTGCAATTCCTCCAACTGCACATGTGCCGCTTCGCCGGTCTCCGTCTCAGATTACCGCAGACGCGGAAGATGGCTGCTGTGAACTGCGATCCCTGAATCTGCACGGAAGGGTAAGTAAAAAGTTAGGGGCATTTCCCGGGGGGGGGGAGGAGTCTACATAGGGTAGGGGATATGTTTTTTTTTGTTAATGGCTGAATTCTCCTTAATAGGGATAGTATACAACCCTTTTTAATATGAGAGCAATGAACAGGACATGTTTGAATGTGTGTTGTACAGTAATGGGACCTGTTATCCAGAATGCTTGGGACCTGGAGCTTTCCAGATAAGGGATCTTTCTGTAATTTGGATCTTCATACCTTAAGACTACCAGAAAATCGTGTAAACATCAAATAAACCTAATAGGCTGGTTTTGCTTCCAATAAGGGTTAATTAAATCTAAATTTGGATCAAGTACAAGCTACTGTTTTATTATTACACAGAAAAAGAAAATCATTTTTAAGAAATCTGATTATGTTATTATAATGGAGTCTATGGGAGACAGCCTTTCCATAATTTGGAGCTTTCTGCATAACGGATCCCATACATGTACCTATTTTTTTAATTAAGAAATGTCTTTTTTTCATGGAACCAGTTTCACTCCCTGTTCCTTCCTGGTTTTCATGAGCATAGAAGTATCTGATAATGGTTCTGATAAAGAACAGCAATGGTTTTCATATGAAAGAAGGACTCGGCGTGAAAGTCAATCGTTTACATAACAATTTAGGCTGCAAAAAAGAAAACGTGTCCATCCAGTTCAAACTGCTTAAAGGCTAGCTTATCCAGAACAAGTTGAAAAACCTGATCTGAAGCCAACAGGGATAAATGTGAGGGTGAGGGCTTATTTGTCGTTTTGGATATCCATGTAACTATAAGAAAGTGAACGTCGCATCCATGTTTTCAGATATCTGCAGTTTTTGTTTCGCTGAACCTAAACAATCTGTAGATGTCACATGTACAGTATGGCAATTGCTTCTTCTATTGGATACAAATAATAAGACACACTAAGCAAGGTATCCATGCCCGTTTTAGGAACGAATTCTGATACTTTCGATACTCACCCTTGCCCACAGTGCCGTCTCCATCTGTGAGAATGACCCACGGCACAGCTTTACTCCCCTCGATTCTGTACACCACCCCCGTGCGGTCGTCCACAGAATACAGCTTCCCGTTAAACACAATCAGCTCCGAAAGCTCCATCCCGCGCCCCTTTTCCGCAAGGTGCGTTTCCAACACAATGTCCTCTTTCTCCCATTCGACCGCCACATGGTCTCCGCTGCTGGATAGAGTCAGGTAACCCCTTTTTAGATAGCTGACCCAAGTATTAGCCTTGGCGCTTCGAGAGTCCGTATCCAAATCGGCGATTATTGCAATGTGGTAGCGAAGCCCCTCCGGAGTCCTGAGAGGAGGCGTCAGTGGGTAAGTGTCATTATAGAGCTCCCCGGCCACTTGATGCACCATCCTCCAGTTGTGGGCATTTGCCACCTGTATCCGTGGCCCCGAGGAGCGATGGTAACAGAGAAGTAACAGCAAAAACGCAACTGCAATCCCAGAGAGAAGAATGGCACGCCAGCGCGGCCTGAACCGGGGGTCTGCGGTCTTCGTCATGGAAGCCAGAACTGGAAGACCAGCCACACTGATCCTCAGTGGGCTCATAGACTCTTTACATTCCACTTGTGGAGATTTCATATAGACTTAATGCTGGACCTGGTAGGAGCAAAGGAAGAAATGAATGATTAGAAGCAATGGCTTGTGTAGATACTCACACACACACAATGTATGAAAAGAAAGGCAAGTCTGCACCTGGAAACCACAAGTCAATCCCAGGGATTGTTACTGAAACAACGTGGCACAAGTGATGTGGGACATTAACACACTGCGGTGCCGGCTCGCTGCTTACACTTCCCATAAACCCTCCCGGTCTCAAACAAAATCCCGACGCCACAAGTCTCATCATCTGAGGCTGTGGCGTCACTGCTACACGTATGCGCAGTGACGCGTCACGTAGCCGCCTAGTTGGAGTGACGAGCAAAGACACGGCGTAACACAATTAGTACAGTGTTTGTGAAATGTATTCTCGCGGCTTGCTCTCTTGTTGCTCTACCATCATCTCCGTCCCCACAGTTCCTCATTGTGCCCCAGCCCATGCGCCGCTCTTAATTACATTAAAGATCCGTCCTGCTTCATACTTCTTTCTGCCGGCTTCCGCCACCTCCTTGTGCCGTCCTTCCTGGACTGTCAAACATACTTTGTCCTTCCGCCTCCGTTAATCATCAGAAGTAGTTCCTGCCGCCTCCTCTGTCCATCCTGCGCCGCCAGCCTTCAGCATTCCCCTATGTAGCAGCAGCATTTCCATTCATACTTCCGCGTGGCCTGTAACAGCTTCTCTGCGATTTCGCTTCATCATAATTCTCACTGCACTCCTCCTACACGTTATATATTCTATTGTAGCGTCGCGATTCTGATTTTTACCCAAAATCTAAATTAAAATGATCAGTGGCGTAACTAGATGTTGCTGGGCCCCACAGCAAATTAATTTTAGGGCCCCCAACATATCCAGCGTTTGTCCTGTTTTACCAATATATAATGTTCAAATTGCTCATCAATGAGAGCCTCATGGGGCCCCCTGTACCTCCTGGGCCCCCCTGCAGCCGCAGGGTCTGCTTCCTCTAGTTACGCCCCTGAAAATGATCTTTAAATCGGTGGCTCACCTTTACATTTTTTTGGATGTTATAGAAGCGCTCGTTTTAAGCAACTTTTGAATTGGCCTTCATTTTTATCTTTTATAGTTTTTGAATTATTTGCCTTTACTTCTGACTCTTCTGACTCTTTCCAGCTTTCAAATGGGGGTCACCGACCCCATCTAAAAACAAATGCTCTGTAAAGTTATTGCTACTTTTTATTACTCATCTTTCTATTCAAGCAGAACGTTCCAGGCAGGGCTAGGGTTGCCATTTGTAATACACCTAACAAAAGCCTGAGGCCTGCCCCCAGTCTGGCAAAAACTTGCCTTTCCTCCGGCTTCGCGTGCCGTGGCCTCCCCCCCTTTGACATCATGATCCGCCCTATCCAATAGCGTACAGTGAATCCGCCCCATTTGACATCACGGCCCGCCCCTTTGTTCCCGCCCCCTCCACTGGACGGTGGAAAGTTTATTAAAAGGTGGCAACCCTAGGCAGGGCCCCAAAAGGGCATTGGAGAGGGATGGGTGAATTTTTTTGCCTTGTTTCACAGCGTTGACGCCCATAGACTTGTATGGCGTTGTGTGACAAAAAAAAAACGCAACAACAAAAAAAAATCGCTGCGCGACATTTTTTTGACGCCCATAGACTTGAATGGGCGTCGGCGACATTTTGCTGGCGGCAAATTTTTGACGAAACAAAACGTGTCAAATTCGCCCATACTTAGAGAAGACCAGTGCTGGCAAGGGTTTCCAGATTTATGTAAGAGTTAGACCAGGGGTCCCCAACCTTTTTTACTTGTGAGACAAAAAAAAAGAGTTATAGAGCAACACAAGCATACAAAAGTCAATGGGCATGTCAAATAAGGGCTGTTACTGGCTGTTTGGACTTGTAGCCTACAGGAGGCTCTGTTAGGCAGTACGTATGGTTTTTATACAACCAAAACTTACCTCCAGGAATTCAAAAATAAGCACCTGCTTTGAGGCCACTGGGAGCAACATCCAAGGGGTCGCTGAGCAACATGTTACTCATGAGCTACTAGTTAGGGATCACTGAGTTACAACATACCATCTGTCACCTATAGGTACTTTGTTATTTTGAGTCCTACTCTGTCTATTAATACAGTATGGCAGCTCATACCACTTCTGCTGTTCCAGTTAAACTTGTTGGACAGTGAGCGAATTAAAGAAGTCATTACCGGTATGTTTCATGTCACCAGAGGTGACACCCTGACAGCACACACCCTGTATGGTAATACGGGGACAGGATACATCTACAAATGCTGATAGTTTCACACATGCACATTCCTTACCTATCCCTTACACGGAACACTGAGATTGCTGCTGCTCATTATGTGTGTGTCAGTGTGAAATGTGTCTCCTGCTCACCCAGCCCGGGTTACATCTCCAAAAAATTAAACGGAGCAGGCACTCAGAATACAGAATAAAGGCAATCTTCCACCAGGTAGTTGAAGCAAAATAAAAAAGATTCATTGTCTTCACAGCCTGACACGTTTATTGTCAAAAACACTTAATCATCTCCATCTCAGTGAGACCCCCAAGTCCATGGCCGCAGCTTTTTCCTAGTGGCAATTCAGCCTCCGATGATGTCACTCTCACGTAAATCTCATGTAATTAGGGTGTGTAGGCTGTTAGGGTGAATGTATTTGGCTTTTGGGTAATGTCTGAGCCCCTAGGTGTATGCTCTCTGGCCACAAGGGATTTGCCATACTGTGTGGGACCCCCACATATTTGTATGCCTTTGGTGGGTTTGGAGCAGTTTGTTGGTGGCATAGGTATGTCAGTGGTTTTAGGGGTAGGTTTAGGGCAGTGTTTTGGAATCCCTATACAGCTTTCTGATCATGGTGGGTTTTTGGGGCACTGTGTATTTCCTCTACACATGTTTATGACATTGGTGGGGTTGGGTCAGTGTATTGGGGGCCCTAGGTATGTGTATAACATTGGTTGGGTGTGGGCAGTGTATAGGACATGTGTATGACTGGTGGGTGTTTTTGGAAGTTTGGGTCAGTGAGCAGGGTACCTACATATCTCTATGGCTTTGGGAGGCTGGCAGTATATAGAGCCCTTAAGTATTTGCCTGAATTGGGAGGTGAGGGCAACGTGGGCCCCCTAGATATTTTTGTGGCTTTGAAGGGTTTTGAAGTAGTGTTCAAAGCCCATTTAAAGCCTTATGGCTGCAGGGAGTTTTGGGGTAGTGCATAGGTTGCCTACTTATGTGTATGACATTGAGGGACTGTGTGTGGGACCCTAGCTATTAGCCTGACCATGGAAAGGTTGTTCATTCTATATAGGTTTATAGTCCAGTGTCTGCAGAGTTCTTAGTCTGTGTATGGTTTGTATACAGCAATATTAATAACAAGTAGCTGGATAAAAGAACAGTATAGGTCTGAAACTTTTTGTCAGACCTATACCGTTTTTTTTTTAAGAAGACATTTCATCTGATGGTGCGGTCAGTGTGCGTTTGACAGGTGGATGACATGGCCATCAAGTCATTTGTACACATTGTTAAGAATACTGCCACAAAAGGTGCTGACAAAAATTGTTGTGTGGCTCAAGGAAATGGACACAAAGTGAACACCATGGATATGTAGCTTGCAACTTAATCTGATGGTTGCAAATTGATACTTTAGGTTGGGCACAGTGTGTTATTTAATGCTTAGGGTTTGGAGGTTTTACTGTCCCATTTGGTGTTGGGGGAGGGGTCCTTAAGCTACTTGCTGCTGGGTGGTAGAGATACACTGTGCCACTTTGTGTTAGAAGGATTTACTGTGTCATTTGGTGCTGGGGCTACATTGATGCTTGGGGGGCATTCACTGTGCCATTGGTGCTGGGGGGGGGTAAGGGTCATTTGCTAGGGGAACAGGTGCTGATCTTAAGGAGATAACATTTGTGTTCTTGAAATGTGGAGTGTTTGTTTCCCCAGTGTATTTCCCCAGTATATATTTGCTTTTTGATACCATGGTCACTATTACGCAGGGGTTCTAGTACTTGCACATTTGCTATATGTTCTGGCTTGTTCTAAGCTTGTTTCCATTATCTGTCCTGGCAGTAGTGCTTTCACTTATAGACAGATGAAGGAACACCTCTTTAAAATCTTTTATTTTGCAAAAAGGCTATAACCTGAACAGTAGCAACTGAGAGAGACCAAAAGACTGTAAATGACTCTGACTTGTGCCTGTGCAAGTCTTCTGCAGGCAACTAGATAGTCTTGTCAGTTTGACTTCACTGCTTTCTCCAATCATGACCTACTGCAATTTCTGACTACAAGAACTTCCTTTTGCATCTTTGATTGTGAGGGGCCTAGTTTCCCTAAGTGGTGCTGCTAACCCTGAGGTTAATACTGCAGTATATCCACTTACATAACATAAAGTAAATGAATAGGGCTTGTGCTGAACATTTTTTTACCTATTGTTTTCATCTCTAAAAATCTGTTATTTCTTGAGTTAACAGTGGCAAACAGGCAAACTGAAGCTACTCCACGTTTGGTCCTTGCAAGGTAGATAATTACAGTAGAATCCCCATTTTACGTTTTTCAGGGGACCAGAAAAAAATGGTGTAAAATCCAGGAAAATGTAAAATCAGGGAAATGTATTATGCATAATATATATATTGGACCACAAAACAACAATGTAAAATGAGGGAAAACTTAAATTGAGGGGATGTAAAATGGGGGTTCTACTGTATTCTCATCTGTTATTTGTAAATGTAATTGCAGTTGAAAACAGTGACCTTTCTATTGCTATTTCTTGACTTGTAACACTGCAGCAGCAGTCAGCTCTCCTCCAGCTAAGGGGCAAATTCAATAACCTCCGAAAATTCGCCAGCCACGGCTTCGCTCACATCGCAACACTTCACCAGGTGTAGGTCCGTTAATCGCTGGCTTGTCTTACATTGTATCAACAGTCTGAACCACCAGGGCAGAGAATAGAATGGGACAGACACTGCTTTCAATAGCAATACATATACAAATTACGTAAAAACTATAGAAACTTTATAATGAATATATATTGCAAAGTTGCTTAAGTTTACTTTTATTAGGCAAACATTTTTTGGGTTTGCATTTAACAGGTATTTTCGTAATCAGCTGGCTTCTGCTGCATTGTTTTAATATTCAGCAGCACACAATGGACAGATACTATCCTATTTGCCTTAGGGCTGAACTCCACGGTGCGGCACGAAGAGAGGAAGCGGATGCGACGAGACGGATGCGCCGATTATAATGTAAGTAATGTCAGACCTACAAGCTGCGTGCATCCGACTCGACTGCTGGATGTGAACGCCGCATGTTCCATCTTCATCCGACAGTCGTGTTGTATGCACACAGCTTGTAGGTCCGACATTCCTATTACTAACATTATTGCTCAGTGTGCGGAAGTCCTATTGGAAACTGTGGATCTTATATGGAGTTTCATTTTGAAATGTGAATATCTTCACCTTTATCTCTTTACATAAGAGATTATAGTTGCTGATTATTCTATGTACTTAGTATATTTTAGATAGATAGAATTAGAAACTCACTCAGTCTCCAGAAACAGTTTCTTTCTAACATTTAAAACTGTCCCTCCTCCAAAATGAGGGTGATGATTTGTCAGCTGCTTATCCATGTACCTGGTCAAAATCTTTTGATTTAGAGACCTTTTCTACTTATAACCCTTTGGTAGGCTTTCTGATCATCTGAAAACCAATGTTAGGGATTGAACAAGTTTCATATTTCAGAGTATGCACAAAGGAAGCTCCTGCAGCAAAAGACAATTCTTTTTTTTTCCAGGGGCCATGATTTTCTTCATATTAAATTTTGGTCATGAAGACCAACTAAGCTGTAAAGAAGACTGTAAAGTGTCTTGTGCTCTCACTTGACTGAGGCTAGTAAGTGATCCTCCAAAAATAGACTGTGTCCTAGCAACAGCACCTATCCATATCTAGGCTTCTCCCATGAACCTTATAGTTACAATACATAATTTATATACAAATTAAAAGCCTTAATGTATTATTCACCTCATAACAACTTGTAGTTGTAGTATAACAATATGTGGAGGGTCAGGTGTCTGTATTTTTTCCTACCTCAGACAGAAGCCTCCATCTTTTTGCATTGCCAGTCGTTTTTTTCCACACTTACATCTATACCTGGTAAGGTGGTACAGTAGCCTGAGGCCCTACATGAGTCTTGGGAGGGGGTTATAGTATAAATCATTTGGAAAACATTGTCAGCAAGTATACACTATTAATAGTGTATGTTAATCTGCCCCTTAGAGTTATACCAGGTTACCATGAATTTTCCAAGTGAAACGTAACCATTTCATACGTTTTCTCTTCTGTCCTCCGTGATCCTCCACTCATTGCCATACAAAAGAAAGGCAAGTGAAAGTGCATTGTAGCTATTTACAAACTTGAATCCTAGTAACTTGCAGCACTAATGTCAAGCACAACTGGTTATAACCTTCAGTCATCATAAGTTTACGTTTTCAGCCTGGTCAAAAAGAGAGGGGAAAAATAGAAAACAAAAGTAAGTCTGATGTACAACTGGACTTTCCTTGTTTAAAGCAGCCACCCTAATTCATTTCCCCTTCTCTGGCAGACCCCTTACCTATAGTTTCGCTACCTAAGAAGGTGGAGCAAAGGGCCCTCCCTGGAACAAGAGCAGCCCACTACCATAGGGCCATAGTCCACTCAGGTGGTGGGAAAGTACCTGCTTTAAACCTGATTCATGGAATCAAATGCTTGTAACACACTTATCCCCTTAATGCAAATGACAGACTGCATAGCTACATTCAGGTGCTTCTCCTCTGGATAAAAAACGCTGGTAGAGAATATCCCTTCTCTGCTGTGTGCCGGAAGCCGGCGCAGGTCAACCCTATTTTTAGTTTAACCTGTGCAGTGTGGCACTCCAAGACCACAACCCGTTATAACAATAACAATTCTTTTTAAAAACTAAATTTGAATTTTGGAAAGGAGACCGTGCCATGTAGCAGAATTTATAAAAATCATGGTGGCTCCATAATAACCATAAAGGTAAGAACAAGAACCCATAAATTGTCGTCGGCTTAAGTAATCATGGTAATCATTTGGCAACTCAAGGAGATGCAGTGATGCCCCAATGAGAAAGTGAGGAAGGGTGCCACCTAGTCTTTTGCAGTGGCAGATTGTAGTCTCCAAAATTTACTAAAGGGACTGTTTACCTTTACATTAACTTTTAGAAAGTTAATGTAAGACAATTTTTATTATTTGAGGTTTATAAGGTATAGCAGCTCTCCAGTTTGCAGTTTAATCAATCTGGTTACTACGGTCCAAATTACCCAAGCAACCATGCACTGATTTGAATAAGAGACTGTAATATGAATAGGAGAAGCTGAATAGAAAAATTAATAATAAAAAAGTAGCCATAACAACGCATTTGTAGTATAATAGAGCATTTGTTTTTTAGATGGGGTCAGTGACCCCCATGTGGAAGCTGGAAAGAAAGAAAAAACTATAAAAAAGAAAAAAATATGACCAATTGAAAAGTTGCTTTAGAATTAGCCATTCTATAACATACTAAGGGGCAGATTTATCAAGGGTCGAATTTTGAGGGTTAAAACCCTCGAATTCGACCATCGAAGTATTAATTCGAATATCGAATTCGAAGGATTTTAGCGCAAAAGCTTATGATAGAATAAAAAAACCCTATAAAATCGTTTGAATCAAACGATTTTAAGTGATCGATCGAATGATTTTTATTCGATCATAAAAAGTGCACAAGTGTACAATGTACACATTCAATTCGGTAGCTTTCATTTGGCGAAGTATTGAGTCGAAGGATTTTTTAAAGAGACAGTACTTCGATTATCGAATGGTCGAACTATTTTTACTTCGAATCGTTCGAATCATTTGATTTGATCGAATTTGACCAATTTGATGGTTGAAATACCCAAAAAATTAGTTCAAAATTAGAATATTTTTGGTTTCGAACTAATTCACTTGAGCTTAGTAAATCTGCCCCTAAAAGTTAACTTGAAAGTGAACCACCCTTTAAATAAACCCTTTAGGTTATTTATAATAGATATAATACATACAGTACCTCCCAACATTTTGGAAATAGAAAGAGGGATAAAAAGATTTTCTGTGCACATCAAACTATCTATTTTAGGCTCTCTACCAAAAGCCAATTAAGTTAGAGCTATGTTTTAGAGATCCATAGGGGCAGATTCCCTAAAGGGCGAAGTGACTAACACTGGTGAAAATTTGCCAGCGTTATGTCACTTCGGAACTTCGCCAATTTCCTAACGGGTGCATGCGTCACTTCGTTAGCAAAGGAGATAGACGTTAGCATTGCTTGGCACTCAAATGCAGATTTTACTGAACGTTACCTCATTCGCCAGAATTGCCTTCGCCAGCTCAGACCAGGCGAAGTGCAATGGAGGACTTCCTCAATTTTTAGTGCAAAATTTTTCTAAGTCCCAAAAAACGCTGGCGTCTTTTTCTTTTTTCAGAGTGATAGCCTGCATAGGTCCGTAACCGGGTTCCCCCCTCCATTCCTAACATATGGAACATAAACTATACACTTGGCTCATGTGTAGGGCATTATAACAACTCTATTTTATTTATTAAGGTTCCCTGGACTTGTGTAATGTAATGTATTTGTTGCAACATATACGTCCATGTAACATTATAATTTTCCGCCATATGCAAATTAGGAAATGCTAGGGCATCTTCGATTTGATTGGCGAAGTAATGCTAGTGAAAATTCGCCAGCATTCGGCGCACTGGACGCAACTTCACACTTGTCGTTGTCCTAGCGAATTTACACCTGGTGAATTGTTGCGATGGCTGCGAATTTGCCCCATAGTCTTTGCTATACCGGGGGGTGGCACCTCTACAATTTTTTCTCTGTATTATTTTTTTTTTTACAGAAGTTACGATCACACTTTTTGTTCTGGACTGTTTTAAGGCCCACCCTTATGGCTTCAATAAATGAAGGAGTTTTATTATTTAGTCAAGCTCCACCAGGCATGTACTGGCAGCCTGTATATTTGGGCAAATGTCAGAGAGGCTGCTGTAAAATGCCATTGACAGTCACTGTTTATTGGGCCTATGGGGGGGCCATTTGGACCTTTATGTACTTGAAATGCCAGGGCCAGTTTTGAATCTCAATCCAGGCCTCTGTATCTCCCAGCAGGAATAACAACAAGGTCAATATAAGGCAGTCTCTCAAAGGAGTTAAAAAGCATTCCTTTTAGCTGAGCCCATTGCAAACCTATTTTATTGGGCCATGTGATCGTCATGTGTTGCTTCTAGTATCCCCATCTGGTGGCCATATTGCTGCTCTGCATGTTGTACTTGCTAGATACAAGTTAGAAGCTTGTCCAATGTGGACTTATGCAATACAGGTATGGGATACATTATCTGGAAACCCATTATCCAGAAAGCTCTGAATTACAGAAAAGTCATCTCCCATAGACTCCATGTTATCCAAATAATCCAGATATTTAAAAATTATTTCCTTTTTCTCTGTGACAATAAAACAGTGCTTGGCACTTGATGGAAACTAAGATAAAAAATAAACTTGTGTAGTTTTCCTCAGAGCGTCCCTTAAGTTTGTTATCCTGTGGACGCATCCTCTCAGGTCACACCGTAAAGGCCAGAAATTCAGCAATTCATACAAAACGAAAGAGGCCACAACAACTCAGGCCTAGGGGCACTGCTATGTAAATCCGGCCCTGCAACAATCACAGCATTGTGGTGCTACTTTTTATTCCACAACATGTTTCGGATCACATGGACCCTTTCTCATGTATCTTGAGAAAGGGTCCATGTGATCCGAAACATGTTGTGGAATGGAGAAAGGGTCCATGTGATCCGAAACATGTTGTGGAATTGAGAAAGGGTTCATGTGATCCGAAACATGTTGTGGAATAAAAATTAGCAGCACAATTCTGATGTTGTTGTGGCCTCCTTCGTTTTGTATGAATTGCTTAGATAAAATGAATCCTTATTGGATATAAAACCGTTTATTTAATGTTTACAAGATTTTCTAGTAGACTTATGGTTCTGACAAACCAAATTCTGAAAATATCTGTTATCCAGAAAACCCCAGGTCCCGAGCATTCTGGATAACAGGTCCCATACCTGTACCTACTGTCCATGCTCCAGGTTTCCACTGGTGTAGTTCCTGAATGTACTTTTGGCCTTTCCTCTCTGAAACAGTTTCTTGTTGCTTTGTGGGAACAAATGCTATTAGCTGTCACATTCATTATCACTAAATATTGAAAACCAAAGTCTCAAAACCAAGCGAGTTCTCCAATCCAGCAACAAGATAAGGCTCTCTCAAACCTTCAAAAAAGTCAAAATCCAAGGTGTGTCACTGGCCGATCCTCGAAAAAAGAGAAAAGGGAGAAAAACAAGACAATAATAGTGTAGCGTTCTTTTCTGGGATCACACCTCCTTGTGCTTAAATTCACACATTTATCGGTGTTATCCACCTCGACCTTTTTTAGGTGCAAGTGAAATATTTACCAAGTGTACTTATAACACCATCAGTGCGTGGTGTGGTGTCCGCGGTATCTCTCTCTCTGCCGGTAAAGTATCCGTCCAATTGCAGAAAGCAGTTCATTATCACTGTTTATTTAAACAAACATCTTACATTATGTACAAGGTTTACAGAATTAAAATAGGCTAAGAGGGCCCTGTTCACAAGAGCTATTGTACTTGCACAAATATGTCAATGGCCATTGTCATTTTTGCTTGTAGATATTTGAATTGTGGGACTGTAAAGCACATTTGCACTTTTCTCAGCACATGCACCAAGACATACATAATTTCATGCATCATTGCACTAATTGTGCTGGACTTTTTATACATGCATTTTGTCATCACATGGTCTACTGACCCTCTGCTCCTTTTCTGTATTGTCTGCTTGGTGTCTATATCAACTGATTGTCGTGCCATGCCGATCAGACAGGTTAGAAATTTTCTGTCGGCTGCCGATAATATCTTTGTGTGTACTGCCGATCTGCCGATCTTCAGTGGGAGATTGCCGGCAGAAGCCGAGAGCTGTAGTTGAAGTGCAGTGAATGATGCGAGGGCTGGATTAGATGCAAGTCTCTAGGGGGCGCCACACTTGCATCCCTGTGGGGTCCCCTGTTTCTCCCCCTCCCCCATTGTTCCCCTGACCCTACCTGCAGCCCGTGTGGAAGCCAGAAATAAAAAATGGCGAATACCAGTACTGCGCTTGTGCTATAGAAGGGACGGTGGTGGGCTTCCCTCTGGGAGATCCTCCATCCTGCCCTCTAACAAACCCCTCACTAGGCCTTCGGTAGAAGACACGCTCCCTGGTACGCAGAGAAAGTCTCCCCGGTCAGATGAGAAGCCATCAGCAGGGAGATGGAGCGGCAGGTAACTTGTCATGTTCTAACATCGGCTGATCTGTTCTTTTTTAACTGAAGGTTAGTGGCAGGTCGGGAGATGGGGACATCCAATTGTTCGAATCATCTAACGATCGGATCTTTGTGTCTATGGCCAGCTTAAGGTCACAAAGGGTGCAGTGAGTGAGGTCAGCCTAACCCGCCCAACCAGCGGGTAAACCTGGGGGTCCTGGGTCGGCCCGCACATCTTTAATACATTGCCTCGATTTCATGACAGAGCAGCCCTAGTATTATAGAACACAGGGCCCAAGCAATATAGCATAGTAACATAGGTTGAAAAAGACACACGTTCATTAGAGCTTTTGGTCTAAATGAGAACTGCATTACTGCTAGTTTATCAGGAAGGAGTGACCCCGTTCATCTGAAGCCTCTCCAATTTGCCTCAGATGCAACTTTTTTGACTACAAAATCACATTGGACTAGTCCCTGGATCAACTTGTGCTAAGAACTATTTTCAGTAACCTTTATTTCCTCACTTGCTAAAATGGCATCCAATCCTTTCTTGAAGCTATCTAATGTATCTGTCAACCATAACCCTGACCACCTATGTTTTATTTTACTTGTAGGGGTGACCCTGGCCTCCAAGCTTTTTATATTTAACTTGTAATGGGACCCTGGCAGAGCTCGCACGTTTATATGTGGGCTGCTTTTCACTTCCAGTCTAGCCCTGGATGTGGTCATTACTCTGACAACATTTTTAAACCTGTCCAATCAGTCAGATGTAGGCTCATTAGAGTGCCCCATACACAGACAGATAAGCTTCAGAATGAAGCAGCAGAATTGACAGCTAAAATATCAAGATATTCAAAAATTTTACTTTAACAGTCATTAGACAAAAATCTTAAGCTTTTCAATGTATTTATTACATACCGCAGACACCAGGGGACACTATAAAACTGGAGGGAGGAAAACTGTAATGGTGGGCATACACGGGCAGATAAAGCTGCCGATATCGGTCGTTTGGACCAATTTGACAGCTTATCTGCCCGTGTATGGGGGCTTCCGACGGGTCTTCCCGATCGATATCCGGCCACGATATCGATCGGGAAGGTTTGATTTTTACCCGACCGACCCGTCGGAGCCATAAGGCCGAACGTTCGAATTACCCCCGATTTAGCTATGCTTTTAGTGGCATATCGGGGAAAGACCCGCTCGTTTGGCCACCTTAAGGGAACAGTTCTTTGAAAAAGTACAAGGAACAGACTTCCTGCAGGGATGGTAACCATTTAAAGATTGAGTATGTAAAAGATGAGACAAGGAAGACAAACCAGTTTGTTTTTGTTATCAAACGCTATGTTGCTGTGTTTTAAGTATGTTAACCCTGGTGCTCATCCTTTACATATAATACACGTATGGGATCTGTTACCTGGAAACCCGAATACAGAAAGCTCTGAATTGTGGGAATCAGTCTCCCATAGACTCCATTTCAATCAAATAATTCTGATTTTTAAACTTTAATTTTTCTTTCTCTGATATAATAAAGCAGTATCTTGTACTTGATCTCAACTAAGATATAATTAATCCTGATCAGAGGCAAAACAATCCTATTGGATTTTATTTGAATATTAACAATAATTTTATGTAGACTAACTTAAGGTATGAAAGGTATAAGATTGAAATCACGGAAAGATCCCTTATCCTGTTCTGGATAATAGGTCCCATATGTGTATTACCAATATATTACATTAAGCATTCTATATAAACATGATATTATATAAATAAATATATATATATATATATATATATATATTATATTCACATAATATATATATATATATATATATATATATATATATATATATATATATATATATATACACACACACACATAATAAATTAATTATATATTATACTAAATTATATTATATATTATATGCATTATACCTATATACACATACATTATATATATAATTATACAATTATATTAAGAAAATTATATATTATAATATTATGAATTATATCAAAATTATATTATTGATAGCAAATACCCTGTATACAGAGCAAACATAAGTCTATGCACACTATCTATAATGTATATCACTTCTGCTTTTCTGTGTGTATTGGTCAGGAGTAAACGGTTCAGTTGCTGCTCAGTTGAGCAAGGTCCTCTAACCCTTATTTCTTAGGCAACAGGTATTTGTTAAATCAGGTTTCCTGTTTGTAATACAGTGAAGCACTGTGAAATGTATGTCATTTCGACACGAACTGGAAGTTTACAACAAACTCTCCAAAGAAGCCAAAAGTGAATAAAGAAAAAAAATAAAGTCCTAGTTAGCTGGTAAATAAGACCATTGATACAATACACATCTGCTTAAAAGCAACTCCAAGCCTTTCACCCAAATCTACAAGCAAATCCCCCACATAAAACAAGCAAGGAACTTTACTTGTCTTTAGCGTTTAGCAAGCTCTGGTAAGCTCTGAAATAGAACTGAAAGTGAAGTTTAGCCTGATGCAAAGTTGCCTTTCCTTAAGTCTCCCCACCCAAGCCCACCCTTAAGTTTCCCTCCTCTGGCAACTCTGAGCCCCTTCACCTATTGTTCTGCTGCCTGAGGAAGGGGAGGGGGGGGGAGAGTGGGGCCATGCTCAGAGCTCAAGTGTTTTGCCAGAGCATGCCATTGCAACTTTCCCCTCTGGCAGACCAAAGCCTGGCCTACAGAATGGCAGGGACCACACAAGTCAAGTACTTTGTTTTCTCTGGGACACATATTAGTCCTCATCAATGTGACACGTGTTAAAGAGCCTGACCTTGTCTCCCTTGCATTCACATCCCTAGCATCTCCCCCAACCCACTCTGTATCCTGTGGCTGACAGCCCAGGAGGAGGAGTCTGAGTGCACACACAGGCAAGCTCACAGAAGAGACGTACTTTGGAACATTAGCTAATCCGAGCTAGCGGTTTGCAGCACATTGACATTCCAACACCAACGCTAGCTGTGCAAACGCCTTGGAAAATGCTGGCAGCTCCAGTTCCCAGCCTTCTGCTCCCTCTTGCTATGCTTGTGTTGATATGGCCATCACAGAAGCTTTCTGAAGCCTGCAGTTGCTCACCAGTGCACCCTCAACAGGCCTTCTGTAACGCAGACATAGGTAAGGCCTCTCAAAATTGCTGATGTGTTAACAGATGTTATATGTTGATTGCTTTACAGCTGTGTTAGGTGGCAGTGTTGCCAGTCAGGTTGATTCCAGGCCCAGTGAGTGTAGCTTCTGTTGGTGTCATTGGCTCCATTTTTTTGGTCCAACCCTGTCGCAGGGAGACCTGGGCAGCAATGTCCATAGATGTCTGCTGCAATACTGGCCTCCCAGCACAGACAGTTGACGGATTAAACACTTTACCTTTCTCCTAGCTGCCAACTTTTTCACTTTGCTGGCACTGCCCCGTGCTTCAAGCAACGGCGACCGTTGCTCTTTATGTCTGGGTTGTTTCTTCCTAACAGCAATGAAATTAAGTGACGCACCATCGTTCATGCTAGAATTGTGATAATGATGCTCGTTGGGTTGGGAAAAAGAAGAAATGACCCGGTCTGATAGAATTGACAATGCTCAACAGGAATGATATGTGGCTTTGCAATGCTATAACCCACCTGGCTTTAATTTAGAACACTATAGGATAGATCAGCCCATCTGTATGTCTCAGGATGACGGGTGTTGTAATTCAGCAACATCTAGCACATCAGTTTTGCTACGCATGATAAAATCTGGACTCAGTGTAAGACCCTGGTACTGTTTTCTGTTGATTATCGGCCAAGATTAGCTCATTTCTTACCTTAATTGACTTTTATTACATTCTATATGGATATCTCAAATCATGTCGTCTATTAGTTTTTCTCATCTGCAAGCCAAATCCCTGCTGTTTTTACATGTCTCCATGATGTTTCTGTGACTATCACCTGTTTTCTACCACTAGATGTCACTTTATTCAATATCAATTTTAGGGATGCGCTCATCACATGATGTACCATTTTGGTAATTTATTTATTAAAAAAAAATCTTAAAGGGACACTCATTATAATAAAAATGATATATTTGTGCCTAAAAATGTTGTGTAAAGTCATGGAAACAGGGCTGAGTCTAACACCGAAAAAGGCTATAGTTGTGAGTGAATTTCCTGGTACGCATGTGACTGTCATTTCATTTGCCTAAAAAGAAAACACAAAAGCATCCCTGTAGTACTTTACTGCAGGAATCCTAAATATATAAAAAGAACAACCAGTTAGGATGTATCGTCAGTTAAATATAATGCTGGTGCCACTGTGTCAATGGCTGGATCACTAGTCAATATCGAATGCTATGGTTGAATGTAGTGAGTGCAAAAGTCAAAAGCAACCTTCTACTTTATAACAGAAATCTTAAATATATAAAAGAGTAACCAGTTGTACCATAGAATGTATTGTCGGTGTCATATATTGCTGGGGCCACTGTGTCAATTGCTGTATCACTAGAGAACATAGAATGCTATCGTTTTTTTTAATTTCTGGGGTGAAAGCTCAGAAATTGCCTCAGATTTTGAGAGTTAAAAAGAATCATTCAGGGTGTCTCCAAATAGAGACAGCTTGTTGGCTAAATAAGGGCACTCGGAGAGATTTGTCAAGAAGAAGCTTCAAGTGACTTTGGAAAACAAAGTGCTGCATATGTTTCCCATTAGTAAGTTACTGCTGATGGCAAAGCATTTTGGGAAGAATTTTTTACCTATCAGGTCTTGTGACAGCGTATACAGTTATTCAAGTAAAAAACACTGTAAAAACAATAACAATGTGGGGTGACAGGTGCCCTTTAAAGCCAGATAGGGTGAGACTTCTGGAGAACTATAGATGAATGGCTTAGACAGCAGTGTTTTCATTTATCTTTGTTTCAAGGTTGAGCTACCATATATTTGGAACTCACTTTAAAACTCCATCTGTAAGCTTTTATAGTAAAACATAAGCAATTAACCTTTTTCCCTGCCTTAGACTGTACATTCTGTGGTGCTGTCAATTAGGGCCCTGAGTGCTGAATAGTTTTTTCCTGGATCCCAACAAAGCAAATGCAGACAGCTGGGCTCATTTACTAACACTGGCCAAAGTTGCATCTGGGCAGTAACCCATAGCAACCAATTGGCTTTGTTCAGCCAGATGCAGAAAGAATTATAAAATGTACAGTATTTGTTTGGTTGCCAGGGGTTTCTGTTGCAGTGGAGATTTGCCTAAGGTTAGTAAATGAGCCATGTTTACATAGCATTCATAACCAATGGGCTGTATTTGGTCTTAATGGTAAGCAGTCCAAACGGTAAAGAGATTCAGGCCTGGACATTTGAGTGACTGTAAGACCCAAATCTTTCACTTTTAACTGCGACAGAGACACCATAACCCCCAAATTGATCTTTGAGGGGGCCCAATATGTTTAGAGATGCTGTACAGCACAAGAAAACCATAGTCCTGTAGCAGTAAAGATCTGTCCCCAAAGATGCCCCAGTAGCTCCCCATTTTCTTTTCTGCTAATTCCCAGTGATGCTGTCAATTACCTGAGCTTAGCGACAGACTCACAATATACTGTATATATAGACTACCAAAGTCAAAAACAAGGCTGAACAACCGCTGCAATTTGCATCAAAATCTAACTATGAAGGCCTGTATCATAACTGTTCTATAGATTCTGAAACTTTAGGCTGGTGAAGTAAGTTCAGGATATGTAATACAGCATTTCTACCCCATATTGGTTTTTAATGTTTAGATCTATAACTCCTCACCAACCCCCATATGCAATAAAAGTTACCCATAGCAACCAATAAGAAGTTTGCTTTTAAACAGGTGACTCGTAAATCCTACTTGCTGATTGGTTGCCATGGGTTACTGCTCCTGGGCAAACCTAGTACCTTTTATTACATTGTTTTGATTCCTGTTATTTTAAAGGGCATGTCAACCCAAAAATATTTTTTTGCCTACAATTCTGTTGCATCTATTGTTTTAAGTTATTTGTGTATTTATTGCTATTGAAAGCAGTGTTTGTCTGTCCCTTTCTATTCTCTGCCCTGGTGGCTCAGACTGTTTTTGATTTTTTTTTATTGACTTTCGCAACATTGTTTAGTTATTGGTAAACACAATTGCTATTGAAAGCAGCATTTAATTAACTCCTGGTTGTTACTTTTTAATCACTGAAATGTTGTAATAAATGTATATTGGCAAGTTGCTTAGAATTAGTTTTTTTTAATTAGGCAAAATTTCTATTGGGATTGGCTTTCCCTTGGCATCTTAATTGGATATTACAACCTTGTTACAGGGGATGTCTTTTCCACACACCTGAGCAACAATATTAATTTTGTGACATTAAACTTCATTTGTACAGTTTAAACTGTTACTATTTTTTATTTCTATTCTACAACAAGTCAGCTTTAAATGTAGCACATGCAATTGAGTTATTCCTAGATTACATGGGAACTAGCATACTTTCTCATAGGTGAAATATAAAAGGGTTCATTTACGATCCCCGGGGGTGCAATAATTTATAGAGCCCTGTTTCCAGGGGGTCGTTGCTCACTGCAGTGAGTGCCGGATCAAAAAGCAAGCAGAGACTGGAGGTGCAGTGCATTAACTATTTGGGGACAGTATTTTCCCCATTTCATGGTGGGTCAGTCCAACCCTGTATACATGTTTATGTGAGATGAGTGCCTCCATTGCTAGGATTTTCAGCATGGGTACGCTTTTTGCTCGGAGATTCACAGCACTGTATAAGGGTCTAAAAGCAGCTCTATGAGTCAGACTCACTTTGTGGAGAAAATCTGCTTAACCGTTTAAGTGCTAGGAATCCTGAAGTGGGGACAGATCAGGGAGTTCCTGTTAGAAACTCACCAGTAATGTGGCAGTGTGCAATGGGGAAATAAATGGCCTAACCCAGTGTCGGACTGGCCCACCGGGATACCAGGAAAAGTCCCAGTGGGCCCAGGTGTCAGTAGGCCCTCATACTGTATTGTAGCTCCCACCCTTCCCAGCTATAGTCAGGTGATCCCACTGGTGTCTAATAAAAGGGCAGCCAAGTTTGGGAGTTTTACTTTGAAAGCAGCTAGTAAGTTGCAGGTAAAACTTAGTCCCTTTGTAAAATGTATAATTAAGCAATTGAATTCTTAATGAATCAGATGAAAATTGAGCGTAGGACTGGCCAGATATGGGATGACTTTGACGTAGTTGGCCAGCTTAAATATATTGCAATATATGGACAAACAATCCCTGTTTTGTTTAAAGGGTAAGGCATTTTTCAGTAGCAGTATGCACAAAATGTCTCTGTCTTAAATATATTGATAATGGGTTGAGTGCAGAGGACTCTTGTATTTGTCTATATGTATTTTGTGGTCACAGCCTCATTGCACCCCCTCCTAATGTTTTTAAAAATTAGTGGTGAGCACAACTTTCCCTTGTTTGTCCCTCATACTGCTAGACATTTGGCCTATTTCATGGTCATTCCCTATTTCTAGGAGAACAGGGAGGCTAAATAGATGGAATAATAGATTATAGTATGTAAAGAATAGAGGAGAATAGAGGTTGAGTGAGAAGAGGAAGAATAATAGTACTAAGAATGGGTCCCTGGTCTAAGATTAATTGGTGGGCCCCTAGTCAAAGGTTTTTGGGTGGGCCCCTGGTGTCCCAGTCTGACACTGGCCTAACCAACATTATCACAGTGTGAAATGTGATTGTTTATTCCCTTTTCGCTAATTTTTCAACTGTCAATTAAAGTTGACTCATACAGTAACTGTTCAGATACTTCAAGGAGCTGTGGAGGTTCCAACATGCAATAAACATATATTAAATGAATACATACACTGAGAATGTCATTTTATTCATTCATCCCTCTACCCATCCCATAACTTGAACTCCATTTAGACACACAAGTTGGGGAGTGGCAGATACCACAGGCTGCAATGGGGCCCTGTCCTTACTGCCTGGCCTATGACCTTACCCCCCTGAGCCAGACCGTGAAAATAAGCACTTGCTGAATGAGCACTAAGAGGCACCTGAGATATATTTCTCACAACATTTAATGCTTTAATGGAAAAAGTTGCTCTGTAACTAGGGATGCACTGAATCCACTATTTGGGATTCTGCCGAATCCCCGATAAAAGACAACAAAAGAAAACTCACGTGATTTCCCTACCTGCCCTTAATTTACATATGCAATTTAGGATTCGGTTTGGCCAGACACAAGGATTCGGCTGAATCCGAATCCTGCTGAAAAAGGTCAAATCCTGAACCGTATCCTGGATTCGGTGCATCCCTATCTGTAACAGACTTTATTAAAGCTTGGGGGTAAATGCATACAGGGCATATTTTCTACTGGTGGAGTATTTAGGTGCAAGCTCACACAAGGGCACCTTCACTTGCACAGGGCACACAAGGCATGCTGGGACCTGCGGGGGGCTGGCCCAGAAAGCCAATGCAAAGAGGTACAAATTAGAATGTTAGGAATATGTTTTCTCCATCCATGCTTCTGTTACAGGTACGAGATCTATTATTCCTTAATCCAGAAAGCTCAGAAATAAGGCAATGCTAGTGTACTAAATAAAGAGGTATACCACCCAAAATGTCATTTTATAACTAAAGAAAATGTAATTCGAAGCAACTAAAGATTTTCTGTGGTTTTAAAGGTATTCAAAAATGCAATTACAACTGAAAGCAGTGTTAGTCCGTTTATGCATTGCTAGATCTGTCACAGAAACCAGCTATCCTTCAGCCAAAACTCCTGCTTATCACAATGCTGTGTGTGCTCCTTCACAAGGCTGTTGATCCGCTGGCTTCTGCTGTACTGTTTCAATTGTCACCACCAATAGTGCAGACATACAAGATCAATTGCAATTACATTTCCAAATTAATGCTGATGATTTTTAGTTAATATATATTGGAATGGAAAACCAACTAGAACAACATTTTCTTTAGTTATGCATTATTTCCAGGGGAAGTGTCCACTAACCACAAGTCATTAGGATGATAATCATCGACTCCATGCATGTGTGAGGAACCTGTTTGACTACGCTTTATGTCTATTCCTTTAACTGTGACCTTCTGCCCAAAGACTTTGTTAAACGATCGTGCTCCTCTGCTCGTCCAGAACCCTCTTTGGCTCCTCTCTTTATAAGACCTGGCGGCATCCAATTAAACGAAGGCTCCTCCGAGGTGAAAGGCGGCTGTTAAAGGCAGAAGTAAGAGACGAGACCAGGGAGCCTAGCATTGGTTCTGGATTCTGGGTGCCGATCATGACAGCGTGTTTGGTCTTTATTTGTTTACCTTATTTGATATTTTAAGTCGATTTTGTCATAAGAAGAAACCATCTTTCTTCTAATCTAAGGGTATGCTCCGGGATAAGATCTCGGGGTATGCCTTCATCTGATATGGAAGTTTTTCGGATTCAGAAATTAGAGTGTTTATTTTTTGCCCCCTTTATATATTTAACATAGTGATCAAGTCCTCTTTAATAGTGTCTTCCAGTTTAAACAATCCCATATATAGCAAGGAAAGAAACTTCTTTACAGAAAGGTTGATAAACACTTGGAATAGGCTTTCTGCGGATGTGGTGGGGACTAAATTTGTACAAGCTTAGAACAGATCATGGGTTTGGTCTGGCTGCCACTGAAAACAGTGGTTGGTGGGGAATACCATTACCTGTCATAGACTTACGATATCTTACGATATCTGTTACAGGCAACATATGTCCCTATCTCTGTCTCATTTGAGTTAGGAAGTTACATTTACAGTAGAAAGTCATATTGTATGATGAGATTGAATTCACAACAGTTTCAACTGTTTTCTAAGTAAGTCTGTCTCATTGCTAGTGGATCCAGAGGAATGCTAAAAACTCCATCTGGCTTTCCAAAATTCCTTACTGCCTCCAAGATAGCAATTGGACCAGTCCCTGGATCAACTTGTACTATGAGCTATCTTCAATGTCCCTGTATTTCCTCACTTGCTAAAAAAAGCCATCCAACCCCTTCTTAAAGATATCTAATATATCAGCCTGTACAATCCCTTGAAGGAGAGAATTTCACAATATCACAGCTTTTCTTCCTTTAAAATTAAATGAAACCCTATTCATCTCTATCCATCAGAATGGATGCCCAAATTACACACAGTAATAATAACTGCCTAATTTCCTCTTCTCCAATGTTAACAATTGCAACTTGGCCAGTCCTTCTTAAAGTGGACCTGTCACCCAGACACAAAAATTGGTATAATAAAAGTCCTTTTCAAATTAAACATGAAATCAAATTTCTATTTTTTATTAAAGCATTCATAGCTGTTGTAAGCTCATTTAAAAATTTCAGCTGTCAATAAATTATTACTTTCACTTTCCATTCAGCACTTCCTACATTTCGCTGCTCTCCCCACATTCCCTTCACCGATTAATTATGTAACCAGGGCATGGGGATTGACATCGGGTCCCCCATTCTGGTGCACAAACAAGATTCGGAGATGATACAAGGCTTGTCTTAATACCAGTGTCCACTAAATGGCTCCTGCTTCTTTGCTATAATTTTGTATTCCCAGACTAAAGGAAACAAGATTAAAATAATTATATAGTGTAATTAAAGTTAATTTTGCTTGACTAATGTGATAAAATAGGAATATTTTTTTTGGGTGATGGGTCCCCTTTAATAACTGAGATATTACATCTGGTTTCCATAACTGCTCCTTTAAGTAGATTCAGTTACTGTATGCCACACAGAGCTAAATAAGCAATATTGCCTCTGCTTCTTTCTCCTGTCCTTCATCAGGGCTGTCCCAGGCTATTTTATGCCTCGATCATAGAACCATAGGAGATTTTGGTATATCAATGCAAGGTCTCAGTAGAAGATTATAGGGGGCATATTTATTATGCTGTGTAAAACTAAATTTGCACAAAAACCGAAGTAAAAATCGTTGTCAAATAAATGGCGAATTTTTCAAGGTGTGTATAATTTTACGCCATGCGAACACCAGATTTGCCTCCGTTATCTTACATTGCTTAGGGGCATATTTATAATGCTGTATAAAACAGCAGAACTCACTATAAGGGGCATATTATATATATTATGTGGGGTAAAGAACAGATCACCAGGCTTCACCGTATAAAAATTTTTGTTTTACACAGCATAATAAATATGCCCCTAAGAAAAAATGCGTAAACATTTTACTCGCTTTTTACATGGCAAAGCTTAGAGATGTGTGGTATATTATGCCACTGTTTTTTTACACAGCATAATAAATATGCCCGAAGATGCGCTAGCATTTAATTCTGCCTAGCGCAACTTCGTTAGAGGTCTTCGCTCAGGCTTATTTGCATATGGCGGGGAACTTTAATAAAGAAAATAGTGTTGTTATAATGGCCTACACATGAGCCCACTGTATTGTTGATGTTCCATATGTTGGAAAATGAATGGGGGAACCCGGTTACCCAAAAAAAAATTTAAGGACTTTTGCAGGCTACCACTCAAAAAAAGGAAAAGATGCCAGTATTTTTCATACTTAGAAACTTTTCCACTAAAAAATATGATGTAAGTAACAGAAGAATGAGGAAGATCTATGCACTCCAATACACTTGTTCTGGTCTGAGCTGGCGAAGTCAAGTCTGGCGAAAGAGGTAACGTTCAGTAATACGCATCTTAGTGAATTTTCAGAGTAACGTCCATTCGACAGAGAAAAAATTCACCTGGCGATAGAGTGCAAATCACGGCTAGCGAAATGACGCCTGCGTCTGTTAGTAAATCGGCAAGCCCCTGAAAACTGTAACACTGGCGAATTTTGCCATTGTTAGTCACTTCCCCTTCTGTAAATCTGCCCCTTGGTCTGCAGACTCGTGCCTTTAAGTAGTCATTGTGCCCAATCTGTGACTTGTAATATCCACATTATTTACAACATTATTGATTAAACGATCTTGCTTCTTGGCTGTATTATAACAATTGTAAAAAAAAAAAAAAAAAAAAAAAAAGAAATCCTAATTTGCATATGCAAATTAGGGGCAGGGAGGGAAATCGCATGACTTTTTGTCACAAAACAAGTAAGTAAAAAATGTTTTCCCCTTCCCATCCCTAATTTGCATATGCAAATTAGGATTCAGATTTGATTCC
Source organism: Xenopus laevis (assembly GCF_017654675.1). Lineage (NCBI taxonomy): Eukaryota > Metazoa > Chordata > Amphibia > Anura > Pipidae > Xenopus > Xenopus laevis. The sequence continues at coordinate 33,938,462 of NC_054387.1, forward strand.
GTATTCGGCTGAATCTTTTGTGAAGGATTCGGGGGTTCGGCCGAATCCAAAACAGTGGATTCACTGCATCCCTACTAATTATACTATGAGGAAAAGTGATACAGAGGAAAAAACATTGGAGAAAGAGGCATACTGGATATATCATCTTAAAACAATAGAGACCTATGGGGATCTAAATCGTGAATGGGAGGTCTCTTGCTTTATAAGTAGTTTTCTGTCACACAATTTATATAGATATGTTTATTTTTATATTATTGTGATATTTGAATGCAACAGATATTGGTTAATTTTGTTATTAATAATTTAGCTCACTTTTCTCTGCATTCTTTCATGTATATTTTAATATAGCAATGTGGATTAATGCTGGGAGATCTATTGTCCATTGTGCTAATGGATGAATGTTTTTAGGGGTGGGTTCTAGTGAGTTTAAATGGTTAGAGGTGGTACAGAGTACCATATAGCTTTTGAGAAAGTGTCTGGTAGCCACGAAATGCATCAAGCGTGTGGTTCTAATACATATTCCTGAACGATCCATCAATATCAATAAAAAATTGTCTTTAAGAAAATTGGCCCAGCTGGTGCTCCGTGCTAGAGAAGTTACTTTGACTCTGAATGACTTCCTCAAAGGGTTCCTGGTTAAGAACCATGTCAGATAAGGTCTGCATTGGTTTGCTAATGTCATCAATGTTGAATTGGCCCAATAGGATACCAGGAAAACTCCTGGTGGGCTCAGGTCTCTGTGGGCCTTCTTGCTCACCCAAGCATTTGCCTTGTAAGCCTATAGAAGGCACATCTGTACCAATTTTGCCATCAACACAGTCATGACGAACAGATTGTTCCCAGTGGAGACCCAGTTGGTGTGTTTTATAATCTATAGTCCACTAAACTCTAATACCCACTTGCTTCAGCAGTATATGAATTAAGCAAAACATTTTGTGCTCATTGCTTGACTGTAGTATCCTGTCGGCACTTAGAGCTTTATTATTGCTTCCCACCATGATCTCTTTACTTGGAACTGATAAGGTATTATCCTATGTTGCATTTGTCTTGTATTTCTGAGGAAAAGCACATTTCTGGCAAGAAAACGATCACTTCTGCCGTGCAATTAAACTATAAATAACAGAGAAAGGGGTAGCAGATTGTAGAACTAACTGCAATAATTCTGAGATTTTAATTTCTCTAATATGTGTCTTTATATAGCTGCATAAGAAATATTTATTTTATATTTATAAAGTCCTTTGATCCTTTTAGGGCATGTTTATTTTAGATTCCATAACCTTTTAAGGTCTTTCTATGAAAAATTATGCCTTTGAATACATATATTTCACATCTGTCATCCTCCTCTCCGTTCCCTTTATTCCTTGCATCACATGCCCATCTTGGCTCTGTTGCTCTGGGTTTGGCTTTGAAAATGCAATGTAGCAGTTTCCTCCTCAAAATTACTCAGTTCTCCATAAACCCCTCCGAGTTTGGGTGCATTTTTTTCTTGTGATTCAGCAGCACGAGAAGAACTGGCGGATTCAATGATGAAGCCGCAGGGTATGAGACTACCACCCTTGACTGACCACAGCACAGCTGTACAACAGATATCTTATCACATGACTACATAGAACGGCTTGTCTTCCCCTCTCAACAACTCAGTTGACCCTATACTTTAATATTACGTTGGTGACATATATACAAATAGTACATAAATTCAAAGAATGGATGTAATTTCTGAATGGAGCCCAGAGTGTACGGAATTCCTGCCCCTTTGGCTTTATGCCTCACAGGGTTTAAAGCTGGAGTGCTTTGGGCCACTGTGAACAAAATAAGCTGTTTAACTACTATACCTTCAGGGCAGAAGGTAGTCCCAGCATAGCCTACAGCAGTGTTGTCCAACTGGCGGCCTGTGCCCCCCCCCCCGTGTGGCCCCCACATGAAAGTCTGCCTGCTTTGACTGCTTTCCTTGTGTAAGCTTTAAAATGTATTAGTACTGAGATTAACTGGCCCCTGCATTGTTTACACCTCAACTTCAGACTGTAAAATCCCGTATTGTTCACATATGTTATCCCCCTTGCATTTGTTCACACTTATAACACCTCTAAAACCCTGTACTCTTCACACTTCAGGCCGAGACTCCCTACTCTGCCTGCCCAGGCTCCCTGTGTGTGCCATACTATGCTTGCCCTATGCTCCCTGTGTGTTCCATACTCTGCCTGCCCTATGCTCCCTGTGTGTTCCATACTCTGTCTTCCATATGCTCCCTGTGTGTGCCATACTCTGCCTGCCCTATGCTCCGTGTGTTCCATACTCTGCCTGCCCTATGCTCCCTGTGCGTTCCATACTCTGCCTTTCCTATGCTCCCTGTGTGTGCTATACTCTGACTGCCCTATGCTCCCTGTGTGTGCCATACTCTGACTGCCCTATGCTCCCTGTGTGTGCCATACTCTGACTGCCTATGCTCCCTGTGTGCTTTATACTCTGTCTGCCCTATGCTCCCTGTGCGTTCCATACTCTGCCTTTCATATTCTCCCTGTGTGTGACATACTCTGCCTGCCCTAGGCTCCCTGTGTGCGCCATACTCTGTATGTCCTATGCTCCCTGTGTGTGCCATACTCTGCCTGCCCTATGCTCCCTGTGTGTGCTATACTCTGCCTGCCCTATGTTTCCTGAGTGTGCCATACTCTGCCTGCCCTATACTCCTGTGTGTACCATTCTCTGCCTGCCCTATGCTTTGTGTGTTCCATACTTTACCTGCCCTATGCATGCCCTATGCATTCCATACTCTGCCTTTCCTATGCTCCCTGTGTGTGCCATACTATGCCTGCCCTATGCTCCCTGTGTGTGCCGTACTCTGCCTGCCCTATGCTCCCTGTGTGTGTCATACTCTGCCTGCCCTATGCTCCCTGTGTGTGCTATACTCTGCCTGCCCTATGCTCCCTGTGTGTGGCATACTCTGCCTGCCCTATGCTCCCTGTGTGTTCCATACTCTGCCTGCCATATGCTCCCTGTGTGTGCCATACTCTGCCTGTCATATGCTCCCTGTGTGTGCCATACTGTAACTGCCCTCTACTCCCTGTGTGTTCCATACTCTGCCCTATGCTCCCTGTGAGTTCCATACACTGAATGCCCTATGCTCCCTGTGTGTGACACACTCTGCCTACCCATATGTTCTCTGTGTGTGATATACTCTGCCTACCCTACACTGTCTGTGGGACATGAGTCTGGAAGGGTTTGTTAGCATTTGGAAATTGTTGGTAGGGGCCCCTAAGTTGTTTAATCATGTGCTGGGGGGGGTGCTGTATTATCCACAGGGGAAGAGGCATATGTATTTAAGGGTGTGTTTTAATATGACTTAAATATGCTCAGGTATGAGTAATATTCCTGCAGAGAGATTTGTTTTTTTGGTGTGCTACCGCCATTAATGTGGACATGTCTAAGTTCTTGTGGTAACATGGGTGTGGCTGAAAGTGGGTGTGGTTTAAAATTGGGAGTGGTTAACAATGGCTTTCATTATCGGCCCTCCACCACGTAGAAAAATTCCCACCCCCATAACCACAGAAGTTGGACAGCATTGGCCTACATACAGCACTCTGTGCTAGACAGATATGCCTGATAGCATGAAACCCTTAGCAACTCCTATTTCACGTATTTCATCCCTGCTGCATTAGCTTAGCCTCTTCTCATTCATAAGGTATTATACAGATTATAAAGATGATATACATCAACCATTGACTCATGCCAAGTCTCTGCCTCACTAGAATATACCATTTTATGGGTGTCAACCTGGAGGCAGCTGGTACCTGACTGTGGAGAATGCTCCCCTTAAACTCCTGTCCTCCTCTTTGGAACATTCCCCATAAAGGCAACATGCACTGCAACATGGGCATTGAAATGAATGAAATTGCACTGCGTCTGCATCCGGTGCAACCGTATCCAATTCATCAAAATGGATACAACTCCAGCTTTGCAGTAAATCAGACGCAGTTGTGCCAAATATTTTTGCAGTCAGCCTGGTGTCATTTCTGGTGCTGCCAGGCTAACTGCATTTGGACACAAGTACCTGAAAAAGGTTTGACAAAAAGCATACTGTGTACATAAATGAGCCTTTGAGTAACATAAATGGACACTTACGTTTCTCTTTGTTTTAACAAAAAAAAATGGGTTTTTTTCCATAAAATAAGAGATAGGATAAATGTACTATATTCTATAGTAACCTCTCTTGCCTTTGCCTTCAGTTATTCGAGCCAAAGCCGTTACTGGAAAAGAGGTGGAAAGTGGGAATGATGTCTATGGTAATCCCATCAAAAGGATCCAATATGAGATCAAACAAATTAAGGTAAGGAAAAATACAAAATAACAGCACTGTGTGAAAACTCCTGCCCTATTAGGAACATTGCCTCTGTTCCCTCGCAACATGCTGGTGCACTGCTATTGGAAAATGCTTGAGGTTTTAACAAACATATGCAAAATATAAATCCCTTCTACAAGATATCAGCCTGAGACATGGCCTAGAAGGCAGAGAGGGCCTGGACAGTCATAAAAGGGTAAATCAATATAAAACCTTAGAACAAATCTTAGGGCAGGGCCACCATCAGAAATCACAGGGCCCCGTACAACAACATTTTCTGGGCCCCTTGTCAGTTCATATACAAAGAAGGTCTCTTTATATAGCCTTCATAACCAAAAGAGTGGGCATCTGGGACAATTGTGATTTATATATGACCCTAAGCATGTCAGGATATAAGTAATTTGATAAATATGTCATTACCATTAATACCATATAAGAGAAGTATTTGCACCTAAGGCTAAAGGCAGATTGGGCATTTTCTATGCCAGCATACGTCAACCTAGTTACAAGTGCCTGGAACTTCCCCTGCTGTCTCCTATTGGCTGTAATTGAAGAAATGACCAGCATCACACTATATAACTCGTAATATTGCTTTATGAAGAATTTATTCAGCCCACATCATACAAAAATGCTTTTTGTGGGCTGAATAAATTCTTCATTTCTTCAATGCAATGATATGACAGGAGTGGGTCCTCCGGCACAGCACCTGACACAACAAAAGTGTTTCACTTCAGAGATGAGCACCCCACAATTGTGACTGTGTCCTATTGGCTGTAAGGCCTGGAACTGCTCTAGAGAGTTTCAGGCAGATTACAGACAATGGAAGGGGATAGATGCTGTTTTGGGCACTTCTCCATTAGATGAAATATATGCCAGCAGAGAAAATACCTTGTGTACCTGTAAACTAAAGAGCAAATATTACAGGTATCCAGTGCCCACTTTTTACCCCATGGCCTGTGATGAGGAATCACATGTGTGGGAAGGTAGTTTGGCTGATCTTTTGCTTTTATACAGTTTTAAAAATCTGTAAATGACTGAAAAGTATGCTCGCAAGAGCAACAACACTTGGATGCAGCCAACAGATATGTATTTTCTTTTTACACAAAACAACACTGCGGTCAACATTTAAGGGGTTATGCATGACCACAACTTCAGTTGCGCTTGGAGCGAAATATCCCATTCATCCCATTCATATAACATGTATTCCTTGCACTTCTGAATTGCTTTGCGTCGCTCAGTCCTTCCTGCCTCCCATTCTAAATTGAGCACTGCTGCTCCTGGTGGTAGTGGAGAACCACTACCACCAGGGGCGTAACTATAGAGGAAGCAGACCCTGCAGCTGCACAGGGGGCCCAGGAGGCATAGGGGCCCCATGAGGCTCTAACAGTACTAATGAAAAATTTCAAAAAAAAAAAAAAAAAAAAAAAAATATATATATATATATATATATATATATATATAGATATATATATATATATATATATATATTGGTAAAACAGGACAACCTCTGGATATGTTGGGGGCCCTAAAATTAATTTGCTGTGGGCCCAGTAACATCTAGTTACACTACTGACTACCACCTACTGTCAAGGCAGTAGTTTCAGGGTTCCCTTTGTACCCAGCGTCAAATGGCACAGTGTACTTGCCCCTAAAGAATCGGGCTCAGGTGGTGCTCGCACACCAACAGTGAAAATGGACTTCCGTGCAATTGTGTCCACTCTGAGACAAAATGCAAGAAAATTTACTAAAGGGCGAATTTTCATCAGCGACTGCTTCGCCACTATGCTAATTCACTAAAATGCGAAGTTGCATCTCAGCAGCTGAACGCTGGCGAATTTTCGCTAGCATTACTAAGGCTGGGTGAGCATTTTCGAACAAATTTTTGCAAGCGTTCATTTCTGCCTAGCGAACTTCGCTAGCACTCTTACGCTTAGGTTAATTTGAATAGGACGGGTACCTAAAAGTCGTATGGACGTCTTTAATAGTAATGTTGGTGCAAATGCATGAAGTGGCCACTTTTTCAAACACATGTCCAATGAGCCTAAAGATAGAGGAGATCCTCTAATGCCCTAGACATGAGCCCACCCTTAAACAAATGTGGCATGCCCCTCAAATTAGTTTTAAAAAAGTTTTCACACATAAATCTTAAATAATTTGGACTTTTTGAAGGCAAAAAGCCAGAGCGAAAAGTTGCCAGGCAATAGGGTGGAAATGAACGCTAGTGACGGTCTCATTCGCTAGTGTATTGTCCTCTACGCCTGTTAGTGAATTGTCGATATCCCTGTGGATGCGCTAGCGACGGCCACTTCGCCCCCTTGAATTTTTTTGGGGGGGGGAATATGGTGATTACATTTGAAATTGCACCTTTATGCACTGAATTTGCAAGTTTAAAGGAATCTTGACTTTTTTGTGCAATAGTGTAACAAGCATTGTTACGTCTATTTCAACCCATCAGTTGCAATTGTGTTATGTGCAACTTCCCACTGGCAACTGCAATGGTGCTGGCATTGTGGAAAAAACACTGCAATGTGGGTAAATAACACTGCAACCTGCAGCCACATTTGCACTTTGCACACTGCAGTGTAGTATGTAAATGACACTTTTAGACTTTTTTGTTGGGAAGTGACAGTAGTATCTAAAGAAGCCTTAGTGACTCGTGACACACACATATATATATATATATATATATATATATATATATATATATATATATATGTGTGTGTGTGTATGAGTTAATATGAGTTTCAGTCAGTGGAATCTTATTTCCATTAAATATCTTAAATTTGCTTTAACACATGTATTTGACTATTTGTAGTTAAGTCCTTTTTATAAATAGGTAAATAAAATATACATTTAAGGTCAAAATATATGTGCTAGACATACATATGAGTACTACAAGCACAGAAAAAGATCTGGAATTTGGCTGTTGGCTAGCCCCGCATAGATATCTAGCCTTCAAGCCGGTGGTTGGCTGCACATTTATGTAATTTTCCTGCAGCACTTATATATTCCAAGAGATTAATTCAGGCTGTGCCTACATTTCTTAGGGGTACCACTGGGTGAGATTCATTTTGATTCACATAAACTGCCAGAAGCACAATTAATAGGAATTGAGTTACCTATGAGATACAAAGAAGGGTTTATATGCTGAGCGTGAATAGTCCATTCATTCAAAACCTTCAGCCTCCATATAAAGTCAATTTTGGCCAGAGAAGGAATGTAATTTACCCCATCCCATGGCTGTGGCATGGTAACAGGCGGTTACAGGCCCATATTGCAAATTGTGCATTTTCGGAATTATAAACCCCCCTTTCTGAGTGGTTACAGATGGCGTCTATTAATGTTTTTCTCCATTGGCTGAACTATGTTGGCAGAGAAACACTGCATGTGCCATTGGTCTCTAAAGCATTAAGGAAACAAATATAGAGAAGGCCTGCAGTACGGACCATCGGAGATGTGGTGGAGCAGGCTACACCAGCTGGAGCAAGCATTGATTTAGTTCAGTTGAGACAAATAAATATATTTCAATGCATCACTTTATATCAGGACAACTATGCTTAGAACCCAGTTTGGAAATTTTTAATTTTTCATTATCTTAAATTGACTTTTAACCTTATGAAGGCTACACTACCTCTTCCTTTACAAATCATCGCCTCCATTCCATTTGTCTTACCTTGGTTGAATAGGGTATGATCTTTTAGTGTCACTGCTCGATCATGACACTCATCCAGTCAACGTTTATATACTATCCAGTATGTTTCTGACAACATTCATTTTAGCATAGTCCAGGACAGCCAGAGATCAGAACACACAGGGCTGGAAACCAGCGCAGCGTTATAACCAGGAACTGGGTCTCAATGAATTAGAGCAGGGGGACATGCTGGTCTGTGAAACCTCAGTCACTGAAGAAGCCTGCAGAAAATAAATAGCAAGAGAAGAAAGCAGCAGCCACCATTATAAAGGATGCCTCTAAATCTGGGTGACCTGTAGGAAGCCATATCAAATGCGGGATCTTTACAGTATGGGTTTGCAACATGACAGAACAGGAAGAGGAACACTTGTGTCAGAGATTACTTCTCCACTATGGCACAGATGCAACTGGTCAGTTAACCAATATAGATAAACGATTTGTAAACGGAAAAATCGGTGCAATTTATACCTTATTTATTTGTATCTCATAGTGAAAACATTTCGACAGTGTTTTCACTATGAGATACAAATAAATAAGTATGAGGAGGGCAAATATGATGCTGAAGAAGAGGATGCTGATGAAGAGGATGTTCCAGAAGCATTATGTTTTAAAGCTCAAACAAACTTAATTGCTTTTCTTCCTCTCAGCCAGAAACTGAGAAAATTCCAAGCCTCAACTGTCTCAACTGAACTGAATCAACTTAATTGCTTTTCTTCCTCTCAGCCAGAAACTGAGAAAATTCCAAGCCTCCAGCCTGCTCCACGGGCACCATAGGACATAATCATCAAAAATAATTATACCCAATATTCTCCAAACAGGTATGGGACCTGTTATCCAGAATGCTCAGGACCTGGGGTTTTACGGGTAATGGATCTTCATACCTTAAGTCTACTAGAAAATCATATAAACATTAAATAAACCCAATAGGCTGGTTTTGCTTCCAATAAGGATTAATTATATCTTAGATGGCATCAAGTACACGCTACTGTTTTATTATTGAGAAAACCAGGAAATCATTTTTAAAGATTTGGATTATTTGATTATTATTATTATTTATTTGATTATATGGGAGACAGCCTTTCCATAATTTCCTTTTATCCCAACCAGTAGTATGCTCACATTCAATTTGCACATAGGCTTTTGGAATATTATTACTCACATACATTATGGAAACTGGGGATCCTCGTTCTGTTATGGTTTTTCTTTGTGGCCCCACCAATATATAATACATTATGCATTTCTCTGATTCTTCATTTTCCTGGATTTTACATCATTTTTTACATAATTTTTTCTGGTAAAATGTGAGCTCCATTGTATTTGTTAATATCAAAATCATTTCAGTTACTTATCTTTAGATCTGCCAAATGAAAGACCATAACAGAATGAGGATCCCCAGTTTCCAGAATTACCATAAGTAAAAATAATATTTTTAATACAAATTTAGAGATCACAGCAACATTATCAAACATTCAAAAAATAATGATATAGAAACACAGATATAAATATCATTAGATTTATGCCTTCATAGACGAATGTAGAAATAGACTGTATACTGTATAGGATCTTTTATCAAGAATGCTTGGGACCTTGGATGATCTGGATAAGGGATATTTTCTCTAACTTAAATCACAATACATTAGATCAGATTCAATTTGATGAGAAATGTGTATATCCTAATTTAATTCTCTATTTTCCCATAGAGCCAGATGCAATTCAATGAGAAAATCTTATCTCACTGTTTATCTATTGAAGTCTATGGGAAAAACTGGAACTGAATGAGGAGAAAAGTTTCCTTCTCCTGAAATTGTAAATTGTTTATGTGAAACACCATAAAATAATATTTGAATCTGGCCCACTGTCTCCTAAAAATCACTCAAAGGGTTGGGGATAACAGTCGTTTTTTTAAAAAAGAATGCGGGCTGTATTAGCCCGCACCTTTGGTTAGGGATAACATTTTTACCCAACAGGTGCCCTTTAAAAATAAAATAAATCCAATAGAATTGTTTTGTCTCCAATATGGATTCATGCCACTAACAATGTACTGTTTTATTATTACAGAGAAAAAAGGAAATTGTTTTTAAAAATAAGAAAAATAGGAAATATTTGCTTCAAATGGACACTAAGGGGCAAATTTACTAAAGGGCGAAGTGACGTCATATTGGATAATTTCGCCGATTTACTAACGGTCGCTGGCGTAACTTGGCTAGTAAAGGAGATAGACTCTAGCAGTACTTCGCTCCCTAATGCCTGGCGATTTTGCGCTCTGGCGAATAGACGTAACTACGCAAATTCACTAAGATGTGGATTTTACTGAACATTACGTCTTGCGCCAGACTTGACTTCGCCACCTCAGACCAGGCAAAGTGCAATAGAGTAGATTGAACTTTAATTTCCCGCCGTAGGCAAATTATGCAACACTAGTGCAACTTCGCTTGGCTTGGAGCAGTAACGCTAACACAACTTCGCCAGAGTTCGGTGCCCTGGACTCAATTTTGAATTTTAGTGAATTAGCGTTGTCCTGGAATCTATGCCTGGCGAAGTGTTGCGCTGTGAGCTAAGCTGTCTCTGGCGAATTTTCAGAGGTTAGTAAATTTGCCCCTAAGGGAGATGGTATTCCTGTAGTTTGGAGCTTTGTGGATAAGGGATTCCATACCCGTAATAGCAGGAGTACAATATAGGAATGACTCCTGCTAACAGTAAGCTCCCCCCAGCACCAACAATGACTCCTGTTTATCTCCTGGAGGGGAGCTGACAACAATTACTGACATTTGTGATTGATTATTTAACCAAAGCCAAGAGGTTTGTAACTTGACACAACCTCATTATGTGTCCAGATGCTTCCGAAAAACTTGGTGGCAGCAGCAGTAGCAACAACTGAGTTTGTGTAAGAACAGTCTGTACTTATCCACATATTTCATATTTTGCATCACTTCTTGCTTCCACTAAGAACTATATAAAACATAACAAAATGGCAAACTAGAGGCTGTCAGATGATGCCAACTATTAAGTTACAAAAGACCTTTAATATTGTGTAACATAAGTTATTTTTTCACAGTTTGGTTTTTCGGATGCTCAGGCTCCATGATAGCTGTCCCTACAATATGACTAACATTTTTGGGGGCCCCTTATGAGGTGGGTCTGTAAATAAAAGTTTAGAACTTGTCAGAATCCCTTTAAAGGAGAACTAAACCCTAAAAATGATTATGCCTAAAAATGCCATATTTTATATACTGAACTTATTGCATCAGTCTGAAGTTTCAGCTTCCCGATAGCAGCAATCATCAAGGACTTCAAACTTGTCACAGGGGGTCACCTTCTTGGAAAGTGTCTGTGACACTCACATGCTCAGTGGGCTCTGAGCAGCTAAACTTAGGGGTCGTCACAAATCGTCAAGCAGAAAATGAGGTTTGTAATATGAAATGCAAAAAGGAAAGGTTGTGGGAGCACTCCATGGCTAAATAAAAATGTACTAAAATGGAAATGCTACTGATCTGGCCAAATTAACAGACATAGAGAAAAAGAAGAGAAATTGATCAATGCACATTCCCTGGTCCCCTGACATATAAGTAATCTATGCAGATGCATGTATTTCCAAAGACAGAGGTTTTTAGTTACAAAATTATGATCATAAGATCACGTCAAGGTAAACCCCATATGGCGGTGCCATATTTACCTCTGGTCATAATATCAAATGTCTTTGTAAATACATGCATCTGCATTTTATATGACAGGAGACCAGGGAATGTGCATTGATCAATTTCTCTTCTTTTTTGCTTTTTCTGTAATATAAGCTGATGCTAAAAGGCTGATTGTACTAGTTGCACTGGTTTCTGTGCTGCCATGTAGTGATTATCTGTATTAATTATGTGACATTTCTATTCTATGTGTACTGTATATTGTGAGTGGGTCCCTAAGCTGCACAGATCATGTGCAGTGAATCAGCAGAAAAGAAGATGGGGAGCTACTGGGGCATCTTTGAAGAAAAAGATCTTTACTGCTAAAGTGGTTCCATTTGGCTGGTACAGAAGCCCAAAACGTACAACATTTTTGCCTACTTCTTAAGTTAAGCTTTAGTTCTCCTTTAAAACTTTTTTATACCCTCCTTCTTGCCTTCAGCCTCAGAGCCTCAGCCCAGACTTGCTCAACAATAAACCATATTCATTTTTGCTATTTCTAAATGGCGCAGTGACAGCCCACATGCCACAGTAATTCTTAACATTTAGGGAGTTATTTACTAAAATCTGAATTTATCTCAAACTCCCATGCCCGATTTTGGCTTATTTATTAATAAAATAACTCAAATTTAATTTGATTGTGGGAAAAATCCGATTAAATCGAGAGAAAAATCCAAATCTCTCAAATATTTTGGGGTTTTTTTTCTACGAATTGCTCGAATTTTTCGAGTCTTTGGCCAAATTGAGAAATTGCCTCTTCCACTGACTTACAGTATACAGAACCTCGACAGGTCTGAGATGGTGGATTTTCAGATTTAGACTTTTTGCAGCTTCAGGGTATACTCAATCTTGAAAAATTCGAATTTTCTTCTCTCAAAATTTGAGTTTTCTAGTGAAAACGAATAAATAACCCTCTAAACGGCACATTGACCCCTACCTACCATAGGGCTGCTGGGGGGGAAAGGGAGGGGGTTTATATCACCCCAACTTGCAGTACTGCAGTAAAGAGTGACTGAAGTTTATCAGAGCACAGGTCACATGACTGGGGGCAATGGGAAACTGACAATATGTTTAGCCCCATGTCAGATATCAATGACAGTATTCGTTTAATAGTTCTATTTGAAACATTCTGAACTTATGTAACAGCCTCAAACACATAAAAGATAAAGAGGCCCAACAACCAAAGGGAACATTTGTCTAGTCTTCTCTTGGGAACCCTCACTCCTGGTGCATCTAATGTGAAGAAAATCCGAGGAAGAACTAGACCAAAGCAGAACTAGCTGCTAGTGTTATTTATTGCAACAACAGGAGCCACTTGAGTGTGGTGCTTGAAACATGCTGTGGCAATAAAAACACTAGCAGCTAGTTCTGCTTTGGTATTGTTCTTCCTCGGTTTTGCTTCAAAAAAACCTCAAACACATAGGAAGCTGATTTACTAATATACTGGATTTGCAGTTTGTAAGGTTGTATCCAAATGCATTACTACTCCCATAAAGGGGGTGGTTGACCTCTGAGTTAACTTTTAGTATGATGGAGAGAGTGATATTTTGATATAATTTTTAGTTATTTTAGCTTCTGGTTGCTAGATTCCAAATTACCCTAGCAACCATGCACGGATTTGAATGAGAAACTGGAATTTGAATAGGAGATGGTCTGAAAAGAAAGATGAGTCATAAAAAGAAGCAATAACAATAAATACGTAGCATTACAGAGCATTTTTTTTTAGATGGGGGTCAGTGACCCCCATTTGAAAGCTGGAAAGAGACAGCAGAAGAAGGCAAATAATTAAACAATAAAAAAATAATAAAGACCAATTCTATAACAAAACAAAAGTTAGCTTAAAGGTGAACCACTCCTTTAATCTGCTATAAAGCCATAAAGCTCTAAATCTACTCCATTTATATCTGAAAATTATTCCCTTGTGAAAACAGGGCAGTTCTGACTTTGGAAGATCCAAACACCTTAAACTAACCTTCTGTGTACAGTATACGACTGGAGAAAAATAACATTTCTAGGCAGAGATTACATTTTCTTTCCGGAATACGGAGGATGGTAACCATGGCAACCACTCAGATTTAAGAGTGAGACACAAAAAAAAAAGACTAGTAGCACTTTTTTGGGCAAATTCTATTACTTAAACCACCTATAAATCTGGTCCTAAAAGAGCTATAGTTCTTTGTATAAAATACAGGTACTGCCTGACGCAAAGAGGAAGGTTTTTGAACCTTCTTTTCCAGCGGCAGAACTACCGGTGGTGCGACTGCACCAGATTCCGTATCCCCTCTGGGCCCACTGGCAGTTCCAGCACTTGTGAATCCACTGCGATCACTGCTTCTGGAGGGGGTGGGTTTGGCTGCATAGTCTGGACCCGGGTAGTTCCGTTACTATTCCTTCTGCCACTTTATTTTCCTGCATCTTTGCGATGCAGCACTTTGTGCAAAACAGTATAGTGGGTGCTCCTTGACAAATCTATGCTCCCTTTATTTGCTGCATTCCTAAAGCATAGGTAAAGCTGTGTATCATCTCTCACCTTTCGTATGCAGAGACTGCTAGTAAAAATGATTGCTTTAACTGTAATTGGCGTTTGTATAAAAGGATCATTGCCAGCACGGTGCCTTTTTCCTTTATGGCTCCACAGGTCCAATGCTTTAAAGGCCGGCCATGTTTAATAGTGAACCCCAGTGCGATGGATCAAAGGGTGACTCCATTTAAGATTAGGATAGAAAATCAAACTAGAGACTCATGATAATTAGGTTATAAGTGCACAGAAAAACAATTTACACGCTGAGTTCAATGACATGCAAATGGCCATAGAGAGTAAGGCAGGGCCAGTAGCTCGAATTCCTTTACTTCCCTTCTAGTGATGTGTGTGTCAGGAAAAACTCAACCCACATTCAAACCTAACCAACAAAATCTTAAAGGGATACTGTCATGGGAAAAAAATTTTTTTCACAATTAATCAGTTAATAGTGCTGCTCCAGCAGAATTCTGCACTGAAATCCATTTCTCAAAAGAGCAAACAGATTTTTTTATATTCAATTTTGAAATCTGACATGAGGCTAGACATTTTGTCAATTTCCCAGCTGCCACAAGTCATGTGACTTGTGCTCTGATAAACTTCAATCACTCTTTACTGCTGTACTACAAGTTGGAGTGATATCACCCCCTCCCTTTTTCCCCCCAGCAGCCAAACAAAAGAACAATGGGAAGGTAACAAGATAACAGCTGCCTGGTAGATCTAAGTACAGCACTTAATAGTAAAAACCCATGTCCCACTGAGACACATTCAGTTACATTGAGAAGGAAAAACAGCAGCCTGCCAGAAAGCATTTCTCTCCTAAAGTGCAGGCCCAAGTCACATGACTGGGGGCAGCTGGGAAATTGACAAAATGTCTAGCCCCATGTCAGATTTCAAAATTGAATATAAAAAAATATGTTTGCTCTTTTGAGAAATGGATTTCAGTGCAGAAGTCTGCTGGAGCAGCACTATTAACTGATTGATTTTGAAAAAAATTTTTTTTCCCATGACAGTATCCCTTTAACCCACACCTGACCCTAAACTGCAAAATGTTACTATTGTAAGACCTGCATCCAACCCATACCCGTGCTTCCTGCTCCATCTACTACTTCTGCATGCACCTCTGATTCCAAGAGATGGAACCTTCTGGAGCAGAGGACTGTACTTTTCCAATTCCAACCCAAACCCTCCCTGATCAATATCCCCATCAATATTCACTTCACTGTGTCAAAGCACTCTGCCAAAGGCATCTTACAATGACCCCCTGGTTTCAATGTGTGAAATCACAATGAAATATCAGTTCAAGTCAGGACCTATTAGTTCTTATCGATTATTACAGATACTGTAATATATATGATCTGATGAGACATTGATTTCATGCTTTTTACAATGAAACCATTTCAAACCACAAGGTGTCACTATGAAACAGGCTATAATATGTTCAACAGTAGTTTAGCTTAGGGTTTGTGCTGCCCTAAAACATTGCTAACATCAGGCGTGGTTTATGTCCAAGATGCTGACGACTATTTATGGTAACTTCGAAACGCTTTCCGTGTTCTTGTAATGACAACAAAGCGTCCTGTGTTCTTCTCGGTGCACAAGGAAGGTCTTAGTCTCTCTCAGTCAGGGAGAAGTACCTGTTTGGATTCTTAATAAATGCAAATTTCCTTCTAATCTCCGTTTTGTAGATACTGTCTTGTAGATACTCCATCTCCCATTTATGAGGAAGAAGGAATAATAAATGCAAAGTGAAATGGAGTTGCTGACATCCTCAAATGGAAGCATGAGCTCAGCGTCCTTTTGTTGTGAAGGTTGCCACTGTCTAATGTGTTGTGTGTCACTACAGAGCACTCTCACAACACCATCACTATTAGATGGATAACCTTCTTGTGTCTTATGGGCCATGAAATGCAACTACAGAAATGTTGCGTTTGTAAGGTCGTGTATACAGTAGCTGTCTGTGAGTCTGCAGAAGGTGGGGAGAGTCTGATTCTTAAAGATGTTGTTGCCCCTGTAAAATGTGGCCAATCCTACTCATTTCATATAACAGGTAATTGAAATTTGTATTTTTCTCTTTTAAACAATAGGCTTCTAAGTTATACGCTAACTATAAACATTATGCTGTTCATATCTGCTTGTTATTCTCAGGTACCAATTAACATTATAAGAAGTACTTTCTCTCAAAAGCTACTGGAATATGTTATAATAATATCTACAGAATCGAATAGGTTTCTATATGTATTTCTGTAGCTGTTACTTACAGTATGTGTTTTACAGTAGGGGGTTTAACTGTATATATCTGTGAGTGTAAATACAGAAATGCTCTTATGAGTAATATGAACATGAATAATAATGGTTCAATAAAACACACACGTTTTGTATTGATTTTTTTAAAATGTGCTTTTATATTATTATAAAAAAAATATATATATATATATATATATATATATATATATATATATATATATATATATATATATATATCCAAAAAATAAATTATTAAATAGATTGGGGTGACTTAATGGGAGTTTTGCCGTACAGTATCAGCTTTTACCCAAAACTCTCTCCGTTTGTCATTAAGATCTGATTATGATTTGCTTCACCTGTCTTTGCAGATGTTTAAGGGACCCGATAAGGATATAGAATTCATCTACACGGCTCCATCTTCAGCAGTTTGTGGGGTGACACTGGAGATCGCTGGAAAAAAGGAGTATCTGATTGCAGGTATGAGAAGTGCTTGGTCGCATCATCACCGCTGAGTTTGTATATCCGTTTGCTAATGTAATCTCTTCTTCTGCCCTGATCCCTCTTTGTTCATTTACTGCCCTCAAGGTAAAGCCGATGGTGATGGAAAGATGCACATTACTCTTTGTGACTTCATTGAGCCATGGGATTCTCTTACCCCAACTCAGAAGAAGAGTCTCAATCAGCGATATGAAATGGGCTGCGAGTGTAAGGTGAGGACGTTTTTTTTTAAGCAATGCTATATAATGATGCTATGGGTCAGTTAGGACATCATTTTGTGAAACAATGTCTTTTTAAACGTTACTATGTGCATGTTTAGACACAGCACCCAGTGGCCCCAACAATTTATGAACGTGGGTTCTAGCATTTCAAGGCATGGGTGTCACAGCAAATATGGCAAAGTAACCCTTCTGCATAGTAACCCCTGTAGTGACATAGGGAGTGGTCCCCACTGACCAAAGCCTGCTTTCATCTTTGAATGCCAAACTTTCTGTCGGGTGCTCTTTCAGTCACTGGATATTGAATATAACGGAAATATGCAGTGTACGTTCAAAAATCTTATTTGCCTCTCTGATCACATGCTCTCCTCTCTCCGGTCATACAGAGGGCACTCGGAGAAAAAGATAACTGAAGTTAAAGAGAAAAAAAAGAAGTGGTAGGATGATGTCTTACAAAAATATTGAAAGACACAAGTATTTATTATAATAGAAAAAGTCAGCACTACTTGTGCCCAGCGTGATCTAAGAATAGAAAATGGGTTACAGTGGCCTCCTTATATCCTGCATCAGCCCTGGCACACAGATGGGGAAGGAGTAACATTTTTGGAGAATGTGATCTACAAACAGTGGCCTAATTCAGTACAAGGGCCGATCAATCAATGGCTTTAAACATTCATACTGGTTATTTATAAGGCAATTCGGGGACAATCTGTCCTTTGTACTGCACTCAGCTCCTGTTTAACTTCTGCTGAAAGTTCTGTCCTTCTCCTCAGCTTGCACAACAGATCTGCACAATAACAACTTACTCATCAGTTGTACATCGCCTAAACCCTAAATACTGTCTGTACCATGAAATACACACTGTTGGTCTGTTCAGCACACTGCAGCATTTATATACAGGATTTATGCATCTTCAGACTTTCTAAACTTTTAACTCAAACAGGCATATTCATTATATTGGGTAAAGTGCAAAAAACATGCATGATTGTTTTTTTCACCCACAGCCCACATTTTTTTCTTAGCACTTACAGCTAGTTTCTAAGAAGATATGATTTGCACCAGCTAGTGAAAGTAGGAATGCATCAAATCCAATATTTTGGATTCGGCCGAACCCCCGAATCCTTCTTGAAAAATCCGGGCGAATACCGAACCAAATCCGAATCCTAATTTGCATATGCAAATTAGGAGTTGGAAGGGGAAAACATTTTTTACTTCCTTGTTTTGTGACAAAAAGTCACACAATTTCCCTTCCTGCCCCTAATTCGGTTCGGCCAGGCAGAAGGATTCGGCTGAATCCTGCTGAAAAAGGCTGGATCCTACCCGAATCCCAAACCGAATCCTGGATTCGGTGCATCCCTAAGTGAAAGTGACTTGATATGCAAGGGTTGGACCTTGGCATCCATTTGCACACCCCTTACTCAGGCACTCTTCATTGGGGCAGGAGGGAGCACCCTTGGGCATGAGGCACAGCAGGAGGCAGGTAATTAAAGGGGAGTCATCACCCAAATATTCAAAATCCTATTGCATCACATTAGTCAAGCAAAATTAACTTTAATGACACTATATAAATTATTTGAATCTTGTTTCCTTTAGTCTGGGAATTCATAATTATAGCAAGCAGGTAGGAGCCATTTTGTGGGCACTGCAAGCCTTGCATCATCTCAGAATGCCTAAGGCATAGAGGAGGGGCAGGCAATATTTGATTGACAGCTGAGATTTTTAAATGAGCTTGAATGCTTTAATAAAAAATAGAAATTGGATTTTAAGTTTCATTTGAAAAGGACTTTTATTATACATCTTTTTGTGTCTGGGTGACAAGTCCACTTTAATGCCTGTGTGTAATGATGCTCACAGGTATAAGGGCGCCACAGCCTGTAAAGCAATTGCTAGCTTACGGAGTGTGAAATAACCGAGAAATGGCTGTGGCACCAGTTGTGGCTTGAACCAGCTCACTTTTTTTATATGTTAGGCCTGAGCAATCACGTGCTGCAATAATGACATCATTTAATGGGGTTGTTCCCCTTCCAAAGCCTTTTTTTTCTGTTCAGTTGTTTTTAGATTGTTCACCAGAAATAAAGACTTTTTTCAACTCCATTCATATACTTTATTTTTTACTGTTTTTTTCCAGAATTAAAGTTTCATGTGATCGAGGAGCAGATTCTGACCTGTTACAATTTGCTGCATTAGTTGATACATTTCTCAGCAGCATCTGTGGAGTTTTAGCAACTATTGTATCAATTCTAACAGCTGCCTTTAAAGGACCAGTAAATTCAAAAAAATTAAAGTGTTTTAAAGTAATACAAATATAATGCAGTGTTGCCCTGCACTGGTAAAACTGCTGTGTTTGCTGTGTAGCAATGGGGGCAGCCATTCAAAGGAGAAAAGGCCCAGGTTACACAGCAGATAAACTCTGTAGAACATAATGTTATCTGTTATCCACTATTTAACCTGTGCCATATAGACTTTTTTCAATTTCCGCCATTGCTACAGTTTGTTTTTATAATCTATATTAGTGTTTCTGAAGCAAACACATCAGTTTTACCTGTAGTGCAACACTACATGATATTTTCATTACTTTAAAGCACTTTCATTTTTTTGGTGTTACTGATCCTTTAATGACACTTCAGTTCAGCAAGATAAGAAATGTATCAACTAATGTATCAATTTAGAACAGTTATAAGAGCTGGCAACTAGTGATGTGCGGGTCGAGCGGGTTCGGGTCGACCTCGCACTGTTCCTCGCGGGTGCGGGTTAAGCTCTTCTCCTGCCACCTTCAAATGCCGGCTTCCGATTTTATAGTCTCGCGTTTGCTCGCCCCACCCCTTTTGTGACGTCATCAGCTGGGCAGGTCGGCGCGGGTCTATAAAAGGACCCGCACATCACTACTGGCAACCCCCTCCCACAGCTGCTTTAGACAAGAGAAGGTGAAAATGCAACTGTACACTTCAATATTAGAAAAACAGTTACAAATATAAAGTAAAAAAGTAATTGAAAAGACTGAGTCTTTATTTCTGGTGAATTATCTGAAAACAACTGAACTGAACAAAATGTTAAAAGGTGAACAACCCTTTTAAGATAACAGGTTATATAATTAGCTGCCTTGTCCCTCCCATGAATATATAATGATTAAGGAAACTAATAAAGTACTGGCTGTCCAAAATCAGATCACTCATTTTCTGATGCAAAATCTCACACCATGGGCAAATAGGGTGGCAGAGGGCAAGTGAGCCGTATGTGGTTGTCTTATTGGAAGCTATAATAATATCTAGTGCCTTCCAGCCGCTGTTGGTGGGTAAAAACTTAGTATTCGGCTATTCATCTGATCCTTTTGCTTTCTTAGCCAACCCTTTATAGTGGCGAATCAGACATTGCTGCACTTTCCCTGCTGACCAGCACTTTGGAAGCCCATCAAAATGACCAGTTTCCTTTTTGTGGACTCAACCCATCAGAACATATTTGTTTTTTTTTTGTTTTTTACTGTAAAGGGCTTTCAGGGAAATGGCCAATTCAATTTTATGAATGTGCATCTAACCCCCCCTCTCGAATAAAAGAAAACATCCTATCTGAATTTAACTCTCTAAAGGTTTTATTTATAAAAATCCAAAAATACTCTCTGAAAACTACTCCGACCAAATCTGCCCGGGTTTTTCCCCTTATTTATCAATACATTTTTTCGAAAATTTCCTGTGCCGGAAAAAACTCCAGTGCAGATCATGGACTTCTCCCATTTACTTCTACATGAACTCGGCAGGAGTTGGAGTACTTTTTTATTCAGACGTTTAACACCCTCAGGGTTTCATTAATTCGGAAATATTTGACTTTTTTCCCCCCATTAAAAATTCAGAGTTTAGTAAATAACCCCCTTAATGTTGCAGCACTTGTCAGAACATAGTTGCCTGAAAACTCTTTCTACAGGTGGGAATGGTAAAAGTGAGCTGGTGCAAAAAGAATGACCACTGAAAAACAATAATAATCTAGCCTAACGAGCTAGATCTAGCCTTACCCCAAATGAGCGGATCTCTCCCCGATATGCCCACATTGAAGTGGGCGATATCGGGCTGATCCGATCGAGGGCCCTAGGGCTCAACTATCGGATCACAATGCATCCGAAACGGGTGGTCGGATTGCATACACGCACAGATGCGCCATCGATCCAACGGGATTTTTTAACTTTCGGCCAGATATCGATCGGGGAAGCCCGTCGGAAGGCCCCGCACACGGGCCAATAAGCTGCCCACTGTCGCCAGCTTTTACCGGCCCGGTATGGGGGCCTTTAGTCCAAATTGGCTATCTAGTTTCTAAGGCTAATGCCACATGGGGTTGTTCTATCAGCCAACAACAGCCCTGTCTGGCATTAGAATACAGGTCACTGACCCTGGTAACCATTTCAAATTTAGAATAATGTACACATAAACACTATGGGGCAAATTCACTAACCTGCGGAAATTTGCCAGCGCCGGCTTCGCTCACATCGCAACACTTCGCGACGCGTAGATTTGCCAGGACAACGCTAATTCACTTAAATCCGAAGTTGCGTCCAGGGCGCCAAACTCTGGCGAAGTTGCGCTAGCGTTACTGCGCTAAGCTAAGCAAAGTTGCGCTAGCATTTGTTAATTTGCATACGGCGGGAAGTTAAAGTACAATGTACGTATATGTTGCAGCAAATTCATTACACTACACAAGCCCAGGAAACCTTAACAAAATAAAATAAAGTTGTTATATTACCCTACACATGAGCCCAGTGTATAGTTTATGTGCCATATGTTAGGAAATGTATGGGGGAGCCCGGGCACCCAAAAAAATTTTTTACAGACTTTTGCAGCCTATCACCCTGAAAAAGTAAAAGACGCCAGCATTTTTTGGGACTTAGAAGATTTTTGAACTAAAAATTGAAGAAGCCCTATACATTCCATTGCACTTCACCTGGTCTGAGGTGGCGAAGGCAAGTCTGGCGGAACAGATAACGTTGACTAAAATAGTGAATTTGCGAAGTAATGCTCTTTCGCAAGAGCGATACTTCGTCTGGCGTAAGAGTGCGAAGTAGTGCTAGAGTCTATCTCCTTCGCTAGCGAAGTAACGCCTGCGCCTGTTAGTAAATCGGCAAAGTTCCGAAATGACGTCACGCTGTCGAATTTTCACTAACGTTAGTCACTAACTAACCCATAGTATACAAAGAATGTAAGTATCTCTTTCTTGTATTGTTTCCTTGCAGATATCCCGTTGCCCCTCCATTCCCTGCCTTGTCTCTTCTCAGGATGAGTGTCTCTGGACAGACTGGGTGACTGAGAAGAACATAAACGGACGACAGGCAAAACACTATGCTTGTATAAAACGCACTGATGGCTCCTGTTCCTGGTATCGGGGGATGGCACCTCCAAAGCAGGAGTTCCTTGACATTGAGGACCCCTAAATCCAAGTTTCCCAAATCCCAGACATAAGTTCTGAGGGGCCAGCCCAGAAGGAAAGGATCCCAACACGTTTGTATGGTCCTGAATGGACGTCATATCCTGCAAATGTTGTGGCTGGAAGGAAAAAGTGACATTGTAAGCCACATTGGGCCAAAAGTTTAACCCCTTCAGTGCTGGGCCATTTGCAAGCATTGAACGGATTAAATTGTTCAAAGATGTATGCAGACCTGCCCCAACCGGCCCTCTGCTTAAAATTCTCTCATTTAGCTTCTGTTTAGACTTCCAAAAAGCCCTATTTGTAAGTATCTCCCTTTAATCTGTGTAGCTGGTCTACAGCCCCCCTCTCTTACTAATATGGGTTCCATTGTAATCTTTCTTCGCATTTAGTCTGTTTGTATTTGTTGAAGCTATTCATTCCTTGTGTGGTAGGGAGAGTGAAGTTTCATTCCTATCACCCTAACGCAGGAGTTTCATTTTCTCTTCCGCATTCTCTAATTAGAATGTGTATTTAAATTACGTATCTTAATTATTGTATGGTTCTCTCCAGCAATGGTTTTTACATAGTTATCCCAGCTAGCTGCCAGCAAATTATTTTTGAGATACTTTCCATGCAGGGCTTTTTTTTTTTTTATAGCCAGAAAGAGACAAAAAAAAAAAAGTAGTTTTTAGAACCACCAATGGATGCTAGCCTTTAAGGGATCCTGTTTGAAAACCACTGCTATAAAAATTATATTTATCAGCTTAACGCTCTAGTCATGGAGTTGAGAATACCTATCCTTATAACTGTTGCTTTCAATCTTTGTTTGTTTTTCGAACACAACCCATCATATAATTTTATAAGCGCGGGTCCTGAATTGCAGCATAGTAAGCAGTGACAGTTGCCTAGTGCTATCTCTGTACAAAGATATGTAGGGTGCCCACATTTCTACCAGAATAAGTTCTAATTCTTTCAAATAAATTCAAAGTTACATTTCAAAAACAACCCTCTACAGACGTACACTCAACTCCTGGCTATACGCAATGCAGAACCCATAAATCCTTGTATAGGTTGCTGGTATCACCTATAAGAGCAGCTCAGTAACGTATAACTTACTCCTGATTTTAGCCTTGATTAGTCCATGATGTACTTTACTCTTTACTTATACATAGCTTGTACTTTAAGCTGCATAACAGTCGCACCAACACCCATAATGCAACCATTAACAACAGCATGCACAAAGGTGTATACCACTCAACATCCTTGTGCCAACAAAATGCTGTAATTCACAATACTGCTACTTGTAGAGTCCTTGCTTGGTAAGTATAAACTGTGCATTTATCTGCTGCAAGTATTAATTTAAAGCTTAGACTTTTTTTTACAGCATAAACCTAAATATTACTATAACTCGCAGACAGTGGAAGGAAACTGCATGCTCTGCTATTTGCACATCTTCAGGTGTTTGATGATTAAAAGCTCTGTACAGTATGTGAAAGGTTTCATCTATGGCATTAAATGATTATTATCTGCCACAAATATATCTCAGCTCTGTGCTTTTCTGCGCTTTCAGGACATTTTTTTTTATAACATATTGTTTTAATATAAGTTTTTTATAATATATTGTTTTAAAGAAAAAAGAGGCATTTACTGATCCCATGGCACAAGTGCTAAAGGCCATCGCCTAACGGCACTTGTCCTGCGAGGAAAGATGCAATCTGCACCAAGTGCCGCATTAAAGATCCCGGCGCTCGGTTCAGTGGGCAGTGTCAGGGGACGTCTGTGTGCCACCCCCCAGCTGCCCTTTTTGGACAAAGTGCTACATAACGTAGGCAGAACTTATTCGAATGGCTAGCTGTAGGTCTGTGCTCTAAAACGGAGCTCAGAGGAGAATGCAGAGTGGGAGAAAGTGCACAAAATAATTAATTGCCTTCTGAATTGAATGTAAATGCCCATAAAACAAAAAAGGGAACTGCAATATCTATTGGCACTGATGGTGTATTACTATGTCCAGTACTGCCCCCTTCAGGTGACCAATCAAACTCTCAGAACACAGGTACACAGATATAAGGGCTCATTTACAGCCGCAACCACAGCTGTAGTTGTGCAAAGTCATTGGTGGAGCTGATAGCGGTGCATCTGTTCTGTCTCCTGTTCCAAATCTCTCGTGAGTGCACCTTCAGATGTCAGAAGTTCCTGGAGCTGCCACCACCTTCAAGCTGATGGGAATTTCAGGGTTCCCACTTTGGACTGTGTCAACAGGTGCAGCCAACTTGCTCATAAAGAATTGTGCCCAGATGTCATTGAGTGACGGAAATTATGCCATTCCCCTTGTAAATGACCTGTATGCTATCCTGAACCAACAGCCAAAGAACCAAGAGGCACCATTATCAGTTTTAAATGCAAACTTTCCAGTTACTCAAGGTACATGCTATACCAAAAAAAACCTTCTGAATGGATACAATAACTGAGTATGTCAGAAGCACGTGTACTGGTCATGCACCACCCTCTCTGTCAGTAGCTATAACCTGCCTGTATCTGACCGTACTGTCTCTTTAAAAAACTTAAACCTGTCGAATTGCTATGTTAGCCTATGGGGACCTCCTAGAACATATAGCCAACATTTAGCTAAGTTTTTAGAAGTCGAAGTAAAATGGTACGATCGTATGATTAAATCGTTCGAATCATTCGATTCGAAGTACGATGTTAAAAATACTTCGACTTTGAATGTCGAAGTAACCTATTCGATGGTTTGAAGTTTTTTGCACTTCGAAATTCAACCCATGATTAATCTGCCCCTTGGTGTCCATGGGCCCTAGATTAGAAGTTCGACAGAGAAGGGCAACTAAACTGGTAAAAGGTATGGAAAATCTTAGCTATGAGAAAAGACTGGCCAAATTTGGGTTGGATACGCTGGAGAAGAGGCGATTGAGGGGTGATATGACAACTATGTATAAATATATAAGGGGATCATATAATAATCTCTCTAATGCTTTATTTACCAGTAGGTCCAGCTGACACAAGGTCATACATTCCAATTAGAAGAAAAGAGTTTCTGCCTAAATATTCGGAAGGGGTTTTTTACAGTGAGAGCTGTGAAGATGTGGAATTCTCTCCCTGAATCAGTTGTACAAGCTGATACATTAGATAGCTTTAACAAGGGGTTAGATGGCTTTTTAGCAAGTGAAGGAATACAGGGTTATGGAAGATAACTCATAGTATAAGTTGATCCAGGGACTAGTCCATTTTGGAGTCTGGAAGGAATTTTTTCCCTCTCTGAGGCTAATTGGAGAGACTTCAGATGGGGTTTTTTTTTTGCCTTCCTCTGGATCAACTGGCAGTTAGGCAGGTTAAAATATGGTTAAAAGTTGATGGACGTGTGTCTTTTTTCAACTTAACTTACTAATTTACTATGTTATTTGGGCAGGACTGATATAAATGATAAACTATATCTATACAGAATGGCAAAAATGTGGTGCCTGCTCTACATTAATATATATATATATATATATATATATATATATATATATATATATATATATTATATATATATATATATATATATATATATATATATATATATATATATATAGGTATAGGATCCCTTATCCAGAAACCCGATATCCAGAAAGCTCCGAATCACAGAATAGCTGTCTCCCATAGACTCCATTTTATCCAAATAATCCAGATTTTTAAAAATGATTTCCTTTTTCTCCGTAATAATAAAACAGTAGCTTCTACTTGATCCCAACTAAGATATAATTAATACTTATGTGAAGCAAAACCAGCCTATTGGGCTTATTTAATGTTTCAATGAATTTCTAGTAGACATAAGGCATGAAGACCCAAATTACGGAAAGATCAGTTATCCGGAAAACCCCAGGTCCCGAGCATTCTGTATAACAGGTCCCATACCTGTATATATATAACAAACAAGCTGAAATTCCGATTCTCCCATAGACTCCATTTTATTCAAATAATCCAAATTTTTAAAAATGATTCCCTTTTTCTCTGTAATAATAAAACAGTAGCTCGTACTTGATCCCAACTAAGATATAATTAATCCTTATTGGAAGCAAAACCAGCCTATTGGGTTTCTTTCATGTTTATATGATTTTCTAGTAGTCTTACGGTATGAAGATCCAAATTATGGAAAGACCCATTATCCGGAAAGCCCCAGGTCCTGAACATTCTGGATAATAGGTCCCATACCTGTACAAGCTATAATGCCACATTCCTGAGTTGGTAGGTCAGCATATGGGTAATTTGCAAAAATCAAGTGCAGTGCGCAAAGTATACATTTTGGGTATAAATCAGACTGCTTTTTACCAATACATTGTTTTTTGTTAACAGATTTCCAGGGTATTTGTGGTGACAGTCCAGTTGCTCCTGATGCATGAAAATGGACATTATTGCACTTCTTCAACAGCTATTTGATTGGGTGCAAGTGTGGTGAGCTCTTGATGCAACCCGCTGTGAGAACCCTGGAACTACAGACAGGGGTGGTGGCTGCTCCTGGGTACCACAGCATCAATGGGTGCACTTATGCACATCAGGAGATGCAGGATGGACACAATGACAACCATGTGAAAGTGCAGGAGTGTGTTTGGACACAAATGCCTTAATGAATGGTGTCAATGTGCACTCTCCATTGTGTCCATTTTAGAGCCCTATACTCAAGGCTGTTACCAGGAATCATGGTGCGTCATACTATTAAGTTAGCAAGGCCCTTGCTGAACCAGCACCCAATTATTAACCCACTGACTCGAGGGCCCTAGCAACAAATAGAATGGGGTTCCATTCAAATTTTAATGGCCCGTGCATACAGGATTCATACAGTACATATTCATGATGCCACCCCCTCCCTTACAATTTCATGAGCTGCTCCATGGGGGGGGGGGGGTGCATCACTAGTGCAGAGAACACAATTGCACTCTGCAATGGAAGAGCTAAATTTCCAATATAATAACTGGAATTTTGGCTCTTAAAGATACCATGAGTATCACATGTTAACTTGCACGGTGCTGCCATCTGAGACAAGGTTCTCACCTCTTAGCAGAAATGACCACTGCCCTGCTTCACACCATTCATGCCCCATTGCTCCAAACACTGCCCACTATCCAACCAAAATGCCTACATGGCAGGTGGAAGTTGCAACTGTTGAAGAAAGAAAGAGATGTATTTATTTTCTTACTGGCTGAGGATATATAGTTACTCCACTTAAAACCAACAATAGCTGGTGCAAGTCAACAGTAACAACAAGGTGGGATGGAGACCTGTGTTTCCTCACTATGTAAAGAATCTAGGCTCTACTTTATACCATTCTTTTCAGTTTTTTTAAAATCTTTTTTTAATCTTTTAATCTTTCTGTTTTCAGATTTCCTTTCAATTGTAATAAAACCAGAGGCAAACTAACACACATGAAATATATATCCCACATGTATTTGAATATCATGCCTGCCATTTCTGAATGAAAATTTGGGACATTTCTAGTCAAGGCTCAATTCTATATCAGATCAAACCATGTGCCAACCTTGACTATACTTATTATATCCTAATTTGGAGGAAGCTGAGAGCTGTCGTGTATGAAATATATTAGTCCATTATGATGGGGGTGGGGGAAATTATCTCTGCTCTGGTAATTATCTACCTTGGCAGAACCAGACATGGAGTAGCTTTAACTCCCCCATTTAGATTAAAAAATGAAAATAAAAAACAAACAGTTTTATCATGATTAAAACAATTGGCAAAGTGTATGTTCAGTTCAGCCCCTTTTAGCTATCTCAGGCTTGCTTGTAACCATTGTTTCTCATAATCAGCAATGCCTGGGTGAATGGAGGAAATCTACCGTAAGACGATACAAGGTCATCTAAAGAAAAAAAACTGAAAGTATATATTTTCAAGCTGCTGTTTGTGCCTATATACAACAGGCCCTGAACTGTGGCCTCTACATTTGCTTGATGAACAAATTCATCCATAAGCTCGCACAATAGACCCCAGCACTGAATAATACAAGTATGGGATACATTATTCAGAAACCCGTTATCCGGAATGCTCTGAATTACGGAAAGGCTATCTCCCATAGACGTTATTTTATCCAAATTTTTCAAGTGTATTTCCTTTTTCTCTGTAATAATAAAACAGTACCTTGTACTTGATCCAAACTTTCCAATAATTAATCATTATTGGAAAACCAGGCTCTTGGGTTTATTTAAGGTTTACATGATTTTCTAGTAGACTTAAGGTATGAAGATCCAAATTACTGAAAGATCCGTTAACTGGAAAGTCCCAGGTTCCGAGCATTCTGGATAACAGGTCCAATACCTGTAGTAGTGAACCCCCCCAGTGTTGCGACACTATAACCAACAAGCAAAAGCTGACCCACCCATCCACTGCATGTTATTATGGCACAGTTACCCCCTAGTATGTCATAACACAGCAACAACGTCCCCCTTCAATATGTCAGCACTGTGTCCCCCTCCCAATACTTCACCAAGGTACAGTACAAAGGCCCCTGCATAGTTTAGCATAATCCCACCACATTACAAGAAATTCATGGCACAGCAGAACACCCAAAACAAATTATGATAAAACCCCCACTTGCATGTCCTGGCACAGTGACCCCTCAGCATATCATGGAAGCGCAACTGGTGATCCTACCAGTCTATAATTGCATCATATCCCCCAATACTATAGTGTAGAGTGCCACTAAACTCCCACAAGCAGGCTATGTCATACAGACCCTATAGAATATAATAGCACAGGACCTTCCACAGTATGTTATGGTATAATAACCCCCTATCGTACAAGCATCCACCCCCAGAAATGTCATTGCACCGGCAGCTACAATAGCAGGTCAGGTTGCTGTAACCCAACACCCACATGTCATAGTCCCAGTATGTCACAATAAACCCCACCTGTGGAACAGAACCCCCAGCATGTCATGCTGCAATAAACCCCACCAAGGGCACAGAACCCCCAGAATGTCATAATAAACCCCACCAGGGGCACAGTGATCCCAGCATGTCATGGCACAATAAACCCCACGAGGGGCACAGTGACCCCAGCATGGCATGGTACAATAAACCCCACCAGGGGCACAGAACCCCCAGAATGTCATAATAAACCCCACCAGGGGCACAGTGACCCCAGCATGTCATGGCACAATAAACCCCACAAGGGGCAGAGTGACCCCAGCATGTCATGGTACAATAAACCCCACAAGGGGCAGAGTGACCCCAGCATGTCATGGTACAATAAACCCCACCAGGGGCACAGTGACCCCCAGCATGTCATGGCACAATAAACCCCACCAGGGGCACAGTGCCCCCCAGCATGTCATGGCACAATAAACCCCACCAGGGGCACAGTGACCCCAGCATGTCATGGCACAATAAACCCCACCAGGGGCACAGTGAACCCAGCATGTCATGATACAATAAACCCCACCAGGAGCACAGAACCCCCAGAATGTCATAATAAACCCCACAAGGGGCACAGTGACCCCAGCATGTCATGGCACAATAAACCCCACCAGGGGCACAGTGACCCCCAGAATGTCATAATAAACCCCACCAGGGGCACAGTGACCCCAGCATGTCATGGCACAATAAACCCCACCAGAGGCACAGTGACCCCAGAATGTCATAATAAACCCCACGAGGGGCACAGTGACCCCAGCATTTCATGGCACAATAAACCCCACCAAGGGCACATAACCCCCAGAATGTCATAATAAACCCCACCAGGGGCACAGTGACCCCAGCATGTCATGGTACAATAAACCCCACCAGGGGCACAGAACCCCCAGAATGTCATAATAAACCCCACCGGGGGCACAGTGACCCCCAGAATGTCATAATAAACCCCACCAGGGGCACAGTGACCCCAGCATGTCATGCCACAATAAACCCCACCAGGGGCACAGTGACCCCCAGAATGTCATAATAAACCCCACCAGGGGCACAGTGACCCCAGCATGTCATGGCACAATAAACCCCACCAGGGGCACAGTGACCCCAGAATGTCATAATAAACCCCACGAGGGGAAGAGTGACCCCAGCATTGTCATGGCACAATAAACCCCACCAGGGGCACAGAACCCCCAGAATGTCATAATAAACCCCACCAGGGGCACAGTGACCCCAGCATGTCACGGTACAATAAACCCCACCAGGGGCACAGAACCCCCAGAATGTCATAATAAACCCCACCAGGGTCATAATAAACCCCACCAGGGGCACAGTGACCCCAGCATGTCATGGCACAATAAACCCCACCAGGGGCACAGTGACACCAGCATGTCATGGCACAATTAACCCCACCAGGGGCACAGAACCCCCAGAATGTCATAATAAACCCCACCAGGGGCACAGTGACCCCAGCATGTCATGGCACAATAAACCCCACCAGGGGCACAGTGACCCCAGCATGTCATGGCACAATAAACCCCACCAGGGGCACAGTGACCCCAGCATGTCATGGCACAATTAACCCCACCAGGGGCACAGAACCCCCAGAATGTCATAATAAACCCCACCAGGGGCACAGTGACCCCAGCATGTCATGGCACAATTAACCCCACCAGGGGCACAGAACCCCCAGAATGTCA
Organism: Xenopus laevis; assembly: GCF_017654675.1. NCBI lineage: Eukaryota > Metazoa > Chordata > Amphibia > Anura > Pipidae > Xenopus > Xenopus laevis. The sequence continues at coordinate 33,969,634 of NC_054387.1, forward strand.
TAATAAACCCCACCAGGGGCACAGTGACCCCAGCATGTCATGGCACAATTAACCCCACCAGGGGCACATGGCAACAGGGGCACAGTGACCCCCAGAATGTCATAATAAACCCCACCAGGGGCACAGTGACCCCAACATGTCATGCCACAATAAAACCCACCAGGGGCACAGTGACCCCAGCATGTCATGGCACAATAAACCCCACCAGGGGCACAGTGACCCCAGCATGTCATGGCACAATAAACCCCACCAGGGGCACAGCGACCCCCAGAATGTCATAATAAACCCCACCAGGGGCACAGTGACCCCAACATGTGATGCCACAATAAACCCCACCAGGGGCACAATGACCCCAGCATGTGATGCCACAATAAACCCCACCAGGGGCACAGTGACCCCAGCATGTCATGGTACAATAAACCCAATCAGGGGCACAGTGACCCCAACATGTCATGCCACAATAAACCCCACCAGGGGCACAGAACCCCCAGAATGTCATAATAAACCCCACCAGGGGCACAGTGACCCCAGCATGTCATGCCACAATAAACCCCACCAGGGGCACAGAACCCCCAGAATGTCATAATAAACCCCACAAGGGGCACAGTGACCCCAACATGTCATGCCACAATAAACCCCACCAGGGGCACAGTGACCCCTCATGTGAATGCAGAGTACCCCACTCACAGCTCAGTACCAATCCCAAAGGCTCAGTGACCCCCCCCCAGTATCAGCACAATTTACAGCAGAGCCCCAGCAGCACCTCAGAACTATTTCTACACCATGGATGGTAATGACCCCCATGCTTCCTAGCAGGCAATGAGGAAACCCTACCATATGAGCAGTGCAGTGTCACCCACACCGTGTGGCTCTAAGTTTTGGGAAAGAGGCAAAACCAATGAGCAGGGACAGGTTACCATTTCAGAAGCTGCTCTGTGGAGTTTCTCCTCATTTTGTCGCACCCTTGCATAAATATACCCGCCCCTTGCGAGTACCGATTGGCTGACACAGGCTGGGGGCAGGGCAAGCAGGGAGCATTCTTGTGATATGCTAATGAATCATCGGGAGGGAGTTGAGGTGGGCCGGGAGGAAAGTGAATTGGTACAAGCGCAGAGGAGAGGAGCTGATGAGAGGCGACTGGATGACACGGATAAGGGGCACCGTTTGATCCCACATGCTGCCACCTGCAAGTACCCATTAACCACACCAGGGGCACAGTGACCCCAGCATGTCATGGCACAATTAACCCCACCAGGGGCACAGAACCCCCAGAATGTCATAATAAACCCCACCAGGGGCACAGTGACCCCAGCATGTCATGGCACAATTAACCCCACCAGGGGCACATGGCAACAGGGGCACAGTGACCCCCAGAATGTCATAATAAACCCCACCAGGGGCACAGTGACCCCAACATGTCATGCCACAATAAAACCCACCAGGGGCACAGTGACCCCAGCATGTCATGGCACAATAAACCCCACCAGGGGCACAGTGACCCCAGCATGTCATGGCACAATAAACCCCACCAGGGGCACAGCGACCCCCAGAATGTCATAATAAACCCCACCAGGGGCACAGTGACCCAAACATGTGATGCCACAATAAACCCCACCAGGGGCACAATGACCCCAGCATGTGATGCCACAATAAACCCCACCAGGGGCACAGTGACCCCAGCATGTCATGGTACAATAAACCCAATCAGGGGCACAGTGACCCCAACATGTCATGCCACAATAAACCCCACCAGGGGCACAGAACCCCCAGAATGTCATAATAAACCCCACCAGGGGCACAGTGACCCCAGCATGTCATGCCACAATAAACCCCACCAGGGGCACAGAACCCCCAGAATGTCATAATAAACCCCACAAGGGGCACAGTGACCCCAACATGTCATGCCACAATAAACCCCACCAGGGGCACAGTGACCCCTCATGTGAATGCAGAGTACCCCCACTCACAGCTCAGTACCAATCCCAAAGGCTCAGTGACCCCCCCCCCAGTATCAGCACAATTTACAGCAGAGCCCCCAGCAGCACCTCAGAACTATTTCTACACCATGGATGGTAATGACCCCCATGCTTCCTAGCAGGCAATGAGGAAACCCTACCATATGAGCAGTGCAGTGTCACCCACACCGTGTGGCTCTAAGTTTTGGGAAAGAGGCAAAACCAATGAGCAGGGACAGGTTACCATTTCAGAAGCTGCTCTGTGGAGTTTCTCCTCATTTTGTCGCACCCTTGCATAAATATACCCGCCCCTTGCGAGTACCGATTGGCTGACACAGGCTGGGGGCAGGGCAAGCAGGGAGCATTCTTGTGATATGCTAATGAATCATCGGGAGGGAGTTGAGGTGGGCCGGGAGGAAAGTGAATTGGTACAAGCGCAGTGGAGAGGAGCTGATGAGAGGCGACTGGATGACACGGATAAGGGGCACCGTTTGATCCCACATGCTGCCACCTGCACGTACCCATTAACCACAGTGAGACAGTCTGCATTCCGGCTACAAGATGTTCAGTTTGGGAGCGGAGCGTTTTGTCGCCCTGCTTCTCACTTGGGCTGGGATTCTGCAGCTGCGACATGTCAGCCGCTCAGGTAAGAGTCAGACAGAGGGGTGAGCCCGTTGCAGGGATTTGTGTGAGATCAGGTCTAGGGGAGAGGTGGGGCAGCGGCCGGTGCTGGTCCCAGTACAAAGTTGGCATCTGCAATGCAGTGATAAGAAGAGCATGTGCTGCCAAACTAAAGTGTCTGACTCTGCATTGCAGCACTGAGCAAGTCATCAGCTCTCTCCCCAGCCTCCCAAACCTGCCGCACTCTCTGCAGCTGCACATCGGCCGATATCAGTCGCTCCTTATCTTCTTCTTCTATCATTTATACATCGTATGGGTGACAGCAGGCTCTCTGTGTACTGTGGGCATGTGGGAGACTCGGGTGGGCAGGGGTGGGGTGGCACTGCAATCTGTCTTTTAAACGTGGGAGACTTTGGGTCTTGTCCAAGAATCTTTCTGCTGTTACAGAACCCTAATAAATTCATTTGGAGCTGCTTTTTTTTTTTTTTAGCACATTGCTAAGCAACGACAATGTATGATAAATCCCATGGAAATAGTTTGTTCCCTTCATATCATGGGATAAGGGGGATGAGGATTTGCCCTTGTACAGAAGGGGAGATTGGTATATGTCACCTTATCTTAACATTTTGGGGTATATTTATCAAGGGTTCGAATTTTCGAATTGAAACTTCGAAATTCGAATTCAAAAAACCAACCGAAATGAAGTCGAAGTTTTTTTTTGTCAAATAGGTCCGTTTTCGATCTAATAGGTCCGTATTAGAATTGTACAAATCGAAGGAATATCGCATTCGATCGAATTCGATTCAAAGTTTTTCCCCAAAAAAACCTTCGATTTTTCAATTCCACCAATTGACACCAAATAGGTTCTAGGAGGTCCCCCATAGGGCTAAAACAACAATTTGGCAGGTTTTAGATGGCAAATGTTCAAAGTCGAATTTTTAAAGAGACAGTACATAATAAATTTCGATATTCGAATTTTAAAAAAATTTTTCAGATTCAAATTGAATCGTACACAAAAAATAGCTCGAAATTTTAATTTTTTTCATTCGACCTTTGATAAATCTGCCCCTTTATGTATATCATCATTTTTGTCTCAGTTTCAGCCTCAAATTTATTGAAGGGGTTAATCTACCTGGGAACGGAAAGGGTAAATGGCATACAGGGATACACTGCAGAAGTTTCTCTAAATGACCTCACTGCAGTCCTATCCCATCCTGCATTAACCCTCCGTCCATGGCATGAAAAAAAGGATTCAATCTATGTACATTGTTGCAGGTGTCCTTCATTCAAGGGACTGTGTCTGGTTATCATCCTCTGTCCTTGGGAATATCCCTGCTAAGATTTTAGTACTCCTAAGAGAACTAAAGCCTAACTAAAGAAGTAGCTAGAAATGTACATTATGTTTTGTGCTTCTGTACCAGCCCAAGGCAACCACAGCCCTTAAGCAGGGAAGATCTGTCTCTCCAAAGATGCCCCAGTAGCTTCCCGTCTTCTTTTCTGCTGATTCACTGCACATGCTCTGTGCTGCTGTCACTTACTGAGCTTAGGGACCCACTCATAATATACAGTATACATAGAATATAAATGTCACAATATAAGGCTGAATAGTAATACAGATAATTACTACATGGCAGCACAGAAACCAGTGCAATTAGCATCAGAATTTAATAATCAGCCCTGTAGCATCAGTTTATATAACAGAGAAACCTCATTTTCTGCTTGATTATTAGTTATTATTAGTTATCAGACGACCCCTAAGCTTAGCTTCTCAACAGCTGCTCAGAGCCCACTGAGCATGTGAGTGTCACAGACACTTTCCAAGATGGTGACCCCCTGTGACAAGGTTGTAGTCCTGGATCACTGCTGCTATCGAGAAGCTAAGACTTTAGGCTGGTGCAATAAGTTCAGTATATAAAATATGGCATTTTTTAGCCATATTCATTTTTTGGGTTTAGTTGTCCTTTAAACTTCCTCTATAACCAGCAGTGGATAGGGCCTTTGAATCACAAATGTAGTGTTATACCCGGGGCATTAAAGCATGCTTTATTATGATAGGTGTGGCACATTATGGGCCCTTTTAGCACAGGGTCTCTGCAGAATGGTTTCCAATGTTGGCACCTGACATACTTTATTAGGGATGTTGTGCAGATAATGCTCTAGCAGACAGCAAACTTGCCGTATTGAACTCTGGTCCCTTAGAAATAAGGATATTGTATAAAACCAGCACACAAAGTCAGACGACTCTTAGCTTGAATCTGAAATACAGGCTATGGTTTTGGGTCAGTCTAAGGATCTTGTTATTTTATTGATTCATGAAAATGCATTATGGGATCAAATTAAAAAATGTCAGATCCATTTTTTATGTGTGTAACGGTGATGTAACCAAAACCAATACTCTTACTTTAGAATTATGCTTTATTACTCCTAGGTGTCAAAGTTGTATCTGTTTGTATCTGTTCATGCTATGAATCAATTCAGGATGTCCCCCTTGTGGAGAGTTCTGTTTATCGCCTATTTCATTATAATGATGCTGAGCCGCTAGGTAATGCCTGCTTGTGGCCTTTTGTTCAGGAATTATTACACAAATGGAGGGCTATGGGAGATGAGAAGGAAAGAAGGCAAGGCTGTAACTGCAAGCTGAACCAATAGTACCTTCGGAGAAAATTGGAAGAATAAGGAAAATAAATGTCCATTAAATTCTAAAGGAACAGTAAACCTAAACACAGTAGCCAGTGCCAATTTTCTAAACTTTTGTGCCATGTTGATGCGGCTGTTCTGTAAAAAGAATTAACCTGGGGTACTTGGCTGGGGAGTGCTCATTGCCATTTTTCTTTAGCTCTCAGGCTTTGGTGCACACTCATAGTGCACTCACACTTATAATAATTGCTATACTGTGCATACACCCAGCCCAATCCCCTGCAAGGAATATCTGGGACAGGAATGGCTGAGCCTCACCAGTACCCCAGGCCAGGTTATCGTTCATGGAAGAGGCACACCAGCCTGGGGTAATAGGGTAGAATCTTTCAGTTGGTAACCAGTTTATTAAGTTTCCTTGTCCTTTAATATTTCTAGTTGACAAATAGAACGTTAAAATAAATATTGAAGGTTTAGTGACCCTATAAATGTGGTGTTACCCATCCCAAATCAAAGAGGTTTAATTTGCTATATAATTCTTTTAAATCAGTTGAAAGGTTATGCTTCTGTTTGCATATATATTTTTGTTGCACCCTCTACAGCGCCACTCATTATGAATCCATACAACCAGTCATCAATTAATCCATGTGACCATTGGTTCATTTGTCCACTAGATCTCTGATTCTTCCTTCCACCAATCTATCCACTCTCTCAAGCTCCACCTATAAACATCTATCATCACCCATGTATCCACCTTCTGTGCATTCGTCTACCTGTTCATCTTTTATCATCTATCCATTTATTTATCTACCATCACTTCCTTCTTTTCACAACTCCCTCCTTCCACTGGCACCCTTTCATCCATTCACCCATGTATCCACAATCTGTCCATCATTTATCATCCATCTATTCCTTTATCCTTCCATTTATCCTTGCACTCCTTTCTGGAACTCACCACTCCCATCCACTGTGCATGCATAATTAATAGCGCTTGTACTGAAAATGTAATCTGTCTGTTCCTTAACTTGATTACATTTAATTATTGTTTCTACTTCTCCTCTCCCAAGCTGTAATCAGGATAGTTTGTTTAAATAGAGATAAGGGTGTTTACTTAGTGCACCACAGTTGTAGGCCACACATTTCCCTGCAGTCAAATCCCGTTAATTAAAGGTAATTACATCAATATGTGCTCCTTCACTTCTGTTTAGTTGTGTTTGGTGCTGCTGCCTTCCTTTTGCCTCTTGTTGAATTGAGCGCAGTTACGCCAAATGACGCAAGCCCGACCCGAATAGCAAGTACCTCATCCGCAACCCGGACCCAGGCCCGGATTTGTGGTGAGGCCACATAGGGCGGCACATTTTTCAGGGCGGCATGCCGCCCAGCCACTCAATGGGTAGCACTGGGGATGTGCTGCTCCCCAGTGCTTCGGCGATTGGATGCCAGAGCTCTTGCGCCTGCATGAAGTAGTGTGGGCGGGCACTAGGACCGCACAGCCTAGGGGGTGCCCGCCAAGCAAATCCGGCGCTGCCCGGACCCGCTGACCATCAAGAATCAGGAAGTGTTGTCATTGTAAACCGGAAGTGACATCATCGGTTATTGAGAAGACCTGCGGCCCCGCTGAACCGCTGACCCACGTCCCCGCAGAACCGCTGACCCACGTCTACACCCGCAACCGGAATTTCTACCCGCAGGGTACCGCACGTTTTTGCAGGTAACCTGCAGGTACCTGACCCGCTGCAGGACTCTAACATACAGTGATCTGAATAGATCCACCCTATATTTTTGATATTATACTGTTTCACCCTGGGTATTGATATTCTATTTCTTCATTAAAGGGGAAGTCAACCCCCAAATAAAAAAATGCCTTATAAGAAAACATAAAGCAACTTATACATTTATTTAAAATTGTCAGTGCTTTTAAAGTTATTTATAAAAGCAAATGCTTTATTGTTGTTACTTTTTAAACAATGTTGCAAAAGTCAGTTCTCGAGCATTCAATAGCAATACATATACAAATAACTCAAAAACCATAGAACATTTGTAATTCGTGTATATTGCAAAGTTGCTTAGAATTATGTTTTCTTTTATTAGGCAAAAAATAATTTTTGGGGTTGACAATCTATTTGATTGAAGCTTTAGGCCAAGATTGCCATTAGCACTAATGCTGCAAAGTGAGTTGTTGTAATAGATTTGATGCGACACTACTTGTTGAAAGGGAGAGGAGGGATAACAAGTTGATAGGAGAATATGTAGGAATATGGGCTTTGGGATTGTAGAGAACTGGGTTGCTTATTTTGCCAATTACAGGCTTCTTTGCTGGAATGGACTGGATCTCAGAAATGATGGTGCAGCTGTTTGAGGAGAGAATGGCAAGAGGCTTTTTGGAATTTGAAAGGACAAGGAAAACACTACTCACTAAAAGGTGCCAAAATTATACATACCCCCGATGAATTGAATTCACTCATGAGCATTAGTTAAAAATGTCAGTAATTACTGCTCATGTGCAAATTAAAGGGGAAGCGGCACGCAAGGTAATGTAGTGCTGTGATTTTGGATCTCAAGGGATCCAGATTGGTGTCTCTGGGTGTATCAGGCAGGTATCTGGCACCATGAGCACCGAGCACAGATACAGTTTCTTCATTGGGGCATTTTTATTTCTCTGCTGGCAGTGCTGGGATATTTTTGGTTGACAAAGGCACAAAAATAAGGTCATGCAATAAATAAACATTTCAGAGTTTTCACCAGGTCTAGTAGCCCATAGCAACCTTAGCTAAATACTCCCTCTGATATGTTGGTGTACTAGACTTGGTGAGTGTATACTCGTTTTTTTTTCCCTGAGCCAGTGCTCTTACTTTTCTTTCTTTAGGCATTTCTTTTGAGAAGTAATGAAGGCTTGGCAGTATTTTTTTTCCAGGCCAGTGCATTTTTTCCTTAAAAGCACTGGCCCAGGATGAAAATATACTTTGCTATTTGATTCACTTGGGTTGCACAATATATTGACTCCAGCAGTTAATCTGTGTTGTGTCTTTTAACTGAGAGGGTGTGCTGTCTAGTATTAGGGCAGATTTGCCAAACAATACGTTTATGTTGCTGTCAGACCATGTTATATACCCTGTGGAAATGGTTAATCAGTGTGGCATGGTATGTGCAATGGCTGGACTAATAGGAACAGTTTATGCGAATTCCCAGCATTCCCTGAATTAGCAGAATGCACTCTGAGCTGACTCAGCATTCACTCTGGGATGCTCTTATTGGAAATGACGCTGCAATGTTCTTATATCGGCTTCCTCGCTCGATTATTTGTTTCAGTGGTCTCATAAATCCTTTATTACACCGGATGTCATGCACCATCACATTATCATATAAAATATAAACCGATAACGCCCTTCAGCAAAAACCAACTCTTTCTTTATAGGCTGGCCTGTATTTATAGATCAACACCCAGTGCACAACATCTTCAGATTGTAAAAGGGACATCTGACATTGACTTCTACATGACCTCCACAGGATTTAGCTGAAGTATTTTCTTATTCGGATTTTTATCAGATTTCGGGTATAATAGATCTATAAAAATTCAGGGTTTTCCCCTTTAAAACGTAACCAGAAAAATTTGAGGTTTAATAAATAGGCCCCTTAGTAAATACACCTCTCCTTGTGTAATGCCAACGTGAGCTAAGGTTATTGTGGCTTATGTGTTTAAATATCAAATGCTTGTCCCATTCTAAAGATAAAGCTAAAAAATGTGACTTTGCAAGAGAACAAGGAGAAAGCAAAGCAGATGCCACTGGAGGATGAATTAAGGATTAAATTAGATAATGCCTAACTGTGATTATACAAGAGATTTCTCAGCCTATGAACATCTGTCATTGCTGGCCCGATTTTTACCCACGTTTCACAACTGGATGCACAGCATAGTATAGTATATATATATATATATATATATATATATATATATATATATATATATAATTGGTTTGAATGTTTAATATTTTAAGTGTAGCTTTATAAAAAGGCACCTTCAAGGGTCATAACAGTTGCATGATAAGTAGTTTTTTAAAACAAGGTGCTCATATTAGTAATTGTTCCGTTTATTACTGGGTGCCCTTAAAGGGGTGGTTCATCTATACATCTTTACGTTAACTTTTATGGGCAGATTTATCAAGGATTGAATTGAAAATTCGAATTTCAAACTTATTTTAGTGTAATTCGACTAGGGAATAGTCCAAATTCTATTTGAGTAAAAAAATAAATCAAAATTTGAATTTCAATATTTATCATGTACTGTCCCTTTAAAGGACCAGTAACATCAAATATTTTTATTAAAAAATTAGTTAGTGTAGAACGAAAAAAACCCACAGACATATTAAACTTTAAAAATCACTAAGTCTTTATTAAAAAATAACTCTGCTTGCGCTCCTCTTCAGAAAAGGCGATCCAGTGATCCATCGTACGGCGCTCGATTTCTCCTCCCTGCTTTCCTTATAGGAAATAGCCAGGGAGGAGCAATTGAGCGCCGCAAAATGGATCGTTGTCTGTTGCCTTTTCTGAAGAGAATCAAAATGAGAAAAATTTGCCCATCTCTGATAATGAAGTCCAATTGAAAAATTGCTTAGAAATGGCCATTCTATAACATACTAAAGGTTCATTTAAATGTGAACCATCCCTTTAACCAATGGGGCATATTTATCAAGAGTTGAATTGCGAATTGAAAAAATGTTCAATTTCGAATTCAAAAATACCAACGGAAATTGAGTCTAAGTTTTTTTTTTGGGTCGAATAGGTCAGTTTTTGACCGAATTCGAATCGAAGGAATAGCGCATTCGATCAAATGGGATGACGTTTTTCCCCCCAAAAAGTTGATTTTTCAAAGTCCACCAATTGACTCCAAATAGGTTCTAGGAGGTCCCCCATAGGCTAAAGCAGCAATTCGGCAGGTTTTCTATAGCGAATGGTTGCAGTCGAATTTTTAAAGAGACAGTACATGATAAATTTCGATATTCTAATTTTTTTCAAATTCAAATTGAATTTGGACTATTCCCTAGACGAGGTACACAAAAAATAGCTTTTTTTCATTTGAAAATTCACCTCGACCTTTGATAAATCTGCCCCTATGTGTCTAGTTATGTATGTTATATAATGTAACTTATATAATTTGTGTAACTTTCACAACAAGGCTGGTACCCATTCAGAAGATTTCCCAGGGCCCAGAACAACAGTCCCCCCTGATGGTGGCCCTTTGTTACTATACCAGGAACTCCATCCTAGTGTGTGGGGGGCAAGTTGAGTAGCTAAGCTTAGGGGTCATCACAATTTATCCAGCAGAAAAATGTTCACTTGTCATAGACGCTGATGCTACAGGGCTGATTATTAATTTCTGATGCTAATTGCACTGGTTTCTGAGATGCTGTGTAATAAGAATCTGAATTAATCACTAATCAACCTTGAATTATGACCTTTAAGTTTCTAAATACAGATATTGTGCTTTGGCCCCTAAGCACTGGTAACTGATAGAAACACAGAGCATGTGCTGTGAATGAGCAGAAAAGAAGATGGGGAGCTAATGGGGCATCTTTGGCGGCACAGATCTTTGCTGATGGGCTATAGTTGCCTTAGGGTGGTACAAACCCCCAGAAAATAATGTGCAGCATTTCTAGCCTACTTTCTAGTTCTCCTTTAAGTATGAAGTGTTAAATTCTTTCAGTTGCAGAGCAGCACATGTTGCACTCCATATATTAACATTCCAGGTAATAAAAATGAGTGCATAAATTAAAGTTGAGAGTTCTTTTGAAGATTTTTTTTGTGTGGATAATTTATATGCATAGTCATTTTTTAGAATTGTGTCCCATAACATAATACAGTACATGTACACTTAAACTGAATCAAACTCTAATTTTGCATATTCAGATGAAATATGTAAAACTGCATGATCTGTGACAATAATTGTCATGTTCAGTTGTCTATTGTGACTGCTTTGGATACGACTTAATTTGAATCCAGCTAAACTGGGATTCTTTTTTTTATCCCAAAGGATATGCTGAATTCCAGGCATACATTCCTTTACTGTTTGCACTGTTTAGTACAAGAAGTTGGCTTCTGCTTACAAAACAGTAACAACAAATGGGGAAGGGAGGGGGCTGTATACTGGGAATCAAATTATATGCCTCACATTTCACAAGAACAAAACATGGAGTAGTTTCTACTTCTGGTTTAGCTTAAGGGCAGAGACACGCGTGGCAATTCAAGTTTTTCCGAAGTCGCCGAAGTTTCCTCGTGAGGCAACTTTGGGGACTTCGAAAAATGAAGCGATCCGAGTGCCATCACGCCGTCGATTTTCATTCTAGCCGGTGGGAAGGCAGGGGAGATAGTTCCGGGAGATTAGTCGCCCCAAAAAAGAGGAGATTTGTCGCCGGGCGTCTGCCCTAAGAAAACCACAGTTTTTTTTTTGATTTAAACATAAGGCAAAAAGTAGGGCACAAACCCTATTCATTGAACTCATGGTGAACAAGGAGGGTATAAGTATTTTTGTACAAACCCTAATCATCAAATTATAAAGCACCACGGGATATGTCAGCACTCTATAAATAAAGAATAGTAATAATTTATGATTTGTTTTATTGATTTCTGCTTGTACTTTGTGAATAGGGTTGGCTTCTTTTTTCATGTAGTACTGGCCCTAAAAGTCAGGGGGCATGCAGTGGGTTGCTTTGGGTGGTAAAATGGATGGGCTGGGTGGTAAAATGGATGGTTGGGGCAAGAAAATGAGTGAATGGGGCAAGAAAATGCACCAGCTGGGCAGGGAAATGGGAAGGGCAGAGTTGAACTTCTGCTTTAGGGGAGATTGGCAACAGAGCGTCAGCGAAGGGAGGGATTTATAGGGTGTTACAAATGTACAGGTAAGTACATTGCTGGTAAATTTGTAATACTGCTTTTGGCACTAGCTGGCGATTTGCCACCTAGGCCTGTGAAATCCCGGTCAGGTTGCAACTGTATATGTGAATGAGTTGTGCAATTAACCGTTTTGTAATTAAGGGTTGTGGGGTGCATGTGGGGTGCATGGTGGGCAAAATCAGGCACAAATCTTTGTACCTCTGCAATGGGGCTGAAAAGTTCAGTGCATCTGAAAAATAGTGCATTGTAGAAAACATTTTAGTAAATTACCTTTTGATGTTAATGTTATGTGTATCTTTTTACAGAATGGTGCTACAATGATCTGGTGTCCCCACTTTATTTCACATCTTTCGATGCTTCCTCAAGATATTCCATTCTGTATGCCTCTAATTTTGCACGATTATACGGTAAGTATGAGGGAATGGCTCACCATAACCAGATTACATTTATGGTAAAATGTATGGGAAACACTGCACCTCGTTAACACCTTGCTTGTCACAGTTGTATTGAATTTCTGCTTTTATGGCGTATAGCTCACCCAAATATGGTAGTGTCAATTAGTCACTGGGATGTGATTCTGTCAGTACCCTCCACTGGACCCAAACTGTGCATCCCTAGTTTGTATTGCTAATTCACAGTAAACTGCAAAATGACACAGAAGATGGAATTAAAGATGGAAGTATGACTTTCAGGAAGGGAAAAATGCTGAACCATGTTTGATAGCAGCTACAAGTTAATTTTCAGATCTTTCAATCGAAATAGTAGTGCAGGGCCAGCTTATTCATGTAACCCTGTGTAAAATGTTATACTAGAAGCTCCTTGACATTTAAAAATGGACATAGTTTTGAAATGGACGTATATAATGGACGCAAGGCATATCCTTGTAAATTCAATCCTAAAATAAACTTTGCTCAATGATGTCATCAGTTATAATTGTTATAGAGTGATGTAATATAATTTATACTAATGTCCCTCCTGTTGTAAAATATGAGGATATTAGAAGTCACCTCTGAGTTTCATGACCTGTATAAAAACACTTGGCCCTCACTTTCGTGGTTGTGGAACTCATCTGTAACTTGCTTATGTTTTACATCAGGGGGTACATTCACTATATGTGTGTATATATATAATATCTATCTATCTATCTATCTATCTATCTATCTATCTATCTATCTATCTATCTATCTATCTATCTATACACACACACACAGTGCTTTGGGTTGCCAGTTATAATTGGTGTTCAGTGGTGTCATGCTAGTCACTGAAATTTGTGTATACGTTATGTAAAGGGTAATATAATCCCCTATGTAAGGTATGAGGATATGTCATGTTACAACTTACAGTCAGGGTCGGAGTGGGCCACAGGCCCAGATCTGCTCCCTCCTGCTGCGTCCGCCAGAGAAATGTAGTGTGACCCTGCTTACAGTGGAGCTCTGTATCCTGTATAACAGTCTCCTCCCTATGTCTTTTATTAAGTCACGGAACCTCTCAGTGATGTCAAATATCCTTATATTTTGCACCCAGCCACCTGCAATATACAGTGGTGTGAAAAACTATTTGCCCCCTTCCAGATTTCTTATTCTTTTGCATGTTTGTCACACAAAATGTTTCTGATCATCAAACACATTTAACTATTAGTCAAAGATAGTCAAAGATAACACAAGTAAACACAAAATGCAGTTTTTAAATGAGGGTTTTTATTATTTAGGGAGAAAAGAAATCCAAACCTGTGTGAAAAAGTAATTGCCCCCTGAACCTAATAACTGGTTGGGCCACCCTTAGCAGCAATAACTGCAATCAAGCGTTTGCGATAACTTGCAACGAGTCTTTTACAGCGCTCTGGAGGAATTTTGGTCCACTCATCTTTGCAGAATTGTTGTAATTCAGCTTTATTTGAGGGTTTTCTAGCATGAACCGCCTTTTTAAGGTCATGCCACAACATCTCAATAGGATTCACGTCAGGACTTTGACTAGGCCACTCCAAAGTCTTCAATTTGTTTTTCTTCAGCCATTCAGAGGTGGATTTGCTGGTGTGTTTTGGGTCATTGTCCTGCTGCAGCACCCAAGATCGCTTCAGCTTGAGTTGACGAACAGATGGCCGAACATTCTCCTTCAGGATTTTTTGGTAGACAGTAGAATTCATGGTTCCATCTATCACAGCAAGTCTTCCAGGTCCTGAAGCAGCAAAACAACCCCAGACCATCACACTACCACCACCATATTTTACTGTTGGTATGATGTTCTTTTTCTGAAATGCTGTGTTACTTTTACGCCAGATGTAACGGGACGCGCACCTTCCAAAAAGTTCAACTTTTGTCTCGTCGGTCCACAAGGTATTTTCCCAAAAGTCTTGGCAATCATTGAGATGTTTTTTAGCAAAATTGAGACGAGCCTTAATGTTCTTTTTGCTTAAAAGTGGTTTGCACCTTGGAAATCTGCCATGCAGGCCGTTTTTGCCCAGTCTCTTTCTTATGGTGGAGTCGTGAACACTGACCTTAATTGAGGCAAGTGAGGCCTGCAGTTCTTTAGATGTTGTCCTGGGGTCTTTTGTGGCCTCTCGGATGAGTTGTCTCTGCGCTCTTGGGGTAATTTTGGTCGGCCGGCCACTCCTGGGAAGGTTCACCACTGTTCCATGTTTTTGCCATTTGTGGATAATGGCTCTCACTGTGGTTCGCTGGAGTCCCAAAGCTTTAGAAATGGCTTTATAACCTTTGAAATTGAACTCAGGTGTGATAAACCACAGTTAAGTTATTTTTTAACAAGGGGGCAATCACTTTTTCACACAGGCCCATGTAGATTTGGAGTTTTTTTTCTCCCTTAATAACGTAAACCTTCATTTAAAAACTGCATTTTGTGTTCAATTATGTTATCTTTGACTAATAGTTAACGGTTTTTGATGAGCAGAAACATTTAAGTGTGACAAACATGCAAAAGAATAAGAAATCAGGAAGGGGGCAAATAGTTTTTCACACCACTGTATATCCAAAAGGTTAGCCCTGAACAAACAGCTAGGAGGGGGGGGGGGCATGGAAATAATATTTGCAACTTCACTCTAATTACTATTAATCCGATTTTCTCTAGGCTTTAGTTCATTAATAACCTCATTGACATATACAGTATAAGTATACTCTTCCATTCTTGCCTGCTGAGTGTCAGAAAGAAACAGCTCTCTAGCAACATGTTATTATGTCTTCAAACAAATATAATTTATGTTTATCTCCTTATAGCTCAGGTTCTGTGTTTTATAAATTTTTAATTATACAATGTAATCTAATCTTGTTCTCAATGGATATGTAGCTGATCACACACTCCATGAGAGGCTCAGTCCTTTAGCAAAGGGGCAGACTATTGTCTTGCATTACCTTTTCTGCCAGCTCTCTATTTTCTTTCCTGTATATGTTCTGTGCTTGCTACTTGTCTAACTTGACTGTCCTTATTTATGATCTCGGTCTGGGCACTTCAACTGTTTTAATCGTTGATCCAGCTGGTGATCCTATAAATGCCTGACAGGTTGCTCAGCCCATATTGATATTTCCACTGTGATTTTTTCATTATTTTATATTTATATTTTACTCCAAAAATGTGAGATGTGTTTATTATTATAACATCTCTCAAAGCCTCGTATCATCTGACAATGTCTTTATGATATAAATGCCATTGTTATTTTAAGATGTTGACAGTCCCTTTATAAACAAGGCCACAGTTTACATTCTATTGCTTTTATCAGTGTATTAAGAATATAAATCACTTTCTGCTCTCACAATTGCCACAAGATTTATTTTTCTACACAACTCCAGACAGCTCCATTATTGTACTTTATGCCATGCCTGCTCTCTCAATGCTAAACCCTCCATTGTTTTCTTTTTCTTATCTAGACATCATATATGACATTGTTTTTTCCCCAAATAATCAATGTTCTAACTAAATTCCAATAATCTGATTTGCTTCACTCTCTGTCTTGTAATTTCCAACTTACGATATGCCCCATCTTCCGTGATTTTATTGGGCCTTTGCCATTTTTACTTTTTTTTTCTTTACTAAAATGTGCATTTTATATTTTTTTTAGTTTCTTTGTTATGAATTCCTCCTGTTTGATCTTTCTCTCATTCTATGATGCTTCTGGTTCTGTTGATGAAACTCTCATGTCTTGTATTTGGCATAAATATCAGCTGCTGTTCACCATACTGTCTCAAGGGGTGCATCAAGGTTTCTGAACCGGTTTCTGTTTTGCTAGCACATCATTTCTTTAGGAGAGCAAACATTTAGCTCTATTGTCTTTTGATGCATCACAACCATCACTAAACGCCTTTTTGCCACCAATTCAAATGTTCTAGTTAAGTTTAGGATCATGATTTATGGACTAGAGATCACTTGAACTTCTCTTAATTCACAGAAACTTTGAATAGCGGGCAGGCACCACTCCAGAACACCAAAAGTAAATCAGTCAGTAGAATCCAGGAGTCCAAATAATATATTGAAGTAGTACAAAAAGTCTTTATTTACATTACGTATAAAGGATAAAAGCCGGACGCGTTTAGTGTCCCCCAAGGACACTTAATCATAATTACTCCACATTAATTCTCTTGTAAAATCTTCTCTTTTTTGCCTCCTTGAGCAGCTACTTTGTGCATTGCCTTATTTCTATTATTCCTGCTGCAATATCTAGCCCCATCTGTGTTCAGTAGGGATGCACCGAATCCACTATTTTGGATTCGGCCGAACCCCCGAATCCTCCGCGAAAGATTCGGCTGAATACCAAACTGAATCCTAATTTGCATATGCAAATTAGGGGTGGGAAGGGGAAACATTTTTTACTTCCTTGTTTTGTGCAAAAAAAGTCACACGATTTCCCTCCCCGCCCCTACTTTGCAAATGCAAATTAGGATTTGGATTCGGTTCGGCCAGGCAGAAGGATTTGGCCGAATCAGAATCCTGCTGAAAAAGGCCGAATCCCGAACCGAATCCTGGATTCGGTGCATCCCTAGTTTTCTGATACAAGATGAAGCCCTCTGCATAGATGCAATGTCTCCCCTTGTACTAGAATCCACCAATAAATGTAAAAACACATACAGTATGGTGTCATATATAGGACATGTAAATACAGGTATGGCTTCTGTTATCCAGAATGCTCAGGGCCTGGGGTTTTCCAGATAAAGGCTTTTTTGGTAATTTGGGTCTTCATTTCTTAAGTATATTAAAAATCATGTTAACTTTAAATAAACCCAATAGGATTCTTTTCCTTCCAATAAGGATCAATTATATCTTAGTTTGGATCAAGTGCAAGCTACTGTTTTATTATTACAGAGAAATAGGAAAGCATTTGTAAAAATTTGGATTATTTGGATAAAATGGAGTCTATGGGAGATGGCCTTTCCATAATTCGGAGCTTTCTGGATAACGGGGTTCCAGATAACAGATCCCATACCTGTAATACAAAAACTCCTGTTTTTCGAGGTAAAACTCTTTAAGCTGACAGTAAACTCATGCATCCTGTCTGAGGGTAGCAACTTTTAATTGTAAGGCCTACTGTATCTGCTTCAGAAATTTATTGTGGTGGCACACAAGGCAATGACTTTCAAGGACAATATGTGTAAGTGGGGGACCATGTGACACTCAATAATTGCTTTTAATGGTATCCCATACAGTAATTTGCATTTCTCTTTATCATTGTCTTTCAGGTAGCAGTGGGTGGTCTCCAGCCCTTGGGGATAAACTGCCCTGGCTTCAAATTGATTTACGACAGAAATATAAGATCATGGGAATAGCTACTCAAGGGACCCATAATACTTACTATGACTGGGTAACAAAGTACATACTGCTGTATGGGGACAGACCAGACAGCTGGAAGCCATATTTTCAGCAAGGAACTAACTGGGTAAGATGATGCATTTAGTCTCTACCATAGTTATTTGAACAACAGTTTCTGTAAGAATTAAAATTCTAATACATTTCTTCTCACGTTCTGTTTTTCTTTTCCAAATTGTCATAGACTCACCCTTTAAAGAGATTATTATCCAGATGTTGAAAAAAATCTAAGAAATGAGTGCCACGTGTAATAAAATGTGAAATACACAGAGTACTTCTCACCTAACAGACAATTAAGAAATAACAACTTGATCATTTTGACATTAATAGATATTTTAACCTACAAAGAGAAAGACTTATAAATCCTTTCCATTCCTATAGTTTTAGACAGCCAACCCTTCTAACCACATGGCTCATAGAATAGAGCCACCCCAATCTCTCTGCAGGCCATGATCATTTTTTTTACTTCTAATATTATTTCTGGAGTATCCCATAACAGGTAGCAACACCATATTGGACCTCCAGACGTTGCTCTGTTTCTGATTATGTTCCTTGGAAGGTAATGTGGGTAACTATCCTGAGACATTGATTAAGACAGTAAAGAGAAAAAACTGAACTTACACTCCCTGTATAACTGTTATAAGTATTATACTGGAAAAACAATCATGAGTAGCTGGTCAAATAATACTAAAATACAATTTTAACAACTAAATTTAACAACAATTTTTTACAACTAAAAAATGGAATCACTTAAAGGACAAGGGAAGGTGAAACTCACGTTTGGTTCTTATTACAATATTTGTCTACTTACAATATTTTGTATGTGCTCCTTCAGTATCCTCTTTCTCTGTAATCAGTGTTGAGGACGGTATACTTAGCATCAATGGCTGGCCTCTGATAAGGGCTGCACCAGTAGGAACCTCAGTGCTGTGTGTCATATGCAACACAAGGTTCCTGATTGGCTCTCTGCTGAGCTCCCTAGAAATAATGTATTAAAATATAAAGCAAGTGGTGAGCTGACAAACATATGC
This sequence comes from Xenopus laevis, assembly GCF_017654675.1. Classification (NCBI taxonomy): domain Eukaryota; kingdom Metazoa; phylum Chordata; class Amphibia; order Anura; family Pipidae; genus Xenopus; species Xenopus laevis. Next base: position 33,988,568 of record NC_054387.1, read on the forward strand.
CATGTTTCACCTGTGTGCAGGTGTACAAGAGAGAAAGAAAAAAACAAGAATCTTTTCAATAATAGGAGCTTTAATGTGTCTCAAAGTTGATGTACAGCTTTGAGATGGGGATTTGTTAAAAAATCAGTCAGAGGTTTAGTATACCATATACATTAGAATGAATAGTATAGAGCGGATGCACATTACAATTTTGTTGTTCTTTAAAATATTCGATTAAAGTCACTACTGTCATACTGTAAATACTCTGTTTTTCTGCGCCAACCAGTAAGTGTGGCATCAAGGTTGCTTATAAGGCTCATTTACACCCGCAGACACAGTAAGTAAAGTGCAATTTCAAACACAGTTGCCATGCTTTTTCCCCACAATGCAGCACTTTTTCCCAAAATGCAAACCCAATTACGTCTCAGTCACCAAAATGAAAGCAACTGCGCATGTGCTTACCTGACAACCCGAGCTAGTGCTCCTATCAGGAGAAAACTGTACCGGCCCAGGATGCGCAGTAGAGGCAAATAGCCGGCATTTTCTTTGAAATTCGGCTTTTCGCTCTACTCCCCATGCGCAGGCACAAGAAGAAAGACGAAGGGGCAAATTCACTAAAGGGCGAATTGTCGCCAGTGAACGCTTTGCCACACTTTGCAGCCAGGTGAAAATTCATTACCACTATGCTAATTCACTAAAATGTGGAGTTGCGTCCTGGACGACGAACTATGGCGACGTTTAGCTAGTGTTACTTCGGCAGTGCGAACGTTTCAAAGTAAAATGACGCTAGCAAACGATTCTGCCTAGTGAAAGTTTGTTAGTCCTCTTACGCTTAGGTCAATTTGAATAGGGCGGGTACATTAAAGTAATATGGACGTCTTTATTAGAGATATTGGTGCAAATGCTTGAATCAGATCAATCTGTTCATGGCGGCCACATTTACACTTGCATAGTGGGGAAAATGCTGCATTATGGGTAACATGCGCTCCAAATTGCATGTAGACCACTGCAGTGTTTTAATGACCTCTAATATCCGTATTAATGACAAAACCCCTACAGTTTATTGGCACTGGGTTTCTTAGGCTGCTTTGTTTTTTTTAACTTGGATCATTTACTGCTGCACATTCCAGAAGTCATAGATCGAATTTGCCCAGGAATGATGGAGTCTTACATAAGACTGAATCTACAAGCTGAACCAATAACTTCTCCATAGATGTTAGGAAAAACATACAAAAGTTGTTTCTTGATCAGTTAATATTTCCAATAGTAAAGTCTAAAATAGAATAAGGCTAGAAATGCTGTATTTTGTATACTAAACATAAACATGAACTTACTGCACCACAAGCCTAATTAAACCAATGATTTATGTTTTCAAAGTTGGCCACAGGGGGTCACCATCTTGTAACTTTGTTAAACATCTTTGCAAGACCGAGACACATGCTCAGTGTGGTCTGGGCTGCTTAGGGATCATCATAAATAATCAAAACAGCACAATTCAAATAATATCTGCCAGAAGCCAATACAGCAAGACTGATTAATAATCAGAATAGTTAGACTGCATTGGGTCCTGTGTTGTCATGTAATCTAATGTGGATTTTATAGTTTTTGTATTGTTTAATAGAAACTTTCTCTAACTCTGCAGAACCAGTGGCTGCAGCAACATAATCCTCAAAATAGAATCCCAGTTTATCTGTTTAAATCTGGCTCCATGATCTGCAGCTGGAGTTGGAAACAGTAAAGGGGATGTAAAGGCAAAAATAAGATACAATACAAATCTCTACACAGTCGCCGACTGCTCTACAGGGAAACAAACAAAGCTGCTTGAGTTCTGCATGGCTGGAACAGCTCCCCCAGCTGTTCATAAGTATTATTGTTTCCCTGCAGAGCAGGTAGGGACCATCTGACAATTCCTATCCACAGCAGTAAATGAAGGGAGAATTTCACTGCATACAGTCAGATTTCTTATATAAACGGTACACATTTTTTGTTAAAGAAAGTAAAAATGGGATTTCATTTTTTTGCCTTTACCTGCTCTTTACACCATAAAGACAACCTCTCTTTTAGTGACGTTTATATACTACATAGATATTGTTCCTTTTTGTTTATCTTAATTTCTTTCTGTACAGACATTCTTTGGCAATGTCAATTCATCAGGGGTAAAAGAACATCGCCTACATTACCCAGTGAAAGCTCGATATGTTCGCTTCGTCCCGGTGGCATGGAACCCAAAAGGAAAGATTGGCCTTCGTGTGGGTCTTTTTGGCTGCCCATATCGTAAGTGATGCCCTTAGAGATTGTGTTTTATGATTATGAGAGAACATATAACCATGGAGCTTTACAAAGTGCTGAGGGACCTCTGGAGTATGGGGGGGGGGCATTTCAGTTAATATGTGTATGAAAGGGATCATCATCCTCAAGGTTGGGTAACTTAAAAAGATTTTGCAGTGGGTTTAGTAACTTCTAGTTATGTCACTGGATCAAACCTATTACTATTATGCTTTATTTATATAGTGCTGGTATGGTTATGATTTATTCACATCAGTTCTTGCTCTAGTGGAGATTACAGTCTAAGCTCCCTATTGCATTCACACTATGGTCAGTTTTATCCAGAGCCAAAAAACCTGCCTGAATGGTTTTGGAGTTTGGTGGAAAATGGAGTACCTGTAAGAAACCAATTCAAGCACAGGGTGAACATACAAACTCCTATACAGTATATCACTATGTATAATATACTGACAGATTGTGTTTCTGCACTCACAGGTCATGATGTTTTGTCCTTTGATGGAGATGACCTCTTTTCCTACAAGCTTAAAGGGAATATTAGCCGAACCTTAAATGACAGCATATCGTTCAACTTCAAAACACTGGAGAAAGATGGGATACTAATGCACGCAGAGGGATCGCAAGGAGATTACATCACACTCGAGCTTCAAAAGGCCCGTTTAATATTCCAGATCAGTTTGGGTATGGTGTGACTCATTTCAGCCATTTATTCCGTCAATCTACATAAAGCATTCTTTGTAATTCATATGAGAAATAGTGACAAACTGTATTGGCACATTATGTAATTCATATAAGAAATAGTGAAAAACTGTTTTGGCACATAAATATATATTTTTGTATGTCCTGAGAATGGTTCCCTGGTTAGAACTGGAACATTTACTAATACATACTAGTGTTCCCCCCCACAAATAAAACCCCTACTCAGTACCCTACATATTCCCCCCTCCCTGCTATCCCCCGCATAGGTGATAACACCTATAAGTGCCTAATATCCTTTCCTCGCCTATAAGTGCAGAGTAAGCGTAGCGGAGTTCGTGGGCGAAATCTTCCGGGCTCTTCGATATTCATCAGGTGCTCTTCGCTCCCTTCAGCAATTTCTGTCAATTTTGGCGCATGCGCAGTTGCTACGAACCAGAAGACTGCTCCAACTTGGCAATGCACCAATAAGGCGCTGACTTCCCGAAGAAATCTGAAGAGACAGATGATGGCATCATAGACATGAGCCCATCCTAGGAGACAAAAAGGAACACCAAGAGCCCCAATAGTGTAATATGTTTTAACAAGGAGTAATGGTAGAGTAAACAAGTTAATACTCACAAACCAGGGTTACCGCTAGGCAACCACTGTATAGGCAGGTGGGGAAATTATCCTGACCCCACTCAGGAATAAGAAGTCGCTCTCTGTAAAAGAAGAAAGTGGGGATGATACCCCTCCACTCGGGGTGGACTCGATATGGTAGTAAAACAAAACAGAGGCGCCAAAAGGATAAAAATAGCTAAAAGCACTTAAAAACCCAATGGGTAATTCAGAGGAGGTAGTAATAAACTTACCTCCTCCAAGCAGACACCAACAAAAGTGGTAATTTTCAATAGTAGTTTATTCACAAAACTGTATTGCAACGCGTTTCGCAGGCATTTCCTGCTTCATCAGGCAATATGGAGCGGGAGCAAAAACCAACAGTGTCTTTATATAAACACGCCAGGCCATGAGCCCATCCTAAAACTGTGGCATGAGCTTCAAATGGTTAAAAAAAGTTTTAAAAAATATATAGTTAACAGTTATAACTTTTAAAAATAATCCCACATTAAAATATGAAAAAACGACAGCGTTTTGTATTTTTTATGACTTTTTTGGCATACAGGATATGATGTCACTGACACAATAATGTCGAGGCTGTACCTTCTTATTAATTTGCCAGGTATAACCTAACCTGGCGAAACAGACTCTGGCGAAAAGGGAAACGGAAAAAGCAAATTTGCAGAGTAACGATCTTCGCCCTTTAGTTAATCTGCCCCATTGGGTCTACATGCAAACTGTTGCACTATTTTGAGAGTATTGTTCTAGTCTTTCATTCAAGTTCATCTCTGGTTTCAAGGGCTAGTGACACTTTAGTAATCAAACAGCTACCGAAAACACACAATAGTTTTAAACTTCAGAAGAACAAAAGATAAGCATTAAAGTTCAGTTGCAGAGTGTAAATTAGAGTGTGGAGAACAAAACTAGACATACGAGGATCTCCTTTATAGAAAGACTTGGATATGCAAATGTTACTAATAACTGGTCTCATAAAATTTGACTTATGTAAAGGAAAACTAAACCCTAAAAATGAATATGGCTAAAAATGCCATGTTTTATATACTGAACTTATTGCACCAGCCTAACATATCAGCTTCTCAATAGCAGCAATGATCCAGGTCTTCAAACTTGTCACAGGGGGTCACCATCTTGGAAAGTTTCTATGACACTCACATGCTCAGTGGGCTCTGAGCAGCTGTAGAGAAGCTTAGGGGTTGTCACAGATTGTCTGCAATATAAGCTGCAGGGCTGATTATTAAATTCTATTGCTAGTTGCACTGTTTTCTGTGCTGCCATGTAGTATTTATCTGTATTAATTACTAATCAGCCTTATATTGTGACATTTCTATTCTATGGGGCAAATTCACTAAGAATCGTAGTTGCGCCAGGCTCAAATTCGCCGCACTTCGCCAGACGTAGTTTCGCCAGCGCTCCGCAAATTTACTAAAATCCGAAGTTGCGCACAGGGGTAGCGTAAGTTTGTGAAGTTGCGCTATTGTTAATTCGCGAAGCGAAGTTTCGCTAGCGATGGTTAATTTGCATAGGCGCCAAATTCAGATTTCAATGGAGGAATACGTATCAGCACTACAAATGCCTAGAAAACCTTCAAAACATCAAATAAAATTTTTTTTTTGCCCTACACATGTGCCCACTGTATAGTTAAATTGCCATGAGTTAGGAAATGTAGGGGGGAAGGAGGGGAGCCCCAAAAATTTTTTCGATCTTTTTCAGCCTATCACCCATAATATAGAAAACATGCCAGCGTTTTTTGGGACTTAGAAAAAAATTTCACTTTTTTTGAAGCAATCCCTATCTACTCTATTGCGCTTCGCCTGGTCTGAGGTGGCGAAGGAAGT